>NC_089842.1:135501781-135831781 GCF_035609145.1 Eleutherodactylus coqui
CGTCCACGTCCACGTCCTCTAGGCTTACCCCTACCCCTCAGCATGCTGTATTACCAGTGATTTGATTTCCCAGGCAGGAAATAAATTGGCGCAAGCCTGCAGGCCAAATATAATGTTTTCGCTTTTTTGCAAACGGAAGACCCCACTGCGTGTATTCAATGAACAAGAAGTTTAATATCTGTGGTGTGGCCCTCAAAAAGTGTCACATAAGTATAGTGTAGCAGAGTTATTAACTCTAGCAGAGCAGGTATTTGCCAGTCAGGAAAGACAATGGCGCTAGGCTGCAGTAAAGCGTAGCTGGTTGCGTCTGATTTTTGTACGTAGTACACGCAGCACACACGTACACGCAGACCTTAGGACTGACACAGGCAGGCCAAATATAATGTCTTTTCCTTTTTAGCAAAGGGAAGACCCCACTGCGTATATTCAATGAACAAGAAGTTTAATATCTGTGGTGTGGCCCTCAAAAAGTGTCACACAACTATAGTGTAGCAGAGTTATTAACTCTAGCAGAGCAGGTATTTGCCAGTCAGGAAAGACAATGGCGCTAGGCTGCAGTAAAGCGTAGCTGGTTGCGTCTGATTTTTGTACGTAGTACACGCAGCACGCACGTACACGGAGACCTTAGGACTGACACAGGCAGGCCAAATATAATTTCTTTTCCTTTTTTAGCAAAGGGAAGACCCCACTGCGTGTATTCAATGAATAATAAATGTCTTCTGGCCCTGCCTACACAATTCTATCCCTGTAGTATTAATGCCGGGTGCAATGCTCTGCACAGCCGGTTTTGAGAAAAAAAAAAAAAATGCAACACTGCTAACAGCAGCCTGGACAGTACTGCACACGGATAGAAGTGGCCCTAGAAAGGACCGTTGGGGTTCTTGAAGCCTACACTAACTCCTAACACTCTCCCTGCCTAACCCCCACTTCTGTCCCTATTGCTGGGCGCAATGCTCTGCAGATCCAATTTTGGACAAAAAAAAAAAAATTACTGTGCTAACACAGTACTGCACACTAGTAGATGTGGCCCTGAGAAGGGCCGTTGGGGTTCTTGAAGCCTACACTGACTCCTAACGCTCTCCCTACAGCAGCACCAGCAGCAGCACTTTCCCTCAGCTAAGTTACAAGGCATGTGTGGCGAGCCGCGGGAGGGGCCGATTTATATACTCGGGTGACATCTGATCGCCCCAGCCACTCACAGCAGGGGGGTGGTATAGGGCTTGAACGTCACAGGGGGAAGTTGTAATGCCTTCCCTGTCTTTCAATTGGCCAGAAAAGCGCGCAAACGTCTCAGAGAGGAAACTGAAAGTAACCGGAACACCGCGTGGTGCTCGTTACGAGTAACGAGCATCCCGAACACCCTAATATTCGCACGAATATCAAGCTCGGACGAGTACGTTCGCTCATCTCTAAAGATCAATAAAGTTTTATTAATTGTAAAAAAAAAAGAAGGTAATAAAAGTTTCAATCACCCCCCTTTTGCCATATCTATAATAAAAAATGTAAATCATAAAAGAAAAATACATATTTGGTATTGCCGCATCCGTAAAAGTCCGATCTATCAAAGTAGTGCATTATTTACCCCACACAGTGAACGTCGTGCAAAAAAAAAAAGAATGCCAGAAATGCTGTTACCCTGTTTCCCAGAAAAAAACACAATAAAAAGCGATCAAAAAGTCATATGTTGTCCGAATTTTTAAAACGGAAACTACAGGACATCCCGGAAAAAATGAGCCATCGCTGAACTACGTCAACGTAAAAATAAAAAGTTATTGCTCGCAGAAGATGGCGGCAGAAAATAATTGAAAAAAATTAAATGTCTTTGAAAAAAAAAGAGTAGCACAGTAAAAACAAAACTATACAAGTTTGGTATCGTAGCAATCAACCCGACCCATAGAGTAAAGTTATCACTTTTGTTGCAGTTTGTGCGCCGTAGAAGCAAGACGCACTGAAAGATGGCAGAATGTTGGGTTTTTTTTCACTTTACTCCACTTAGAATTTTTTTAAAGTTTTTCAGTACATTATATGGTACATTAAATAGCAACATTGAAAAATACAACTCGTCCTGCAAAAAACAAGCCTTCAAACAGCAATGTTGATGAATAAATAAAGGAGTTACAATTTTCTAAAGGAGGGGGGGGGGGGGACGACGACAAAAATGCGGAAAAAAAGGGGCCGCATCATTAAGGAGTCAACCCAGTATCATCCACTCTACTGGACCTTATACTGGACAATCCAAAATTGGATACCCTATACATGTTACCAAAAATATGTAAAGACAGCAACCCAAGGAGCCCAATCATTTCTGACATTTGGACCTTAAATGAGAATATTTTTGGCTGTGTAGAGAATATTTTAAACCCCTTGGTGAGACACACACCCAGCTATGGCCAAGGCACCATGGGCATTCTCTGCAAGCTTTCAGTCCTAGGTCTACCTAGAGTCCTTGTATTATAACATCCCACACAGGGATGGCATAGCCACATGCCAGTGCTTCCTCAAAAAAAAATAAATCTAGCCACGGAGGCAAGCATACAATTGATCAGTTTTTGTACTCCCCCAACATTACTTCTAATTTTGGAAAGACGTATACCAGCATTGTATGGGTAGCGCCATGAGGAGCAAAATATCACTACAATATGCTAACCTTTTCATTGCTAAACTAGAAGAAGAATTTTTATCTACTTGTTTAAATAAAGGAGGAGGAGTTGAGCGAGCATTGCCTTGGAGTAGATGTGCCTTTTTAAGTCGTGTGGAAATTGGCCTGAAATCTTTATAGCGGATATGACGGAGTCATGCCTTCTTTTACCTGGCTTAGCCTCCAATTGCCTAGAACTAAGAGAGAGATAGTGACCACTTCGAGGGCCACTGCAGCAAAGCGGTTCCAGCAGCGTGGATACAACAACTGGATTTCCAAAGACCCAGACCTTGCACCTCTGTTTCTTGCAAGCCACACTTGTTGAGTATTAACCCTTTCCAATCCAATGTCGGGCCTGCCTCGACATCATCATTTTCCTCCACAGCTCCAATGTCGGGGCAAGCCCGACACTGCAGTGCAAGAGTGCATCTGCACCCGATCGTCAGCCATATCGGGTGCAGATGCACTCCTGCACTGGTCCTCATCAAGGACGCCCGAGGAGAAGGCAGAAAGGGTTTTTAACCCTTTCTGTCTTCTCCTTTACACATTACATAGCGCTCAATTAGCGTTATGTAATGCATACAGATTCCGGCCGGTGATCATGTGACCGTCGGTGTTACCTGACCCCCGGCGGTCACATGAACACCGAGCCGGGCGCCTGCACCGTGGGGGGGCCTGCTTACCTGTCCGGCGTCTTCTGCATTCTCCTTCTGTCTCCCGCCCCGGCGATCATGTGACCGCTAGGTGCCACCTGACCCCAGCGGTCACATGATCGCCGAGCCGGGAGGCAGAAGGAGAATGCGGAAGACGCCGGACAGGTAAGCAGGTCCCTCCCTGCACCCTCCTGAACTCTGTCAGTTCAGGAGGGTGCAGGGAAAATGTATTTTTTCTTACCCATTCTCCTCAGCTCTAAATAAATTGGAGCTGGGGAGAATGGGTGAGAAAAAATAAATGGATTGGAAAGGGTTAAAGAACTTGTTGCAAAGAAAGACTGGTGTGAACAAGTTTCAACAAGGAGTGTATCGATCACTTGTACCTCATAAGTCGTAAAGCGCAAGCCATTGGGCCTACACTGAATGCCAACCCTGAGGTGAGCAGCAACATCTTCATGGTCAGCTCTCCTGCATCTATCCCTGAAACGTGTCACCCCATTCTTAACACCCATGGGTCTGACAGGACTCCAATGCATTCCATCTCAATCATTGTAAATAAGTAGGCGCTGCACTAATAAAAAAATGAATAGCTATTACCGATATTTTTCCGCTCCTGTAATGGGTTTGCAGTGCTACCTATTTGTGTTTTTCTAGCACTGGTTTCATTTGTTTGATTGACCAGAGCAACATCTGCATGGATTACATTGTATTCTTAGTAAATGAACGATCCTCCACGTTAAGCAGAGTGCCTCACAGTGCTGAGCATGGCAAACAGTAAGACGGGGCTGCAGCAATTAATCAGAAATAATAATTAAAAGGATAACAATGCACTAGATTTAAGCTTTTATAAATATTACTCCGGTTCCGCTGTCAGTTTGTTAGATTGCTACATTACATCTAGTGTCCATTTAATCCCTTTAGTTCTGGATATTCATAGGAGTACCAAGTAAAGCTATAACAAAATACATAACCACTGTGACTTTACAGTATTTCAAGCATTCATTTTTCAATGAAAGGGATTAGGTAAATTTATTGTGCTTGTTCATACCATAGACTTTATTTATTAAGTGGATTACCAAAGGTTAAGGCTTTAGCCGCATAAAACCGCTGGCTCCTTCCAGTGCTGTACTAGAAGCTTAATTAACAATGCCAAATAAACAATGGGACATCAAACTAATAACATAGCACTTAGAGTGCATTTCATCAAGAAAATTGCAAATTACCAGTAATTCATACTCCTGGGCACATAGTAAGGCTTTATGTCACCTGAGGCAAAGAGTAAATTATTTGCCACCCTGTACCCCCCTCCAAAACTTCAGTCTTCACTTCCAGTTGCAGGGAACCCCCCCTGTTCTGTACCAGATATGACAGCTAAAAATTTAATATTCCCAACCCCACTTCAAAGGGCTGCAGATCCAATTCTATAAATGTCATAGACATGCTTTAGGTGTCATTTTAAAGCCAAGAATTTATCGCTGATAGAACTGGAGCTACAGCCTTTTGAATTAGAACAAGTTCAGTTTGTCCAAAACTATTATCTCCTTTTCCTGCAAGTAAACTGTAGGGCAATTAAATTGCTAAGCTGGTGCCTCCCTCTGCTTTAGTCTTGACTGCAGCCCCGCTTGCCCCCCTAGCTACACCCTTGTCCTGTGCTTTCCAGAACCTTTAAGAATATTGTGGACATTATAGAATTCTGCAGGCAGCTTTGCCTGTGTAAAAGTTTGTTTTCATTCCAGGCACCAATTAAGGAACTTTTGAGGTAATTGATCACCAAAAATAATACAGTACTGTGCAAATATTTTAGGCAGGTGTGTTAAAAATGCTGCAAAGTAAGAATGCTTTCAAAAATAGAAGTGTTAATAGTTTTTTTGCCAATTAGCAAAATGCAAAGTGAATGAACAAAAGAAAAATTTAAATTAAATCAATATTTTGTGTGACCACCCTTTACCTTCACAACAGCATCAATTCTTCTAACTCTACTTGCATACAGTTTTTGAAGCATCTCGGCACAGAGGTTCTTTCAAGCATCTTTGAGAACTAACCACAGATCATCGACCATGACCTCCTTCTCACTATGCTCCGCTCTATTGGTCTAAAGCACTTTGCTCTCTCCTGGTTCTCTTCCTACCTCTCTGACAGCTGTTTCACTGTCTCCTTTGCTGGTTTTATCTCTGTTCCACTTCCTCTCGCTGTTGGGGTACCCCAGGGCTCGGTCCTTGATAACCTTTTCTTCTCTATCTATGCTGCCACAATTGGACAAACCATCCACAAATTTGGCCTCCAATACCATCTCTACGCTGACGACACCTAAAAATACAACTCCTCTCGTGAGATCTCTTGACCATTCCTCCAAAATATCACCGACTGTCTGGGGTCACACTGGACTCTGACCTCTCCTTTACCACCCATATCCAATCTCTGGCCCAAACGTGCCACCTGCACCTCAGAAATATTGCTAAAATACGGCCGTTCCTAACCACGGACATGCTAAAGACCCTCATCCACTCCCGGCTTGACTACTGCAACTAGTGACTCATGGGCCTCTCCCATATTAGACTCGCTCCACTCCAATCCATACTAAATGCGGCAGCTAGGCTCATTTTTCTATCCAGTCGTTACTCAGACGCCTCTGCACTATGCCAGTCGCTGTATTGGCTGCCCATCCACTGCAGAACTCAATTTAAACTCCTCTACCTCACTCACAAAGCTCTTCATGGTGCGGCGCCAACACACATCTGTCAGTACACCACCCAGCCCTCTCACTCCGATTGGCTAACACACTCAAACTTAACACCCCCGTAATCCGAACCTCACATGCTCGCCTACAGGACTTCACCAGAGCAGCACCCATCCTCTGGAATGCTCTACCCCAAGGCATCCGGACAATTCCTGATACACGAAATTTCAGACGTGCCTTAAAAACGCACCTCTTCAGGGAAGCATACCAAATCTCCTGACCTAGTCCCCTGCCCCTCCTTATGGCACCCCACCCCGTTTGCCTTCTAATAATTGATTTGCACATGATATTCCCTATTGCCTGTGTTCCCCATGCCTTGCTCCCCCCCCCTTTGCACCTCCTGTATCACCCCCAACCCATTTGTGTCAAACCCAATGTACCTCACATTGTAATTGTTGTATTGTTTTGCATTTATCCATGCCTGCAAGCGCTGCGGAATAAGTTGGCGCTATACAAATAAAGATTATTATTATCATCTGTAGATGTAGAGTTGTTCCAATCCTTCTGTCTCTTTATGTAATCCTAAACTGGATGAAGTTAAGATCAGGGCTCTGTGGGCCATATCATCACTTCCAGGACTCCTTGTTCTTCTTTATGCTGAAGATAGTTCTTAATGACATTGGCTTTGTGTTTTGGGTCGCTCTCCTACTGCAGAAAAAGTTGGAGTCAATCAGATGCTCTATATTTTTGAAACAAATTCTTACTTTACAGTATTTTTTCCACATCTGCCGAAAACTTTTACTCAGTACTACATGTCTGTAATAATCTCTATAATCTCTATTTTTGATGTCTAGCCAGCAATTACACAAGAATTTATGTGTGAAATGTTCTCAGTGAGAAAATAGGCATAGTGGCCTTGTTGCATAACTATCTTCCCTGTCAAGTAGAATCCATAGAAATAGATCCTGAGGGTTGACTTTTGCGATCTTATTGGGAAATATTGCTGGTCAGCAGATTATATTGGTTAATTCTTCTGCAACCATTACAAATCCCTGTTATAACCATACCGCTCTTCAACAATAAACTGATGCCATGACAATCCACTAAAATCATTTGGGTGGCGGATTTAAATGTTGTCCAATCTGCCTCTGTGAATTGATACTTCTTTTGGAGTAACAAGATTTCAGTTACTATGAGTAATAAAATTCTGAAGGTTGGACTTCCAGTTCCAGCGCCATGGAGTAAGGAAGCAGAGGGCACCACTCTGCTCACATCACTCCGAAAAACCCTCTTTACACTGCAGCCAAATACACTGCACCTCCTGCTGGTTCACCGCTACATCAGCGGAGCTCGGCGGTGTGCAGTTGAGAAGATTTAAGCGGCGCTAACCTCCATAGCCATATCACAGCGCTCAACTTGCCGCTGGCTGCGGGGAACTACTGAGTAGATCTGCCATACTGGGGACTGCTTCTGCCACTGATCTGGCTTTTCCTGCATTGTGATGGGGGGGGGGGGGGGGGGGGGATTGAGGTGTCGTTCCAAAGTGCCTGTCAACGACTTTAAAGGGAGAGAGGCTGCATTGAGGAGAGCAGGGGCTGGATCACACGTGCTAACGGCGGCCATTTTTGGGAGAGGGGCTGTGATTGCTGCCTGTGGAAGGGTACATGAGGCAGTGGAGCTGCAGAGTCAACTTCTATAAAGTTTGCAACACATACTATGGCTGTGGTAATAAAGGAAACATCATAATCCCTGGGAGAACTACACTGTGACAGGTGTCCTGCAATTAAAGGAGAAAAGTGAAAAACAAACAAAAAAAGTAACTTCCCGGGGTAGTACACACATTATAACTCTGCTGCAGAGTATAGAGCCCTCTATACTTTAGAGTCTAACATCAACAACCCCCATACATTGAACATAGAAAGCATGGAGGAAAATTCTGCGGAGGAGCAGCGGATCTTAAATAAATAAATCGATATAATCTGTATGCACTATGCGATTGAGAGTACATACAGATACGCCTTCTGGAAATACTACTTTACATTGAGAGACGTAACTGATCTGGTCCAGTGCACAATCATAACAAGAAATAATTCTAATATAATACGCTGGGAGACATAGTCTCGTCCTCGTCTTTACAGTAATCTCTAACATATATATATATATATATATATATATATATATATATATATATATATATATATATATATATATATATATATATATATATATATATATATATATATTAAGCGCTGCGGAATAAGTTGGCGCTATACAAATAAAGATTATTATTATATATATATATATATATATATATATATATATATATATATATATATATATATAAAAAATACGACATGACATGGAGGAATTCATTCATACAATTGGCCAGTCCGCCACCAGTGGTAGATGACAAATTACTGGCAATTGAGGTGGCAACACTGATCTCTCCTGACATCCAAAATACCCCAGTGATTACAGTTCCGGGTTCTTTGCATCAACTTTAACCCTTTCCAATCCACTGTCTGACCTCTGAAGACATTATGATTTAGGGCTGTACAGCTCTGATGTTGGAAGACATCCATTGGGGTTCTGTTACTGTATATTGCCGGCCTCGCTGCTGTTGGTGCCTATCCAACGTGTCACCTCAAGCAGTACTGGCTTTAGCCAGCATATAGCGCCGTGTATAACGGCAGAAAAAGAGTAAGCCCCCTGGGAAAACCAGGATACAAATTGGATTGGAAAGGGTTAAGAGGTGGTGGCACCACATGGAGATCACTTAGATTCTATAGAGCATGAAATTGGAAAAATGTTGACAGAATACAATTCCACATCTATACATGTAGATAGCCTTATTAAAGATAACGAAAAACTCTGGGATCTTATTGAGTACCTAGAAAATAGATGCAGGCGCAACAACCTACGTATTACAGGGGTTCCAGAATCATACCTACAAAAAGACCTGCCCCAGCTCTATGAGCTCACGATCCCCAATGCACTTGGAATTTCACATACTTGCAAGCTGGAGCGTGCACATCGATTGGGGCCAGAAGTCTGAACCTCAAAAGACAATACACCCTCGTCTATAAAGATGAGGCCCAGACTAGCCATTGTAAAATATCTGGACTACACAGATAAATCCTTAATCCTCCAAAATTTCAAAAGTAGACAACTTATTGGATCTTTGGGGACAGTAAATCTTAATCTTTGCAGACTTTTCTTTAGAAGTTCAGCGTAAAAGGAAGGCCTTCTCACCAATTTGTTCTGCACCGCATAAAAAACAGCAAAAATGTTCACTCTGATATCCAGCGATATTGAGAGTATATCATAGTGATGGCACTAATTTAACGTCACCCAAGGCCTCTCCGATCCGGCGAAGAGGAGGCTTCCCCCATAGCATGACTGTTGATGAGACTTGGCAGGGGGATTCCCCTGGTCTGTCCATGGCACCAAGGGAACAGCACCATAAAAATGCTACTGCATCGACTTCAAAAGCTTGAGAATTGTAAGACGAGCTGTGATTATGTGGAAATACATGACATTACTCTTCTAGATGGGTACAAGTACAGAGCTCTAGGTGAAGTGTTAACACTATTATGAATATATTTTTCTCAGGGAAATAAAGAAATGTCTTGAAAGTTGAGAGTAGTCGGGATAATGATAAACAAGATGCTGCTATAGGCTATAGAATAACTAAGTCTTAATGTAAGGAGTTTTTTTTCCTCTTTGTTTTTTTTCCGGAGTGAAGCCAATGTTTTCAATCTAAAAGTGGAAGTTGCACATTATTTTCTTTAACATAACATATAGGAGCAAAGAAATAACATAAAATCTTTTATAGTTATAACAGCATTGCACTTGATAAATTAGCTACAAATGATACTCACGAAGTGGAATTAGTGGAAGTCAATTTATGCTTTCTCTTCTAGGGATTATGCAAGACATCCATCCCTAGAGGAAACCATATTTTATTTTCTTTAAATTCTCTGCATCTTTTGAGTGATAATCGTTGTGTCTAAATAGGCCTTTAGGCTCTAGATTGGCGAACCTACAGGTGGATTACAGTATATACATTAACACTCTCCATATACAATTTAATCTACTATGCAAATCATTTTGTGGAATGTCAACGGACTCTGGTCCCCCCAAAAACATATGCTAGTATTGCACTAATTAAAAAGATAAAGTTAAAAGTAGACATTGCCCTACTTCAAGAGAAACATTTGACCGAGGCCGACTATTTTCGCATGCAAAAACTATGGGTGAGAGAAATTTATGATTCGCATGTAGAGATGAGTGAGCCAACTCGGTAAGGCAGTTGCTCGATCGAGCATTGCTCTTCTCGAGTAACTGCTTAGTGATCCAAGCAGACTCGGGTGGGCTGCGGGGGGTGGAAGTGGGGGAAGTGGAGCAAGAGTGAGAGAGTGCATTTGATATTTTTTTTAATGACCGCTACATTCTAAGAGTTCTAAATTGATGGAAGAATTCCTGGCAGGTGGTTCGGTGTGAAGAGAATCATGTGGTGGCTTCATGAGTTCATTTTCTTTTGGCTTGCCTCTTGTAAGTGCGTTCCGGAGCATCCCTACACACAGACCAGCAGTAATCCGCAAGCATTGCTTCATTGCAACGGCCCTGATATCTTTGTTCCATTTGTTCCATGTCAAAAGCAAAAGAAAAGTCAAACATGCTATTGGATGCTTACAAGATAAAAATAGTGAATTTGTTAAGAATGATGTTGAGAAGGTGGAACTTTTAAATTTCTATTTTGTATCTGTTTTCTCTCAGAAAGTAGATAGAACATCAACTGATCTTCCCTGTGCTATTGGGGGAATAAAAGAATGAAGGCTATCTATAAGCAGAGAGATGGTGAGGGAACACATAGCTAATTTAAATTAATTCAAGTTGCAAGGTCCAGATGAATTACATCCTAGGATACTAAAGGGAGCAGTAGAGGTAATTGTTGTGCCACTCGCCATAATGTTTGAAAATTCCTGGACAACAGAAGTCCCAGAAGATTGGATCTTCAAAAAAAGGGAAGAAGGTGGATCCAGGAAACTACAGACCTGTGAGCCTGACTTCTATACCGAGAAAGATCTTTGAACAAATTATTAAACAGCATGTATGCTAGTACTTGGATGAAAATGGAGTAATTATCCAGAGCCAGTATGGGTTTGTAACAAACAAGTCATGCCAGATGAATCTAATTTCCTTCTATGACAGAATCACTGACTGGGTTGATCAAGGAAATGCGGTGGATATAGTATATCTTGATTTAAGTAAAGCATTTGACAAAGTATCTCACACCATACTTATTGAAAAAATAGCCAAATATGGGATTGACAGGGCAACTGTTAGGTGGATTCACAACTGGCTGAGTGGTCGTACTCAAAGAGTGGTCATAAATAGCTGCACATCCAGGTGGAAGAATGTATCAAGTGGGGTACCACCAGGATCTGTCCTAGGCCCAGTGTTGTTCAACATTTTTATAAATGATCTGGAAGATGGAATTGATGGGAAACTGATCAAATTTGCAGACGACACAAAGCTAGGAGGGATAGCTAACACTAGGGAAGAGAGAAAGAGTAGTCAAAAAGATCTAGAAAAGCTTGAACAGTGGGCGGCGACTAACAGAATGGTATTTAACAAGGAGAAATGCAAAGTCCTATATCTGGGCAAGAAAAATGAAAAAAAGCACATACAGAATGGGAGGAATTGGGCTAAGCAGCAGCACATGTGAAAAAGACTTGGGTATACTAATAGATCAACAATGTGATGCAGCAGCCAAAAAGGCAAACACAATTCTGGGATGTATAAAGAGAAGCATAGCGTCTAGATCACGTGAGGTAATTATCTTCCTCTACTCTTCCTTAGTCAGACCTCACCTAGTAATACTGTGTCCAGTTCTGCCCACCCCACTTTAAAAAAGACATAGACAAACTGGAGCAAATTCAGAGAAGAGTTACCAAGATGGTGAGCAGTCCACAAATCATGTCTATGAGGAATGGATAAAGGATCTGGGAATGTTTACCTTGCAAAACAGAAGGCTGAGAGGAGACTTAATAGCTGTCTACAAATATTTGAAGGGCCGTCACAGTGCAGAAGGATCAGCCTTATTCTCATTTCACAAGTAAAGACCAGTAGCAATGGGATAAAACTGAAAGGGAGGAGACACAAATTACATATTAGAAAAAACTTTCTGACAGTGAGGGTGATCAATGAGTGGAACATGTTAGCACAAGAGGTGATGGGTTTTCCTTCAATGGAAGTCTTCAAACAAAGGCTGGACAAATATCTCTCTGGGATGATTTAGTGAATCCTGCACTGAGCAGGGAGTTGGACCAGATGACCCTGCAGGTTCCTTCCAATTCTACCATTCTGTGATTCAATGATAATGGTGCAGCATCCTGTAGGGTGACTGGAATGGATAAAGGATCTGGGAATGTTTAGATTGCAAAACAGAAGGTTGAGAGGAGACTTAATAGCTGTCTACAAATATTTGAAATGTTGTCACAGTGCAGAGGGATCAGCCCTATTCTCATTTGCACAAGGAAAGACCAGTTGCATTCCTAAGAGTACAGCGATGACTTTTAGACTGCCACAGATTTTCCACTTGAATTCAACTTGATTGAGTCAAGTAGGGTTGTCATGAAGTCTCCTTCATGTGAATTGCATCACCAACGGGAATAGAAGGAAGATTGTTGCCGTTGTGAAGTAATACAGCTTTCTAACTAAGCTTGTAGGAGTCTACGTACAGCCTCCATTCAGTTGGATCATGGTTAGAGATGAGCGAGCGTACTCGTCCAAGCTTGATGCTCATTCGAGTATTAGGGTGTTCGAGATGCTTGTTACTCGAGACGAGCACCACGCGGTGCTCGACTCCATTACATTTCCTTCCCTGAGAAATTTGAACTCTTTTCTGGCCAATAGAAGCACAGGGAAGGCATTACAACTTCCTCCTGTGACATTCCAGCCCTATCCCACCCCCCTGCAGTGAGGGGCTGGGGAGATCAGATGACACCCGAGTATTTAAATCTGCCCCGACCACGGCTCGCCACAGATGCACACTGAGAGAGATCAGGGACAGTGCTGTCTTGCTGTAGCTGCTATAGGGAGAGTGTTAGGTGTTATTTCAGTCTTCAAGAACCCCAACGGTCCTTCTTAGGGCCACATCTGACCGTGTGCAGTACTGTTGAGGCTGCTTTTAGCAGTGTTGCACAATATTTTTTTTTTTGTATATCGGGCGTGCAGACCATAGCGTCCTCAGTCTGCAGTCATTTTACAGAGTATAGGGGCATTACTGGTGAGGCAGGGACAGTGGTACAGGGAAAGAGGTATACTGGCTATATAGGCAGTGGGCTTTTTCAAAAAAATTGGGGAAAAATACTATATTTGGGCTGCCTGTGACCGTCTTCAGTTTACTACGTGTCTACTGGGGGTAGCAGTCGCTAATTAATACCCAGCTAAGCGTTACAGCAGGTTTGCGCATAATTGTTTCCTGGCTCTGCTGTGCCCGTTACATGATCGCCGTCATCCCGCCACAGGGAAACAGTATACATAATATACTCTGCATACGGTGTCTGTCTGGTTTTTCACCTCATCATTTTAAAAAATAGAAGCAAAATACTTAAGGCCTACCACTGGCCTTTGGCCACTTGACTGGTTCTGCGCTGTGAATTCCAGTAGCTCAGTCATACGCACCTAGGTCTCACTACAGGCTTGCGCATAATTGTTTCCTGGCTCTGCTGTGCGTTCCATAAGCGAAGTCAGCCTCCAACCACAGGCCAATAAGCGGCACATTTAATTACAGCGTTCTGTTTCTGCTCTACTCGTAATACGAGTACGGGGTAGGGGTAGGCCTAGAGAACTTGGACGGGGGCGAGGACACGGAGGCCCAAGTCAGGGTGTGGGCACAGGCCGAGCTCCTGGTCCAGGTGTATCGCAGCCGACTGCTGCGGGATTAGGAGAGAGGCAAGTTTCTGGGGTCCCCAGATTCATCTCACAATTAATGGGTCCACGCGGTAGACCTTAATTAGAAACTGAGCAGTGTGAGCAGGTCCTGTCGTGCATGGCAGAAAGTGCATCCAGGAATCTATCGACCACCCAGTCTTCTACGCCGTCCACAGCTGCAACTCTGAAACCTCTGGCTGCTGCTCCTCCTTCCTCCCAGCCCCCTCACGCCATGAAAATGACACATTCTGAGGAGCAGGCAGACTTCCCGAAACTGTTCTCAGGCCCCTGCCCAGATTGGGCAGCAATGGTTCCTCTCCCACCGGAGGAGTTTGTCGTGACCGATGCCCAACCTTTGGAAAGTTCCCGGGGTCCGGTGGATGAGGCTGGGGACTTCCGGCAACTGTCTCAAGAGCTTTCAGTGGGTGAGGAGGACGATGACGATGAGACACAGTTGTCTATCAGTGAGGTAGTAGTAAGGGCAGTAAGTCCGAGGGGGGAGCGCACAGAGGATTCGGAGGAAGAGCAGCTGGACGATGAGGTGACTGACCCCACCTGGTTTGCTAAGCCTACTGAGGACAGGTCTTCAGAGGGGGGGGGGGGCAAGTGCAGCAGCAGGGCAGGTTGGAAAGGCAGTGCGGTGGCCAGGGGTAGAGGCAGGGCCAGACCGAATAATCCACCAACTGTTTCCCAAAGTGTCCCCTCGCGCCATGCCACCCTGCAGAGGCCGAGGTGCTCAAAGGTGTGGCAGTTTTTCACTGAGAGTGCAGACGACGGATGAACTGGGGTGTGCAAGGTTTGTCGCGCCTAGATCAGCCGGGGAGCCACCACCACCAGCCTCACCACCACCAGCATGCGCAGGCATATGATGGCCAAGCACCCCACAAGGTGGGATGAAGGCCATTCACCGCCTCCGGTTTTCACCACTGCCTCTCCCCCTGTGCTCCAACCTGTCACTGAGATCCAACCCCCCTCTCAGGACACAGGCACGACCGTCTCCCGGCCTACACCCACACCCTCACCTATGCTGTTCTCGGCCCCATCCAGCAATGTCTCTCAGCGCAGCGTCCAGCCGTTGCTAGCGCAACTGTTTGAGCGCAAGCGCAAGTACGCCGCCACGCACCTGCACGCTCAAGCGTTAAATGTGCACATAGCGAAATTGATCAGCCTGGAGATGCTGCTGTATAGGCTTGTGGAAACGGAGGCTTTCAAAAACATGATGGCGGCGGCGGCCCCACGCTACTCGGTTCCCAGTCGCCACTACTTTTCCCGATGTGCCGTCCCAGCCCTGCACGACCACGTCTCCTGCAACATTGTACGCGCCCTCACCAATGCGGTTACTGGCAAGGTCCATTTAACAACGGACACGTGGACAAGCACAGGCGGGCAGGGCCACTATATCTCCCTGACGGCACATTGGGTGAATTTAGTGGAGGCTGGGACTGAGTCAGAGCCTGGGACCGCTCACGTCCTACCCACCCCCAGAATTTCGGGCCCCAGCTCGGTGGTGGTATCTGCGGCGGTGTATGCTTCCTCCGCTAAACCACCCTCCTCCTCCTCCTCCTACGCAACCTCTGTCTCGCAATCAAGATGTGTCAGCAGCAGCACGTCGCCAGCAGTCGGTGTCGCGCGGCGTGTCAGCACAGCGGTGGGCAAGCGTCAGCAGGCCGTGCTGAAACTACTCAGCTTAGGAGAGAAGAGGTACACGGCCCACAAACTGCTGCAGGGTCTGACAGAGCAGACCGACCCCTGGCTTTCGCCGCTGAGCCTCCAATCGGGCATGGTCATGTGTGACAACGGCCGTAACCTGGTGGCGGCTCTGCAGCTCGGCAGCCTCACGCACGTGCCATGCCTGGCCCACGTCTTTAATTTGGTGGTTCAGCGCTTTCTGAAAAGCTACCCACGCTTGTCAGAGCTGCTCGGAAAGGTGCGCCGGCACTGCGCACATTTCCGCAAGTCCAACACGGACGCTGCCACCCTGCGGACCCTGCAACATCGGTTTCATCTGCCAGTGCACCGACTGCTGTGCGACGTGCCCACACGGTGGAACTCTACGCTCCACATGTTGGCCAGGCTCTATGAGCAGCATAGAGCTATAGTGGAATACCAACTCCAACATGGGCGGCGTAGTGGGAGTCAGCCTCCTCAATTCTTTATAGAAGAGTGGGCCTGGTTGGCAGACATCTGCCAGGTTCTTGGAAACTTTGAGGAGTCTACCCAGATGGTGAGCGGCGATGCTGCAAGTTTCCTGCAAAGCATAAAGGCAGGCGCTTTGCGCTCGGAAATGGAGGCGGGGGAAGACAGTATGTCGCTGGATAGTCAGAGCACCCTCATGTCTATATCTCAGCGAGTTTTGGAGGAGGGGGAGGGGGAGGAGCATGAGGAGGAGGGGGAAGAGACAGCTTGGCCCACTGCTGAGTGTACCCATGCTGCTTGCCTGTCATCCTTTCAGCGTGTATGGCCTGAGGAGGAGGAGGAGGATCCTGAAAGTGATCTTCCTAGTGAGGACAGCCATGTGTTGCGTACAGGTACCCTGGCACACATGGCTGACTTCATGTTAGGATGCCTTTCTCGTGACCCTCGCGTTACACGCATTCTGGCCACTACAGATTACTGGGTGTACACACTGCTCGACCCACGGTATAAGGAGAACCTTTCCACTCTCATAGCCGAAGAGGAAAGGGGTTCGAGAGTGATGCTATACCACAGGACCCTGGTGGACAAACTGATGGTAAAATTCCCATCCGACAGCGCTAGTGGCAGAAGGCGCAGTTCCGAGGGCCAGGTAGCAGGGGAGGCGCAGAGATCAGGCAGCATGTACAGCACAGGCAGGGGAACATTCTCCAAGGCCTTTGCCAGCTTTATGGCTTCCCAGCAACACTGTGTCACCGCTCCCCAGTCAAGGCTGAGTCGGCGGGAACACTGTAAAAGGATGGTGAGGGAGTACGTAGCCGATCGCACGACCATCCTCGGTGACGCCTCTGCCCCCTACAACTACTGGGTGTCGAAGCTGGATACGTGGCCTGAACTCGCGCTGTATGCCCTGGAGGTGTTTGCTTGTCCTGCGGCTAGCGTCTTGTCAGAGAGGGTGTTTAGTGCGGCTGGGGGAATCATCACGGATAAGCGTACCCGCCTGTCAACCGACAGTGCCGACAGGCTTAAACTCATCAAGATGAACAAAGCCAGGATTTCCCCAGACTTCTCTTCCTCACCAGTGGACAGCAGCGATACCTAAGCAATACGTAGGCTGCACCCGCGGATGGAAGCATCGTTCTCTATCACCATCAAAAACGGGGACCTTTTTGCTTCATCAATCTGTGTATAATATTCCTCCTCCTCCTGCTCCTCCTCCTGAAACCTGACGTAATCACGCCGAACGGGCAATTTTTCTTAGGCCCACAAGGCTCAGTCATATAATTTTTGTAAACAATTTTTATACGTTTCAATGCTCATTAAAGCGTTGAAACTTGCACCTGAACCAATTTTTATTTTAACTGGGCTGCCTCCAGGCCTAGTTACCAATTAAGCCACATTAACCAATTCACCAATTTTTTGGGGCCCTCGCCTACAGTGTAATCAAATTAATTTTTTGCCCACCTGCATTAGAGCTGACGTTACATCAGCTGTGCTGGGCACTGCAATGGGATATATTTATGTACTGCCGGTGGGTTCCAGGAAGGCACCCATGCTGTCGGTCCACACGGAGTTGTAACTACATGTGTAAGCTTCTAAAGAAACCCAGTCTGACTGGGGCATGCAGTGTGGGCCGAAGCCCACCTGCATTTAACATGACATTACCTCAGTTGTGATGGGCAATGCCATGGGATATATTTATGTGCCGCCGGTGGCTTCCTGGCACCCACCCATGCTGTCGGTCCACAGGGACTTCACAATAGGGAGTTGTACCTGCCTGTGTCTATGAATTAAAAAGCCCGGTCAGGTTGGGGCATGCAGTGTGGGCCGAAGCCCACCTGCATTTAATCGGACGTTACCTCAGCTGTGATGGGCACTGCAATGGGATACATTAATGTACAGCCGGTGGGTTCCAGGGAGCCACCCATGCTGTGGGTGCACACGGAATTCCCATTGCGGAGTTGTACCTGCATGTGACTATTTATAAAGAAAACGCGGTCTGACTGGGGCATGCAGACACCTTGACAAAATGAATAGTGTGTGGCACATAGGTTCCCCATTGCTATACCCACGTGTGCAGCTCCTGATGGCGGTGGCACAGGGTTATATTTCTCATTGCTTCTGTACAGCATTGTGGGCTATCGCCCCGCCCCTTTTAAAGAGGGTCGCTGCCTAGCCGTGCCAACCCTCTGCAGTGTGTGCCTGCGGTTCCTCCTCATGGCAGACGCACTTATAAATAGACATGAGGGTGGCGTGGCATGAGTGCAGCTGAAGGCTGCGCAGGGACACTTTGGTGTGCGCTGTGGACACTGCGTCGTGCGGGGGGGGTTGGGCAGCATGTAACCCAGGAGAAGTGGCAGCGGAGTGTCATGCAGGCAGTGATTGTGTTTTGTTGGAGGTAGTGTGGTGCTTAGCTAAGGTATGCATTGCTAATGAGGGCTTTTCAGAAGTAAAAGTTGTTGGGGGGGGGGCACTCTTGCCGCTATTGTGGCTTAATAGTGGGACCTGTGAACTTGAGATGCAGCCCAACATGTAGCCCCTCGCCTGCCCTATCCGTTGCTGTGTCGTTCCCATCACTTTCTTGAATTGCCCCGATTTTCACAAATGGAAACCTTAGCGAGCATCGGCGATATACAAAAATGCTCGGGTCGCCCATTGACTTCAATGGGGTTCGTTACTCGAAACGAACCCTCGAGCATCGCAATAATTTCGTCCCGAGTAACGAGCACCCGAGCATTTTGGTGCTCGCTCATCTCTAATGTTAGCTATTAGCCATAAATACTGTTATGAATCCTTTTCTTCACAGCGTGTCAGTCATGTCAAGTATTGACTGGGGTCAAACGCTGTCTGCATTACTTTGAATAGTTTATCTCAATCTTTTTATTACTGGAAGGTTGTAATTTGCCGGATTTGGCGGGCACATTCGAGGGATGGACATACAATAAGTACAACCTGTGGAGTTCTACACGGGCCATACAGCTAATGGGTCCAGTTCTATTGATACCATTGCTAAAAATAATAATGCTTCCTACTATTTATTGGATCACATGTCTAAACTCATGAGTATCCATATCCCATAAATGCTAGTGAATTGAAAACAAAGATCTGGTACCGTGTTAGCCAGTAGAGCAAAATGTGATTGTTCTCAGCAAGAGAAACGACGTAATCTTGTAGATATGATACCTTTTAATGGCTAACAAAAATACATGATGTTATAATAGCGAGCTTTCGTACCAACGCAGGGTACTTCTTCCGGCTAAAATGGATTGGATCTGAAGACCCCCATCAGCAGTAATTCAGGGGCCATTAACTTTCACTCCCTTATCAGTATTTAGCTAAAAATGTTTGTGTATCTCTTGTAGAAAGTCAAGCCTGCTGACCTCCCCCCCTCCAACAGTAATTTAGGGATCATAAAACTTTCACTCCGCTATCAGTGCCTAGACAAAAAAAGTTTGTTTTCTGTTTTGCAGAACTCCTTTTAAGTGCGAACCAATCACATCCATATCTGTGCCTTGTCATAAGTATGTATGTTATAAGTGTGTATAAATATGCATGCCTCTTCAGATCCAATCCATTTTAGCCGGAAGAAGTACCCTGCGTTGGTACGAAAGCTCGCTATTATAACATCATGTATTTTTGTTAGCCATTAAAAGGTATCATATCTACAAGATTACGTCGTTTCTCTTGCTGAGAACAATCACATTTTGCTAGTGAATTGGCACATCTGTGAGGCATTCAAATTAGTTAATTGAATTGGGATACTGGGATGTTCAGTAACTGGAAACCATCAAATTCTTCTCTCAGTGCTCTTCAACGCTTGCAATGGTTCTGAAACAGTATGGATGGTGTTACATGGTGCAGCAGTGACAGACGAAGGCAGGGGCAGCACACTTTTTTAAATCAAAAATTTGATTTAACCAAAAGAGCCATATGTACAGTTTAGTTGTCACTCCATAGGAGAGCGCGTAACTACTTGAACGTAACACTTTTTTTTCCACCGGAATTCACACTTTATATATCCATATAAAGGGAACACTTTGGAGGGACAAGGCACATCAAACGTCACTCTTGATCAACCAGTGTTCTTGTAGTACGCCATACTACATTATCGAAGGTCTGTGGCATGGCAACATCACAGCCTTACTGCGCCATAGGTGCCAAAGTACATCTTCCCTTTAGGAATCCTGCTCCACTGCAGACTACATGCACTGTAGATGCAAAGGTACATCTCCCACATACTCTTGTCTCTTGGTGCATAACACCAGGGCTCAGCCACTGCCACGTCTCAGCAAATCTCTGCTGCCTCTTTAACACTGTTGGGCCATCTTTCTTTGCTCACATTTTGTGCTCCTGTGCCACTAAGAGCTGTAACACAGCTCTGTTTGCTTCTATAATGCCCACAGAGTGCCTAATAAGCTCCAGGACCTTTTGAGTGTTTGTGTGTGTGTGTGTGTGGGGGGGGGGGGGGGGTATTGCCCAATTTATGTCCCTTTAAAGGGGCTGATCCTCCTAGTGTTTCACAGTGCTACAAACATGGTGACCTGTGCCCCTCTGTACCTCCTCGCTTCTTATCGCTGATCTGGCAGGAGGAGCATGGACTTTCTCATTAGCATTCTGCTCTTCCCTTCCCCGGCCATAGTATTCGGTTTGTACATAATGCTTAAGTCCGTCTCATCCAGAGCTCCCCGTCCCCCTCTCGGCCGGGTTTCAGACCAGAGGAGTGGGGCTTAACATCCCGGCTGCCTATCATAGTGGCAAAGTCACTACTATGTGTAAGAGAACCATGGCAGTGCTACCCGTTCCAGCTCTAAGAATGTCCAACCATAATCTTTTTCAAGCTAGGTTTTGCTGTTGGTTTTGAGGAATCTGTATAAAGCTCTCCATGAGGGCTCTTTCACACTAGCGCTGTCCACCTACAGTGTAGCTGCGTGCATAGCTCGTACAGGTCTGATGTTGGAAGATGTCCACCGGGGTTTTCTTACTGTATATTGCCAGCCTCTCTGCTGTCGGAGCCTATCCAATGTGTCACCTCATGCAGTACTGGCTTTAGCCAGCATATAGAGCCGTTGTATAACAGCAGAAAAAGAGTAAGCCCCCTAGGAAAACCAGGATACAACTTGGATTGGTAAGGGTTAACTATAATTGGGCAAGTCCTAAGTTTTCTCACCTGTACAATTAACGGGCGAGAATCCTAATACTGAAAAACAAACCACTGAAATCAATAGTCTCATTTTGTCCCAGCTGTGATCATCACGCCGCATAACGGGACTAAAATATGTTCATGTGTTTAAGCCCTAGAAGTAGTTTTCCTTGTGGCAATTATATTTGCCAAATGGGTCAGCAAGTTGCAAGCTTTAACTGTAAAGAATCCTTACTTATTCTTTAATATGGATAAGTTGGTATTGAGATAGTTGTCCTTATTCCAGGTCTAAATGCTCATCTTATGCCAACATTAATCTAGAGATGGTCCTGCCAGCCTTATACAGCAAAGCTAGCTCAGACAAGTAGAGGCATGTACAGTCAGTGGATGCAAGCAGGTGTCTGAAGATAAATAAAATAAAATAAATCTTGGTATTTGTATAGCGCCAACTTATTACGCAGCGCTTTTAGGTAATTATTACTTAATTACCCCCCACCAAGCTGGGTTCTCATTTTACCGACCTCGGAAGGATGGAAGGCTGAGTCAACCTTGAGCCGGCTACCTGACGCATGTGGGGATCGAACGGAAGATCTGTCTCTAAAGGACTGAGTTTCTGGAAAATGGGTCACCAGTTTGTGCTCACATATAAATGAAAAAGGAAGAGGAGAGTGCTTCTAAACCCACTGTAGCTAGATGTCTAAGACAGACTATTTATTTTGGTTATAGGTGCAAATGAAGGTTTCCTCTAGAAGACTTTCATGCTCAGTTGACTAGAGCCACAGCAATGTCATGGGCAGAATGTGTTCAGGTTCCAGCCAAAAGCATTTGCTAAATGATATTATGGAGCATGCCTAACATCTTCATATGCTAGGCTAGACTTGTCAGCAAGAAAAAAGTCTTCTTTTGGACATTCTGTCTTGAATTCGGATATTTCTCATCCTTAAAGGGGTTTTCCAGGGTGCAAGCAGTGAGCGCCGCAATAACACAGAGCTCAGTGCAGAAGCCTCTGCACCGACCTCTGTATAGGGGCCGGTGCTTGTAACTGCAGGCACAGCTCCCATTGATTTCAATGAGAGCCCTGCCTGCAGTTACAAGAGTCGGCCACTACACAGAGCTCGGCACAAAGGCTTCCATTCTGAGTTCTGTGTTATTGCGGCGCTGGCAGCTTGTGCCCCTTTAAGTAATCATGCTACATCTCCATATATCTAAGAAAGACTGAAATTGCTATGCTATTCTTCCGTTCTCTAAACAGTAGCCTTCCCAATAAGGTTTTTTTTATTTCTTTGTAGTTTTAAAATTACACGAGGGGAAAGGAGCTAAGTCCCCTTTAACAGAGTTTCTTTGTATCATCTGGGCAAAGCACGAGGGTTTATGCATGTTCTGCTCTTTGGACTACAGGAAAGACGAATAGAGTAGTAAATTCAGTCTTTCTTGAATTAGTATTATTGTAAGTGATGCAGACAAGTTATGCAAATGTTACAGCAGAAGTGTAGCTTTGTACATAATATATACATGCACATTTATTATTACCTGAATATACAGCGCCGATTCCAAAAAAGTTGGGACGCTGTGTAGAAACTAAATAAATGTAAAGAAAAAAAAATGCAATGATTTGGAAATCTCATCTAACCATATTGTATTCACAATAGAACACATATTAGATGGTGAAAGTGGGACATTTTTCCATTTCATTTTTTAAAAATGGGTCAGGAGGGGTGTCGTTTCTCCTTAAAGAGAGCACCCAAAAAGTGTGTGGGGACACGCAGGGGGTGAGTGGGTCAGGGGATGGTATAGTTTCTCCCCATGGAAAGTGCCAAAAAGGAGTGTGGGGACACCTAGAAGGTGAATGAGGAGACTTATAAGGCCATGCTAGCTCCTCTGGGTAATTTATGCAAATAAGGAAGATGGAACAATACCTCTGCAGTGCCACCTATTGGATGGCAGCATTCCTTCAAATCAATGTGACTTTCTAACAAGTCTTAACAATTATTGGTTTCCTATTCCCAATCATTGTTAAGACTTGTTGGAAAGTCACATTGATTGGAAGGAATGCTGCCATCCAATAAGTGGCACTGCAGATGTATTTTTCCATCTTCTGTATTTGCATATAAAAAAATAACTGCTTTTAGAAATTGATGGCAGCAATACATCTCACAAAACTTGGGAAAGGGGTAACAAAAGGCTGGAAAAGTTAGTGGTGCTAATAAAAAAACACCTGAAGGGACCATTTTCTGTTTTAGACAAGACTAGACCTATATAGTACATTTTTTGCTTTTTATGCGTAATTACTGACTGGAGAGCTGTGTTTGTATGTTTCCCGTTCAGCAGCCTTCTTACTTGCCTGAGTTATTATTACAATCCCAATTCCAAGGTAAAGAAAAAAAATGCAATGACTTGGAAATCTCATTTAACCCTATTCTTCTCACAATAGAACATAGAACACGAATCAGAGGTTGAAAGTGAGACATTTTTCCATTACATATAAAACATTTACATCATTTAGACATTGATGGCAGCAACATATCTCAAAAAAGTTGGGTCAGGGCCATGTCTACTATTGTTTAGTATCCACTCTTCTGTAAATATCTGGGAAGTAAGGAGACTAATTGCTGGAGTTTTGGGAAAGTTTTTGTTTCAAAAAATAACATAGTAACATAGTATGCTAGGTTGAAAAAAACAATGTCTATCCAGTTCAGCCTGTTTCCTCACCCCTCCATGTTGATCAAGAGAAAGGCAAAAAAAACACAATGAGGCAGAAGCCAATTAACCTCCCCCCACCCCCACTGGGGAAAAAAATCCTTCCCAACTCCATAATGGCAGTCAGAATAATCCCTGGATCAACACTCTTCAAAGAAGGTTCCTTCCTGACTCCAAGTCCGGCAGTCAGAAAATCCCCCTATCAACAATACATTCTGACTATTTAATGTCAATATCCTGTAATGTCATAGTGCTCTAAGACGACGTCTAAATGTTTTCTATTAGTGAAAGATTTGGACTATAGACAGGTGAGTTCAGCATCTGGACTTTCCTTCTGCAAAGCCATGGTGTTATGGATGCAATGTGTGGTTTACAATTGTCTTGCCTAAATATGCAAGGCCTTCCCTGAAAGACATCTGGATGGAAGAATGTACTCTATATACGCCTCAGCATTGTTAGTGCTTTTTAAGATATGAAGCTGCCTATGCCATTGGCACTAATGCAACCCCATACCATCAGAGATGCATACTTTTGAACTATGTATTGGTAACAAGCTGGATGGTCCATTCCTCTTGAGCCCTCAAGACACGGTGTCTGTGGTTTCCAAAAAAAATTTCAAATTTTGATTCTTCTGACCACAGTATAGTTTTCCATTTTGCCTCAGTCCATTTTAACCCCTTAGTGACCAGCCCAAAGTGTTTTTATGTCCAAGCAAAGTGCGCTTTAATCCCTGAGGATGTAGAAACATGCTTCCTGCAGGGATTAAAGCCACGTGGGCTATGGACATGACAGCTCCATGCTGTCGGTGCCCAGAGGTAGCTGACAACATGGAGCTGTCATCCCGGGCTGCAGGGAGTCCCCCCCCCCCCCCAGGCAATGCGATTGGCGCTATCCAATGATAGTTTTTAAAAAGTTAAAGATTCAGTTGCCCTTATGGATCAGATCCATGGGGGTAGCTGAGAATACTCACTCGTCCTCCACGCTGTACCCCGCTGATCTGGTCCTCCGGGACCAGACGCCAGCCTTCTGTGCATGTGCACCACGTGGCATTGCATCAGCCGCATGCGCAGAAGGGCTGGAGCTGCGGGAAATTTGAAATCTCCTAGCTCCCGGCTCCTGAAGGTAGCCGGGAAGCAGGAGATGTCACCAGGCATCACAGCAAAAATCACAGAAACGCAAACTTGCGATTTTAGTGCAATGCGATTTTAACATTAGAAAGTCCCATTGACATTTGGAAAAAAAAAAGCAGAGAAATCGCAGCGGGAAAAAAACGCTAGTGAGTAAAAGCCCTTACCGCGGATATCCGTGACATAGAGCCCATTGTGCTCTATGGTCGCAGATATAACCGCAGCCCATACGTAACTACATTATGTACGGGCTGCGGGTACCCATGTCATTGCTAAGCGGCGGCGCAGAATATATAAACAAAGGTGTACTGCGCATAACCCCATGTGAGTACGCAGTTATGCGCAGAACATTAGGTGGCTGTACGTGGGGCCACAACCAGGCTCACATCTGGGCTCTGCTGTGGGCCTCCACAAGCGGATCCCACAATTGACCGTGTGAGCCCGGCGTTATTCAGATTGCTACCTGTAATACATAATTTACAAAAAGCCCCCTGGAACGCTCGCCTACCTGCAGTTTCAGGAGCAGCTTGTTGAACGCTTTCTGTGTGAGACCGCTGCACCTTAGCGAGCTTACGAAGCCTCACAGAGTGCCACTGGGGTCAAGAAATACCCCCCAAAAAAGCATGAGAGGAGGAGGGATACCTGTTTTTTTTGCCCCATGTGCCCATTCCAACCAGCCTCCATAATTACCACTGTCTTCAGACTTACCACACAGTTTACATCATTACTTTTATTGAAGATATGGGGAATGCCAAAAAATGGGAATGGGGGGGATTATTTTTTTAGGGAGTCTATTTTTTTCTGCACAAGTGAGTAATTGGGCCTGCCATTTTTTCAGTTGTGCCCTGAAATCCAGTGGGTGTTCCCTCCTTTATAGGCCTAACCATGTGTCCTGCAAGTAGATTGGGGCCACAATGAATATATTTCTGAACACTGAACAAACAAGGGTATCTATTTTGTGGTACAAGTCTTCATTCATATGTGTGCTGTACAAAAAAATTGTCTTTAAAATGACACAATTGCCAAAAAAATGAAAATCATAATTATTTCCCCCTGCTTTGCTTAGATTCATTCAAAAACTGTGGGGTCAAAGTACGCAGTACCCCCCTAGATGAATTCAATAAGGGGTCTAGTTTTTAAAATGGGGTCATTTGTGGGGGTTCTTTATCATTTTAGCCACTCAAGGGCCATACAAGTGTGCAATGGGGCCTAAAACACCTTCAAGCAAAATTTCTGTTCTGAAAGCCACCAGCTGCTCCTTTCGGTTTGGGCCCCGCTGTGCATACAAACAGAAGTTTAGGGCCACAACGGGTATATTTCTTAACACAGGACAAACAGGGGTATCCATTTTGGGGTGCAAGTCTTCATTCCTATGTGTGCTGTACAAAAAAAACCTGTTTTTAAAATGACAAAATTGCCCAAAAAATGAAAATCGTATTTTTTTTTCCTTCTGCTTTGTTTAGATTAATTCAAATACTGTGGTGTCAAAACACACAGTACACCCCTAGAGGAATGCATTAAGGGGTCTAGTTTTCAAAATGAGGTCATTTGTGGGGGTTCTATATTGTTTTGGCCGCTTAAGGGCTCTACAAGTGGGCAATGGGGCCTGAAACACCTTCAAGCAAATTCTCTGTTCTGAAAGCCGGGACAAACAGGGGTATCCATTTTGGGGTGTAAATCCTGATTTGCATGGGCACTATAGAAAAAAAAAACTGTATTTAAAATGACATATTTGCAAAAATATGAAATTTTATTTTTTCTCCTATAAATTGCATTAACGCCTGAAAAAAAACTGTGGGGTCAAAATACTCACGACACCCCTCAGTGAATACATTAACCCCTTGAGTGGCACGCCCGGAAAATTTCCAGGACGAGCTCCACTGCCCATAGTGATATACCCCGGAAGATTTCCGGGCTATGTATCACTATGGGAGCTGCAGAGCACAATGCCACAAGCAGTGACAGTGTGCTCTGCCTGCACTGTCCCACAGAGAACAAAGCAAGGGCTTTGAAAAACCAGCAGAAGATATTGCCGATATGTCGGCAATCTCCTGGTTTGTTTACAGGTTGCCATAGAGACCATCGGCTTGTCAGAAGCAAGCGATGGTCTCTGTGGCAGGGAGAGGTGGTTGTTAGCTGTCAGAGGACAGCTAGGTACTAGTTCTTACAGCAGAGATCAGAGAAAACCTCCGATCTCTGCTGTGTTAACCCTTTACATGCTGCAGTCTATGTGACTGCAGCATGTAAAGGACTGTCACTGCAGCATGTAAAGGGCTGTCACCATTGGACCCCCGGAATGTGATCAGGGGTCCTGATGGGTCCCTGTAGAAGTCCCCTAAAGGGACAAAAAAAAAAAAAAGTTAAAAAATTATAAAAAAAATAATAAAAACACTTGTCTCCCTTTACTTTGTAAAAAAATCAAAAATACAATCACACATGTGGTATCCATGCGTCGTAATGACCCAGAGAAGGAAGTTAATACATTATTTAACCCCTTAATGACATGGCCCCTTTTTTCTTTTTTCCCCATTTCTTTTTTTCCTCCCCCCTGTTTAAAAAATCACAACTTGTCCCGCAAAAAACAAGCCCTCACATGGCCATGTCAATGGAAAAATGAAAAAGTTATGGCTCTTGAGACGCAACTGCAAAATTAGTTGAAATTCAATGATTAGACCATTTTAAGAAACCTGCCCTGGTGGGCACGACAGGGTGGTAGGAAACCCACCACTCAAGGGGTTAAGGGATGTAGTTTTTAAAATGGGGTCATTTGTGGGGGTATCTATCATTCTGACACCTATGAGCCTTTGCAATCTTGGCTTGGTGTAGGAAAACAATGTCTCCTCACAATGTTGATAAGTAATGTTAAATTTGTACCTCTCCTAAATGGTTAAAAAAAGAACAAAAGCCTTTCAAATGTGTGTCCAAAATAAAGTAAACAAATGGAAATATATGTCTTATCAAAAATGTGTATAGTGTGTTTGCACATATTTGATATATTACAATTGAAAGTGTGAAAAAATGACAATTTTTTAAAAATGTCCCCAATTTTGGCTCTTTTAATAAATATACACAAATTCTATTTTCACCACCTAAATGAAGTACAACATGTGGCGAAAAAATAATGTAAGAATCACTTAGATATGCAAAAGCTTTACAGAGCTATTCTATGTTAGGCCTCAGTCAGACGGGCGTTTTTCCGCGCGTTTTGCGCATGCGTTTCGCGCATATATAGAACCAATAGTTCGCTATGATATCGGTCACATGTCCGCTTTTGCGAAAAATTATAGGACAGGACGATTCGCAAATCGCGCCTATCTGCGTTCGCCGTTTTATGTGCGCACCAAAATCATTTTTTTCCCCGGTCAGACGAAGTTTCATGCGCATTTTGATGCGCACGGCGATTTTTCTCCGGTCAGACGGGCGTTTTGCAGCGACGATAAACGCGGGTAGGTGCAGATTCTTCCCGCGATTTTTCGCCTCCGGTCACGCGATTTGCGCATGCGCATCCGACATGCGATGCGCAAAACGCGCGAAAAAACACCCGTCTGACTGAGGCCTTAAAGTGACACATGTCAGATTTCCAAAATTTGGTCTGGTCAGTAAGGTGCAAACAGGCTTGGTCAATGGTCACTAAGGGGTTAAATGAGGTTTGCACCAGAGAAGACGCTAGCATTTCTGGGTTGTGTTGATATATGGCTTCGTCTTTGCATGATCCAGATTTATCTTGCATTTGTAAATTGCACGGCAAAGTGTGTTCACACACCATGATTTCTGGAAGTATTCCTGAGCTCATGCAGTGATTTTCATTATAGAATTATGCCTATTTTTAATGCAGTGTTGTCTGAGGGCCATAAATTTCGAGCATCCAATATTGACCAATAACCTTGTCCTTGTGCACATAAATTTTTCCAGATTTTCTGAATCTTTCAATGATATTATGTACAGTAGTTGCTGTGATATTCAAAGTCTTTGCAATTTTACATTTGCTCCTGAGAGACTCTGCCTCTTTAACATGCTCTTTTTATACACTGTCATGTGACTTAGTAGAAAAGTAATCCTCCAGCTGTTTTACATTAGTACCACTTATTTTTCGAGCCTTTTCTTAACCCTCTTCCAACCCTTGTGAGATGTGTTGCTGCCATCAATATCTAAACGAGTTCATTTTTCAAAATGAAATTGAAAAATGTCTCACCTTCAACGTCTGATATGGGTTCTGTGTTAGATTGTGAATAATATACGGTTATATGAGATTGACCAATCATTAAATTCCTTTTTTCTTTATATTTATTTACATTTTACACAGCGTCCCAACTTTTTTGGAATCGGAGTTGCATTAATATATTGTATATACTTGAGTATAAGCCGAGTTTTTCAGCACAAAAAAAGAGCTGAAAAAGACCCCGTTGGCTTATACTCGAGTGAGTTTAAAAAAAAAAACTAAAAAAAAATGCAATACTCATCTCCCAGCCGGGGTCTGTGTCCCCGGTGGTGCGGCAAGCAGCTTCAGACTTCTCCCCACTGTCATCTCCCTGGCTCACTTTTCAATTTCCCTGCCATCAGCGCTGTGTGAGGGAGCGCTGTGATTGGATCGAGCACTGGCCAATCACAGCAGGCGCTCGATAAACCAATCACAGCCATTCAGTTATGTCACTGAATGGCTGTGATTGGTTTATCGAGTGCCAAATGGTTTATTGATAAACCAATCATAGCCATTCAGTGATGTCATTGAATGGCTGTGATTGGTTTATCGAGCGCCGGTTGTGATAGGCTGACGCTCGATTCAATCACAGTGCTTCCTCACACAGCGTTGACAGTGGGAAATTGAAAACTGAGCCAGGGAGATGACAGCTGGGGGGAGTCTGGAGCAGGTTTTTTTTTTACCTAGTATATATTCAAGTATAGCTAGGATTATACTTGAGTCAATAAGTTTTACCAGTTTTTTGTGGTAAAACTTATTGACTCGGCTTATGAGTATAAGCTGAGTCAATAAGTTTTACCACAAAAAACTGGTTCAGCTAATACTCGAATATATACGGTAAATTGAATATTCTAATACAATTGCAGAAATTATACCTAAGCAATAACTATACAGTATACAGGGCTGTTTACCTTACTTTTTTAACGTACATATCCCATATACATTAAATTTACATACAAAAAACAGAATACAAATGTATGCAATTTTATGCAGACGTACCTTTTTAGTATATATGTTAAACATATAGCCATAGGTTTGTATTAATTTTTGATGTAAAGATATACTTTTTTTCACTGTAAAGTCTTTCTTTTAAATAAACTTTTGTAGTTAAACACTTTTTTATATGTCCTAGGCATTTGAGAACAAAAAACATATACGTTAAATGTAAATATGCAAGCATATAGATTTCCATTTCCTACTGACTGAAATGTAAAAAAAAGTATACATTGAGCATTAGTGATGAGCAATAAGTGCAATAATTGATTTGGTTTGGGAGCAAACCAATTTCACCAAAATCATCATGATTTGCCATGTGGCAGAAAACTGAGCTTATTGGTATGTCCTAAAAACTTTGAAGCTTACCATTTTCAGTAATGTGAAGATTGTGTATCTGTCTTTTGTAGTTTGTTTGGAATTAAATCCCCAAATCTGCTCCTTTTTGTCTAGCCCTGTATATCGCTAAGTCCAATGAAACTGCTCCCAATATGTAACCTATGTTGCAGGCATTATGAGAAATTCAATTTTTCCACAATTGTTGCCAAAAATTTGTTCGGGAGGACTAGATTCAATTTTGCTAGAATCAGGGCTGTTTTAAAACAAGCAACACTACTGAGCTTTCTTTTTTCTGGAAATGAAAAACGTGGTATATTGTGCTTTTATATACCACAAATACAATGTACTGTAACATAACAAAGGTCAAAAGTCATCAAAAGTATTAATTTTTTTTAACTATTTGACTAAGTATATTCTATTCATAACTTTTTAATAGTTTTTCATATTACAACATGAAGTAAATTGCCCTTAATCTGAAACTGGGAAATGCTGTAAAATATATTTAAGAAATAATTAGTTCTGGATCACAATATTTTCCATAGTAGATACATTTTTGTAATAAAATTAGTAATTCTGCAGATTCTAGCAATGCAAAATCTAAACCACATGTGGTGCCATCTAGTGACAATTTTTTGAAACACACTTAAATCTATCAGCAACGAATACACTGTTTATGGCTTGCATTCTTTGGGGGTCGAACTATTAATGCTGGTGCACGGCTCTCCCCAAGTATGCGCCAGATTAATCAAAAAGGCATTTTGCTGCTAAAAACTACATCAGGTTTGGATCGTTGTTTTCCTACTGTAAAATGTTAATGAGTTGTGCATGGAACAACTCTGAAAACCAGCAGAATGGGGCTAGCAGATGCTTGCCCAGTGTTATAATTACAGTGCAATACCATTAACCTGGCATCTGATAATCCATAAAGTCTAGAAGAGATTTGCCATTCAATGTTACATGTCACAAAACAAGAAGTAGAACACTGAGAAAACAGACACATTAGGAAGGTCTATGATTAAACAAATAAAGCATAGTAGAATATATCATGTTACGCTCAGGGTATTTTCATAGTGTATGTGCACATACAGTGTAAAAATTAAACTTTGGAATCATCTGGACCGATCCACAATTAAATCTGTGTTTTACAGTATAAGTTGATTCAAATGTTCATATTGGTGTAGCCTGATCCACGGTTTTCACCCACTGCACTGGGATGAATTAAATACACGGTGAAAATCCATGACATTTCCGCAATGTATCTAAAATGCTGTATATTTGCCTTAGCGTGTCCCGTGTCAGTTTGTAACTGAAATATTGACACCATATAGTTGGATGACCACATGACACGCAAAGGCATTTGTACACTCATTGCCAAAATAAATCCAGCCCCTATAAGGAGTTGTCGTTGTGCTGCAAAACTCAGCATGCAGTTACATCTCAGGCAGATATGCAAATTATTAAAGGTGTGGGGTGATTAGATGAACGGTCTTGCCACCTGAGGCACTAAAAGTGGTTCCACCCTTGGCCTGTAAAAAGGCTCTCAGAGGCTACGTTTGCGTAGTAAACCTCGCCTTCTACTTGTGTGAGGCTTGTTGCCCGCTAGATGCCTCAACGATGCAAGCAAAGAGATTTTGCCCCGTTAACAGAGTTTGAGAGGGGTGCATTATTGGAATATGAGAAGCTGGATGATCATATTGAAAAATAGCCCACCACCTGGGCCGTTCTGACCATATTGTTAGGTGATGTTGGGAGCAGTGGATGTTTGAGGGCACATAGACAAGGCGACCGGGCTCAGGATACCCTCGACAGACCACCAGTAGAGAGGATCGTCTGATTGTCCAACAAGCATGAGCAGCTCCAACTGTTTCATTGTTCGTTATTCAGAGACGGGTAGAACCATCATTACAGGCTCCTGTGTCTTTGGGAACCTTTTCCAGGCGCTATAATGAAAGACATTTGGTCTCATGGTGCCCATTATGTTTATTGCCTTTGTCACCCACCCTAGCCACTGTTTGCAGTGGTGTCGTGAATGACGAAACTGCATGGCTACGGAGTGGAACCAGTTGTCTTTAGCGTTGAATCCAGGTTTAGTTGGGCACTGACAACAGCCGTATTCATGTCTGGAGACCAAGGGGTGAGCACCTCAATGCTGCCTTTGCTGTGGAGCGGCATAATGCCTGCACTGCTGGTGTGGTTGGTATAGGGGAACATGACATATGACAGTCAGTCACCCCTAGTAGTGGTACAAGGGACAATGACAGCTCAGTGATATGTTCAGGACATCCTGAACCCAGCTCTATAGTGAACAATCAGTAGTATCATATCTATCTCAGTGCTCCCTGTTGGCAGAAGTGAGGCTACGTGGAAGGCGGAAGTGACATCAGACACGAGACGGGAGCAGGTGAGCTTCGGAGCGGAACTAGATCCACTGCAAGAAGAACGAGGGAGCCGCCAAAGGATCCATCCAACGGGGAAAAGAGAAGTAGGTCCCGGAGTGGCAGGATGCCAGAAAGTGAGATCGCCATAGTGTGAGGTCCCAACGCTGAGACTGCACCTGGTGGGTGATGGCATCGGATGCTGTCAAGAGCTGATAAGTATATTCTGCATCTGTAAGTCAGTGTCTGTAAGTCAGTGTCTGTAAGTCAGTGTCTATTAGTCAGTGTCTGTTAGTCGGTGTAATTGTCTGGGAGTGTGTGTGAGGTTTAAGTGAAGCAAAATTGTGTGACTAAATGAGAGCAAAAAAAAAAACCCTAAGCGATTGCGGAGGCGTGTTTGGAGTTTGATTAATCAATCTTCATTACTTCTCGAGGCAAATTTGTAGATCCCCACTAGAATGTGCTCTATGCTTGGCAATGCTGTCCAGTGTGCTACTTGTGCAATGTATGCAGTCCTTGATCAGACGATCAAGGGTGCATACTGTTGTGCAAGATGCGTGCACATCACACATTTGGAAGCCCAAATCCTGGATCTACATGAGCGACTGGCAACACTGAGATACATTGACAACATGGAAAGGAGTTTGTTGCTCACTGAGCAGGCACTCACTGGGGTAGAGGCGGGGGTGGATGGTAGTAAAGAAGAGCAGGGGGAGCAGGCTGCTAGCTGGGTGACAGTTAGAAGGGGTAAAGGGAAGAGAACCAGGGAGGCTAGTCCTGAAATGGTGCACCCCAACACATTTGCAAAGTTGGCAGATAAGGGGGGTGCCATTACAGAGCCAGCACCGCTATAGAATGACATGCACCCTGAACGCCAGGGAGACGACTGCTCCAGTAAGAAGGGGATGGGGAGCGCAGGGCAGGCTAGACAGGTCATAGTGGTGGAGAACTCAATTATAAGGGGGGGTAGATAGATAAATCTGCCACAATGATCGGGATCGTCAAATGGTGTGTTGTCTTCCTGGCACTTGAGTTCGACACATCGCAGATCAGGTTGATTACTAGGAGGGGCTAGTAAGGATCCAGCGGTCATGGTGCACATTGGCAGCAATGAACAAAGTAGAGGTCAATGGAGGGCCCTCAAAAACAATTTCAGGGACTTAGGATCCAAGCTTAGGGCGAAGACCTCCAAGGTAGTTTTCTCGGAAATGCTACCTGTACCACAAGCCACACTAGAAAGGCAGCAGGATCTTAGGGAGGTTAACAAGTGGCTCCAGAGTTGGTGTAAAAAGGAGGGGTTTGGGATCCTGGAGAACGGGGCTGACTTTGCTGTCGACTGCAGGCTCTACTGTAGGGATGGGCTGCATTTCAATGAGGAGGGTGCAGTTGTCCTGGGGGAGAAGATGGCTAGAAGGCTGGAGGAGTGCTTAAACTAGGAACCGAGGGGAGGGCACCAAGAGAAATAGGGGGCTAGATAGTGTAGACAGTGACCTGGGACCAAGTAATAGGAGTGGGGGTTGAGCAAGGGGTGGGGTTAGTACAGTTAGAACTGGCAGAACAGCTAATAGGAACAGAGGTAAAACAATGAAAATAAAGAATAGAAACCGCCATATAAATTGTATGCCAACGAATGCAAGAAGTCTGATCAGTAAAGTGGGTGAGCAGAAAGCAAGACTATCTAAAGAAAATTACGATATAGTGGGAATAACGGAAGCATGGTTTAATGATAAGTGTGATTGGGCAGTGAACTTGCAGGATCACAATCTCTTCAGAAGAGACCGTGGGAACTAGAAAGGGGAAGGATGTGTCTGTATGTTAAATCATACTTAATGCCGAGCCTACGGGAGGATATAGGTGTAAGAGATCAACACATGGAATCTCTGTGGGTAGAAATCTAGGAAACAAAGAATAACAAAATCCTGATAGGAGGTTTCTATAGGCCACCAAAAGCAACAGAAGAAACTGAAAACGTATTATTAAGACAAATAGAAGAGGTGTCAAACCGCAATAAAGTAATTATTATGGGGGACTTTAATTATCCGGATATAATATACGAAGACGAAACCTGTAAATCTCATAAGGGTGATATGTTTTTAAGAATAATTAAAGATAACTACCTTACCCAACTTGTGCAAGAGCCAACTAGAGGGAGGGCCACTCTGGGCTTAGTACTAACTAAAAAAACGGACCGAATAATGGGGGTGCCGGTTGAAGGACACTTGGGTAATAGTGACCACAATATAATTAAATTCCAGCTGTCATTCAATAGGAAGCCTTATCAGTAGAGATGAGCGAACGTACTCGTCCGAGCTTGATATTCGTGCGAATATTAGGGTGTTCGGGATGCTCGTTACTCGTAACGAGTACCACGCGGTGTTCCGGTTACTTTCAGTTTCCTCTCTGAGACGTTAGCGCGCTTTTCTGGCCAATTGAAAGACAGGGAAGGCATTACAACTTCCCCCTGTGACGTTCAAGCCCTATACCACCCCCCTGCTGTGAGTGGCTGGGGAGATCTGATGTCACCCGAGTATAAAAATCGGCCCCTCCCGCGGCTCGGCTCAGATGCCTTGTGAGTTAGCTGAGGGACAGTGGTATCGTGCTGGAGCTGCTGTAGGGAGAGCGTTAGGAGTTAGTGTAGGCTTCAAGAACCCCAACGGTCCTTCTCAGGGCCACATCTAATAGTGTGCAGTACTGTGTTAGCACTGTATTTTTTTTTTTTTTTCAAAATTGGATCTGCAGAGCATTGCGCCCTGCAATAGGGACAGAAGTGGGGGTTAGGCAGGGAGAGTGTTAGCAGTGAGTGTAGGCTTCAAGAACCCCAACGGTCCTTTCTAGGGCCACATCTATCCGTGTGCAGTACTGTCCAGGCTGCTGTTAGCAGTGTTGCATTTTTTTTTTTTCTCAAAACCGGCTGTGCAGACCATTGCACCAGGCATTAATACTACAGGGACAGAATTGTGTAGGCAGGGCCAGAAGACATACATTATTCATTGAATAGACGCAGTGTGGCTTTTCCTTTAAAAAACAAGGGAAAAAATTCTATTTCGCCTGCCTCTGACAGTCCTCAGGGCTCTGGGTACGTGTGTGCTGCGTGCAGAACGTTAAAAAAAATCAGACGCAGCCAGCTGCGTTTTACTGCAGGCTTGCGCCAATTTTTTTCCTGCATGGGAAATCCCTGATCTGCTGTAGCGAATAACTTTGCATCACTGCAGTTCTCTGACACATTTGCAGGGCCACAACACAGTTATTAAACTTAGTAGTATTCATTGAATACACGCAGTGTGGCTTGTCCTTTGAAAAACAAGGGAAAAAATTCTATTTTGGCTGCAGGCTTGCGCCAATTTCTTTCCTGGCTTGGAAATCACTGGTAATACAGCATGCTGAGGGGTAGGGGTAGGCCTAGAGGACGTGGACGCGGCCGAGGACGCGTAGGCCCAAGTGAGGGTGTGGGCACAGGCCGAGCTCCTGATCCAGGTGTGTCGCAGCCGACTGCTGCGCGATTAGGAAAGAGGCACGTTTCTGGCGTCCCCACATTCATCGCCCAATTAATGGGTCCACGTGGGAGACCTTTATTAGAAAATGAGCAGTGTGAGCAGGTCCTGTCGTGGATGGCAGAAAGTGCTTCGAGCAAGCTATCATCCACCCACAGTTCTGCGCCGTCCAGTGCTGCAAATCCGAATCCTCTGTCTGCTGCTCCTCCTTCCTCCCAGCCTCCTCACTCCACTACAATGACACATGCTCAGGAGCGGGAAGACTCCCAGGAACTGTTCTCGGGCCCCTGTTCAGATTGGGCAGCAGTGGTTCCTCTCCCACCAGAGGAGTTTATCGTCACTGATGCACAACCATTGGAAAGTTCCCGGGGTCCGGGGGATGAGGCTGGGGACTTCCGGCAACTGCCTCAAGACCTTTCAGTGGGTGAGGAGGACGATGACGGTGAGACACAGTTGTCTTGCAGTGAGGTAGTAGTAAGGGCAGTAAGTCCGAGGGAGGAGCGCACAGAGGATTCGGAGGAAGAGCAGCAGGACGATGAGGTGACTGACCCCACCTTGTGTGCAACGCCTACTCAGGACAGGTCTTCAGAGGGGCAGGCAAGGGCAGCAGCAGAGCAGGTTGCAAGAGGCAGTGCGGTGGCCAGGGGTGGAGGCAGGCCCAGACCGAATAATCCACCAACTGTTTCCCAAAGCGCACCCTCGCGCCATGCCACCCTGCAGAGGCCGAGGTGCTCAAAGGTCTGGCAGTTTTTCACAGAGACGCCTGACGACCGACGAACAGTGGTGTGCAACCTTTGTCGCGCCAAGATCAGCCGGGGAGCCACCACCAACAGCCTCACCACCACCAGCATGCGCAGACATATGATGGCCAAGCACCCCACAAGGTGGAACGAAGGCCGTTCACCGCCTCCGGTTTGCACCGCTGCCTCTCCCCCTGTGCCCCAACCTGCCACTGAGATCCAACCCCCCTCTGAGGACACAGGCACTACCGTCTCCTGGCCTGCACCCACACCCTCATCTCCGCTGTCCTCGGCCCCATCCACCAATGTCTCGCACCGCACAGTCCAGCCGTCGCTAGCGCAAGTGTTGGAGCGCAAGCGCAAGTACGCCGCCACGCACCCGCACGCTCAATCGTTAACCGTCCACATAGCCAAATTTATCAGCCTTGAGATGCTGCCGTATAGGGTTGTGGAAACGGAGGCTTTCAAAGCTATGATGGCGGCGGCGGCCCCGAGCTACTCAGTTCCCAGTCGCCACTACTTTTCCCGATGTGCCGTCCCAGCCCTGCACGACCACGTCTCCCGCAACATTGTACGCGCCCTCACCAATGCGGTTAGTGGCAAGGTCCACTTAACTACGGACACGTGGACAAGCACAGGCGGGCAGGGCCACTACATCTCCCTGACGGCACATTGGGTGAATTTAGTGGAGGCTGGGACAGAGTCAGAGCCTGGGACCGCTCACGTCCTACCCACCCCCAGAATTGCGGGCCCCAGCTCGGTGGTGGTATGTTCGGTGGTGTATGCTTCCTCCATTAAAGCACCCTCCTCCTCCTCCTCAACCTCTGTCTCGCAATAAAGATGTGTCAGCAGCAGCAGGACATCGCCAGCAGTCGGTGTTGCGCGGCGTGGCAGCACAGCGGTGGGCAAGCGTCAGCAGGCCGTGCTGAAACTACTCAGCTTAGGAGATAGGAGGCACACGGCCCACGAACTGCTGCAGGGTCTGACAGAGCAGACCGACCGTTGGCTTGCGCCGCTGAGCCTCCAACCGGGCATGGTCGTGTGTGACAACGGCCGTAACCTGGTGGCGGCTCTGCAGCTCGGCAGCCTCACGCACGTGCCATGACTGGCCCACGTCTTTAATTTGGTGGTTCAGCGCTTTCTGAAAAGCTACCCACGCTTGTCAGACCTGCTCGTAAAGGCGCGCCGGCTCTGCGCACATTTCCGCAAGTCCCACACAGACGCTGCCACCCTGCGCACCCTGCAACATCACTTTAATCTGCCAGTGCACCGACTGCTGTGCGACGTGCCCACACGGTGGAACTCTACGCTCCACATGTTGGCTAGGCTCTATGAGCAGCGTAGAGCTATAGTGGAATACCAACTCCAACATGGGCGGCGCAGTGGGAGTCAGCCTCCTCAATTCTTTTTAGAAGAGTGGGCCTGGTTGGCAGACATCTGCCAGGTCCTTCGAAACTTTGAGCAGTCTACCCAGGTGGTGAGCGGCGATGCTGCAATCATTAGCGTCACCATTCCTCTGCTATGCATCTTGAGAAGTTCCCTGCAAACCATAAAGGCAGCCGCTTTGCGCTCGGAAACAGAGCCGGGGGAAGAGGTTCCCGAAGAGGAAAGGGATTCGAGAGTGTTGCTATACCACAGGACCCTGGCGGACAAGCTGATGGTAAAATTCCCATCCGACAGCGCTAGTGGCAGAAGGCGCAGTTCCGAGGGCCAGGTAGCAGGGGAGGTGCAGAGATCGAGCAGCATGTACAGCCCAGGCAGTGCAACAGTCTTTAAGGGCCTGGACAGCTTTCTGGCTCCCCAGCAAGACTGTGTCACCGCTCCCCAGTCAAGGCTGAGTCGGCGGGAGCACTGTAAAAGGATGGTGAGGGAGTACGTAGCCGATCGCACGACCGTCCTCCGTGATGCCTCTGCCACCTACAACTACTGGGTGTCGAAGCTGGACACGTGGCCTGAACTAGCACTGTATGCCCTGGAGGTGCTTGCTTGTCCTGCGGCTAGCGTCTTGTCGGAGAGGGTGTTTAGTGCGGCTGGGGGAATCATCACAGAAAAGCGTACCCGCCTGTCAACCGACAGTGCCGACAGGCTAACACTCATCAAGATGAACAAAGCCTGGATTTCCCCAGACTTCTCTTCTCCACCAGCGGACAGCAGCGATACCTAAGCAATACGTAGGCTGCACCCGCGGATGGAAGCATAGTTCTCTCTCACCATCCAAAACGGGGACATTTCTGCTTCATCAATCTGTGTCTAATATTCCTCCTCCTCCTCCTGCTCCTCCTCCTGAAACCTCACGTAATCACGCTGAACGGGCAGTTTTTCTTAGGGCCACAAGGCTCACTCATATAATTTTTCTAAAATTTTTTTATACGTTTCAATGCTCTTAAAAGCGTTGGAACTTTAACTTGAACCAATTTCTCATTAAACTGGGCTGCCTCCAGGCCTAGTTACCACTTAAAGGGGTTGTCCCGCGCCGAAACGGGTTTTATTTTTTTTTAACCCCCCCCCCCCCCCCGTTCGGCGCGAGACAACCCCCGATGCAGGGGTTAAAAAAACAACCCGCACAGCGCTTACCTGAATCCCGGCGGTCCAGCGTCTTCATACTTACCTGCTGAAGATGGCCGCCGGGATCCTCTGTCTCCGTGGACCGCAGGGCTTCTGTGCAGTCCATTGCCGATTCCAGCCTCCTGATTGGCTGGAATCGGCACGTGACGGGGCGGAGCTACACGGAGCCGGCATTCTACACGAGCGGCCCCATAGAAGACTGCAGAAGACCCGGACTGCGCAAGCGCGGCTAATTTGGCCATCGGAGGGCGAAAATTAGTCGGCTCCATGGGAACGAGGACGCCAGCAACGGAGCAGGTAAGTATAAAACTTTTTATAACTTCTGTATGGCTCATAATTAATGCACAATGTACATTACAAAGTGCATTATTATGGCCATACAGAAGTATATAGACCCACTTGCTGCCGCGGGACAACCCCTTTAAGCCACATTAACCAAAGCGATTAATGGGTTTCACCTGCCATCTTGGTTGGGCATGGGCAATTTTTCTGAGGTACATTAGTACTGTTGGTACACCAATTTTTTGGGGCCCTCACCTACAGTGTAATCATAGCAATTTCTATGTTCTTCGCCTGCACTCATGGTACAGAAAGGTGTGTGGGGTTGGCCTACACTTTAGGTACATAAATGTAACTTGGGCCTTGGCTATACTGCAGCTACTGAAATGGAACTAAGACTGCGCTCCCACTATACTGCTGCTTCGGAATTGTTCCTGGGGCCTGTGTAGGCTGCTACTATTACTTAAATGGAACTTAGACTATGCTCCTCCTATACTGCTGCTTCGGAATTGTTACTGGGGCCTGTCTTGAGTGCTACTATTACTGAAATGGAACTAATACTGTGCTCCCCCTATAATGCTGCTAGTGATATGTTAGTGGGGCCTGTCCTAATGCTACGGCTGAAATGTTACGAATTCTGGGCTCTGCCTATACCGCTGCTAATGGTATGTCTCTGGGGTGTGGAAACAGAGGCTTCCCAAAGACATGATGGCGGCGAGGCCATTTCCCACCAACGCGGTTACTGTTAAGGTGCATATAACCACGGACACGTGGAGAGGACACGTAGTGCCTCAAAAACATCCCCCTCCTCCTCCAACAATGAAAACATTCTTGGCAAATGCCTTTGCATTGGTTCGTCTGGTGGCAGTCCAAGAATTTCACCTTTACCGACACAACAAGAGAGCCCCCCCACCATCCCCCCGCCACGGCCCACTTAATCCTGGCCACATTCCGAAAACCAACAAAATACAACCGTGCTACTAGGTCCGCAGTCACCACCACATTACCACCAACGCGGTTACTGTTAAGGTGCATATAACCACGGACACGTGGAGAGGACACGTAGTGCCTCAAAAACATCCACCGCCACGGCCCACTTAATCCTGGCCACATTCCAAAAACCAACAAAATACAACCGCGCTACTAGGTCCGCAGTCACCACCACATTACCACCAACGCGGTTACTGTTAAGGTACATATTACCAGTCTGACTGGGGCATACAGACACCTTGACAGAATGAATAGTGTGTGGCACATAGGTTCCCCATTGCTATGCCCACGTGTGCAGCTCCTGATGGAGGTGGCACAGGATTGGATTTCTCATTGCTTCTGTACAGCATTGTGGGCTATCGCCCCACCACTTTTAAAGAGGGTCGCTGCCTAGCCGTGCCAACCCTCTGCAGTGTGTGCCTGCAGTTCCTCCTCATGGCAGACGCACTTATAAATAGACATGAGGGTGGTGTGGCATGAGGGCAGCTGAAGGCTGCGCAGGGACAGTTTGGTGTGCGCTGTGGACACTGTGTCGTGCAGGGGGGAGGGGGGTTGGGCAGCATGTAACCCAGGAGAAGTGGCAGTGGAGTGTCATGCAGGCAGTGATTGTGCTTTGTTGTAGCTAGTGTGGTGCTTAGCTAAGGTATGCCATGCTAATGAGGGCTTTTCAGAAGTAAAAGTTGTTGGGAGGGGGGGGGCCACTCTTGCCGGTATTGTGGCCTAATAGTGGGACCTGTGAACTTGAGATGCAGTCCAACATGTAGCCCCTCGCCTGCCCTATCCGTTGCTGTGTCGTTTCCATCACTTTCTTGAATTGCCCAGATTTTCACACATGAAAACCTTAGCGAGCATCGGCGAAATACAAAAATGCTCGGGTCGCCCATTGACTTCAATGGGGTTCGTTACTCGAAACGAACCCTCGAGCATCGCGAAAATTTCGTCCCGAGTAACAAGCACCCGAGCATTTTGGTGCTCGCTCATCTCTACTTATCAGGGAGCGAGAAATAAACTAAAATTTAGTAAAGCAAAATTTGATCAGCTCAGAATTAGGGCGCCCACCCACTGGCGTTTGCGATTTTCGTGCGTGAAAAACGCAGCGTTTTCCGTGCGTTTTTTGCGGCGTTTTTGCGGCTTTTTCGCACCTTTTCCATTAATTTCCATTGACATTCATGGGTGCATTAGGAGAAAAATAAGGACACATATGCAACTGACAGTTCCTATGTTAAAAATCGCAACGCACCGCAAAAAAAACCGCCAGTGGACAGGAGTACATTCAATTCTAATTGCTCTTGAGAAAAAACGCAAAACGCAAAGAAAAAAAAATCGCCAGTGGGTGGGCGCCCTTACTCTTGGGAACATTAATTGGGACAAATGTCCTCAAATATAACAGTACAGACAACAAATGGCAGAAGTTTAAAAACATCCTAATTACTTCATGTGAGCAGTTCATACCCTTTAAAAATAAAAGAACTACAAGTAGAAGGAAACCAATGTGGCTCGACAAGACTGTAAAGGGGGGCAATAAGTAAAAAAATAAAATGTTTAAATTACTAAAACAAGAAGGCAGCGAAGAAGCGCTAAAAACATACAGGGAAAAAATCAAAATATGTAAGGATAAGATCAAAACTGCCAAGGAAGAGGCAGAAAGACTGATCGCCAAAGAGATCAAAAATAACCTTAAACTATTCTTCAATTATATAAACAGTAAAAGGATTTACACTGAGAGCACTGGCCCTTTAAAAAATAATGCAGAAGAAACCAGAGGGAAGCGAATCTAGTAAATAGTGTTTTCTTCAGCGTATTCATGAATGAAAAAGAAATGTCACACGAGATGCAGTGAAATAAAACGAATCCCCTGCTAAGTGTTGCATGCCTAACACAGGAGAAAGTGCAGAGCCAGTTAAGAAGGATTCAAATCAACAAATCGCCGGGCCAAGATAAAATACACCCAAGGGTTCTAAGGGAACTAAGTAACGTAATATCTAACTGCCATTATGGAGTTGTGAAGGATTTTTTTCCCTCCAAATGAGCTAAATTGGCATCTGCCTCGTTGTTTTTTCTGCCTTCCTCTCTAGATCAACAAGGGGGTTGGAGGTGAGGGGGGAGGCGAAACAAGCTGAATTAGATGGACACTGTCATCATTCAGCCTAACATACTATGTTACTATGTGTTTCCCCCTCATGGCAGGGCTTCCAAGAAGCATTTTGCAGCAGAATAATGCTTAGCCACATACATCAATGGTGTCACAGGAATACCTTCACAACATTGCCGTACTTCTGTGGCCTGCACAGATGCCATATTTTATTAATGGGGGTTGAAGGAGAACGATGCCATGCTACCTACTCACCAGTGTAGGGGAGAGTGGCTCCCACTACACTAACTTGCACGTTTGGCTCAGCTGCTTCACAAACTTGTGGCCAGCATATATATTAAATGTAATCGTTGTTATGGGACAAGAACTCTACTCTTAAGTGAATGCATTTTCTGTGGGGAGGTTGATATGCTATCTTGGAGAGGGAAGATGGGATCTATGAGGATGATTATGTACCATGTGTGGAATATGACTCTGACTTTGGAAGGCTTCACATAGGTTAATAACAAAAATAATACTTGCAATATGGAGAATAACTTGTACTCACACAATTATAAATGTTGTGAAGCGTTATCTATTGCTGAAATCAATGTATATATAAAGAGATATTAAACAGTTCCTTTAAGAACAGGTATCTGCAATAATAGGTGTGCAACCTCAAGTGATAACTATCAATATAATGCCCACCCTGGCCAGATGTATTAAAATACACCAAATCTGAATTCGGGTAGCTCCTTTAGTATACTAGCGGTATGCTCTAATGTCTCTTGTAACACTTTAAGCAGCTTCCTATCTCCTAGTGGCCATATATAATCTTAGGGACAGTTATAATTCAAACACTAACATGCAGATACAATATCTGTACACTGCTCTTTGTGCGTTACCCTCTATCTAAGGGGTACTGCAGCATGGTTTAACAGGTCTGTTGTAGTAATAATAATATAAATGTGTTTCTTAAAGCAGCCTATGCAAATGTGTGTGTGTGTGTGTATATATATATATATATATATATATATATATATATATATATATATATATATATATATTCATATATCCACCTTCATAGAAAATAGCTAGCGGTGAAATGGTTAACTGGTTCATTCTTATGCTGGTATCCTGAAATACACTCTTACACAAGTTCTCAAGACTTAACAAGGTCCTGAGATGTGTTTCTCATTAGAAAGACCTGCGATGCCCACAGCTCATAAGAGGGGGGCTGCTCCTTATCTCCTTCCTTGGATTCCTTATTCCAGGCAGAGATATTGATAGTCTATTCTAGTTGCGTTTCCTAGAAATTATGCAACATACAGCTGGGGCGTAAACATATATTAATCATCAGCGTTGTTACATACTAGGCCAATCAAAAGTTGTTATGATGTTGAGAGGGGTATGCATGTAATTGGTGCATCATATTCAATATAACTGTATTGCATTTCCTTACAATAAACCAGAAGGGAATGGGGCTCATGGGGAGAACCCCTGAGTTCAAATACATATATTCATGCATGAAGCTTCCTATTATAACCAATCTGGAGCAAACCAGTGAAATCTTCTGGAATATGATTTATTCCTACAACATTTTGGTGCCCAACGTGGGGCATAAACATATGTCAATCATTAGCGTCATTACATACTAGGCCAATCATGAGTTGTTATGATGTTGGGAGGGGTATGCATGTAATTGGTGTGCCATATTCAGTATAACTGTATTGTATTTCCCTACAATAAACCAGAAGGGTATGGGAGCTCACGGGGAGTACCCCTGAGTTCAAATACATATATTCATGCATGAAGTTTCTCATTATAACCAATCTGGAGCAAACCAGTGAAATCTTCTGGAATATGATTTATTCCTATAACCGGTCTAAGATTCCACTTGAAAGCCGCTGCAGAGGTCACTGGCCTATAAGCACTACATCAAATACTGAAAGCTGCCGCAGAGGTTGCTGGCCTCTAAGCACTATATCGAATACTGAAAGCTGCTGCAGAGGTCGCTGGCTTGTAAGCACTACAGTAATTATGGCAGGCTACCAAAAAGTGTGCTGGACTGTTAGTACTATATTAAAATCTGAAAGCCAGCTTTTCGCCAACATAGCACCAGCAACTTTAGCAAGGAGAAGAGTTCTACGGCCCATTACAACCGCATTACAGCAGGCAGGGGTCAGGTACCGATAGAACTTTCCATTTGAACTTCAAGTTCGCCATAATCAGCGTTCTTTCTTGATCCGATCTCTGGACAATGGAAAGCATGCCCTGGAAGAGCTGGAAATTCCCCCCAGCTTGGACAACGGCAGTCCTCCTAGACCACAATGACTGGCACGAACATGGTCCACGCTCCCTGGACTGAGGTAGTCCGCGACGGTCACGTGAAGGGACAGTTTTCTCCTTGGGTATCTGAGGTTTCCTGTGACCGACATGTAATGTATAACTATGCCCTCTGGGCTGAATTTTCACATTCAGCGCAGTCACCTCTCCATATAGGACATTAGATTTCCTGATGGCTCCTCCCCCCGCTCCCCTGGGGCACACTGCCTTACGACTATGAAGCCTCACACTCCCCACCTCCCCCTCATTTGACACCGCGAGTCCTTCAGGACTCTGGACACTGACTTTTGTTCCTGCATAGGGGACACTAGTAGGCATAGGATTGTTCCAGGGGGGAGAGCCCACCTCACTGATTTCCTAATATGATTGCAGCCACAAAGGAATGGGACAAGTTGGAGAGAATCGATGCTCTCTCTACTCCAGGCTCCGGGAGGGCCCTCTATAATTATTGGGGATCCCTCTCAGCCTTGACTACCCAGGATTTTTCTAACCCTATTTGATATATCTGTGTTTTTGTGTTATATGGTTTATATTATGCTATTTATTTGTTGTTGGATGTTGGTTGAAATGCCTTATGACTGGTACAATCCTTACAGGTATAGCCCTAAAAATCCTTACCCCCACCACCTCAGAAATAATACGTTACCGCCCTTAAACCTCAATCTGAATGGTAGTTATTATCCCCCACAATGTCGGGGGCTTTAACTCCCCATTTAAGAGGCGTAAAGCCTTTCTACAATATCTCAAGGAACGACCAGAGGTCATATGCCTTCAGGAAACCCATTTTTCCTCCTCCTCGGCCCCTAGACATCTTCATGTCCAGTACTCACGGGTGTTCTCCTCTGTAGTTTACAAGAAACACCAAGGGGTTTCTATTCTCCTGCATAACATGTTCCCCCTCTCTGTGACCAGTTCTGAGATAGACACACATGGTCACTACATCATCCTACAATGTATGCTATATGATCAGAAGGTTGTAATCATCAACTCCTATGTACCGGTAAACAACCCTTTTGAACTTTTCTCCCTCATCCCCAACAAGCTTAAGGCAATTCAGGGTGCAGAGATATACTGGATGGGGGACTTCAATATGGCACTTGCTCCTTCCCTCGACCGGTCAACAACGGGACCAGATAAACTTAGCAATATTCCAAGGGCTTCTCTGATCGCCTTCTTAAAAAACCTGTCCCTGGCTGACTCGTGGAGGGAGTTACATGGGACCAAAAGGGAATACACCTTTTTCTCACAAGCTCATAAGACATATGCATAGACTGGACCCTGGTCTCTACTCACCTTACACCTACCCTGGCTCAGGCCAGACACATATCGTGCGTTTGGTCAGACCATGACATAGTGCTTACACAATTTGTTACACAAAATGCCCTGAGACCTGCAAAAAGGTGGCGACTCAATGAGTCCCTTCTAAAAGATCCAATAACCCGAGCGGAGATATCCCAGCAACTTGAATTGTATCTATCCACCAATGTTCACACTGAGTCACAACCAACATGGGTATGGCTGGCTCAAAAGGCCTACATGAGAGGACAAATAACCAGGATAGCAGCTTGTAAGAAAAAAGAGAAAACACAAACTCAAAATATGCTGGAGAGGCGCCTTACCCTACTCGAAACTGCCAATCAACAGAAACCCATTATTGCACTAACTAAAGAAATCAGGGATATTAAAACCAAATTAAATCTCCTTAATGCCTCGCTAGCAGAAAAGGCTTTGAACTGGACACAAGCCACATACTTTAGATTGGCAAACAAACCTGACAAACTGTTAGCGGCGCAACTCCGTGCGAAAGAACGGATTATCTCGGTGTATTCAATTAGGACAGGAAACGAAGCGTGCGCATAAAACCCGGACAGAATTGCAAAGGCATTTCACAAATTCTTAATGTTGTGTTATAAATACAAACCCCAGCAAACCCCTTCAGCCCCCATAGATTTCCCTAAACACCTCCATTTACCTAAAATTACTACAACCTGTAGTGACAGATTAAATAGACCCATCTCCAGTGAAGAAATTGAAGACACTATAAGAAACTAAAACAAGGAAAAGCCCCAGGCCCAGATGGGTACACGTCCCTGATCCCCCACCTCATAAGTTTTTATAATGAGATTCTAACAGGGAAGCGTCCTCCGAGTGAATTTCTTGACGCTCATATAACAGTCATACCAAAACCAAATAAAGACCACACTTTTCTAAAAAACTATCGACTGATATCGCTGCTTAACCTTGATTAAAAATACTAACAAGTATACTAGCCAAATGCCTGAACCCCCTTCTTCCCCATTTGATCCACAAAGATCAGGTAGGCTTCATTCCAACCAGACAAGCTCCAGAGAACGTAAGATAGGTTCTAAATTCGATCCATATAGCCCAGAGCCAGAAAACCCCAATGCTAGCTCTTGTGCTAGACACAGAAAAGGCTTTCAATAGCCTATCGTGGGATTACCTATTCACAGTACTTGATAGAATGGGGATTAGCGGATCTTATTTGCTGGCCCTTAGATTACTGTACTCTAGCTCCTCGGCGACCCTGAAACTCCCCTGTTCCAATCCCACCTCGATTGCTATACAAAGAGGAACTAGACAGGGATGCCCCCTATCCCCGGCTCTATTCGCTTTGGCAATGGAACCCCTCGCACATATGATAAGGGAGAACTCCGATGTAGCAGGGATCATGCAGGATGGTAGGGAGTATAAGGTCAACTTATTTGCGGATTACCCTTCTTACCCTATCTAGACCACTAACCTCTCTTCCCAATTTAATGGCTATCTTAGACAGATTCGCTGTGACCTCGGGTCTATAGGTAAATATAGACAAAACAGAAGCTCTGTATATCAATATCACCCCGAGCATGCAGAAATTAATTGAGACTAACTTCGGGTTTCAGTTCCCGCAGCACTACCTCACATATCTGGGTATTAAGATTACCTCTTCGCTGGGCACATTGTATAAATGGAATTACCCCCCCCCCCCCCCCCCCCCATCCTGCTTAACAAGCTCAAAAGCTAACTAAAAAAATGGGACACACACTCTTCTGGGTAGGGCGCATCAACTCCATTAAAATGAGCACGATGCCACGACTATTTTATCTGTTCCGTTCTCTCGTGATGCCAACACACGAACTTAAAGATATGCAGAAAGCAATTTTCAAGTTTATTTGGAACAAGAAAAGACCCCGCATAAAACAGAAAATTATGTATTATCATAGGAGAGTAGGGGGACTCTCAATCCCAAATTTGCAGAAATATTATGATGCGTCTCAATTATCACAGATTCCCCCCATGTTTGCTGGCCCGGGAGCTCCCCTCTGGGTGGATCTGAAGGCCTCCCTGGTATCCCCTGTAATACTTGGGGCTATGTTCTGGAATAAAGTGGAAAAGATAGGAGAATTGCAAAACAAGTCCCCCCTAACTTATAATCTCTACTTGATTTGGAGAAAAAATAGATTTAAACATCAGTTGATGTCGGCCGTCCCTCTCCTGATCCCCATTATACCCAACCAGCATTTTCCACCAAGCACTCAGGGAGAGAGGCTGGTATGGTGGAGGAACAGTGGCATCACGTTTTTACACCAGTTTTTATCGCTAAATAGGCCACTTTCCCCACAACAAATCTCTGAGAAATACATGGTCCCTGCGCATCTATGGATAGAAGTAAACCAGATATGCAGCTTCATACACTCTAGACTATCCCAACCCCTTACCTCGGTGAATCCAACCCCCTTTGAGACGTTCTGTCTGAGGTCACCTATGCAACCAGGGATGATTTTGTTCCTTTACTCGACTTTGAACCAACCTCCACATGAGGATAAACTCCCTTTTATGAAACGTTGGGAAATATACCTGAATTTGTCTCTATACATAGAAAGATGGCATCCCTGCTGTAACTTTATTTCTAAGGGAAGCCATCAAGTAACCTTAACGGAATCATCATACAAGATACTTCATAGGGCATATTATGTTCCCACGACCATTAACAAGTTTTCACCAACTTCCTCCCCCTTTAGGGGGTGTGGAGCTCTGGGGACCGTATCACATATATGGTGGACATGTCCGCTAGTGAGATCTCTGTGGGGTCAGGTAACCAATCTAATAACAAGAGTAGTGGGTAGAACCTTCCCAATGCTCCCATTGGCTTGCCTCCTGGCGGACAAACCTAGAGGACTCACAAATCAATAGCACAAGCTTGCCCAATACATCTGCCTGGCGGCTAGAACTTATATTGCCTCCAAGTGGCTTTCCCCTGTTCTACACCTGGAACCAGTTTTAACGAGAATATCTCAAATGATGCTATACAAAAAGCGGGCCGCCATGAGGGAAGATCGTTTAGATGGATTCCTTAAGACTTGGCAGCCTTGGTTTGAGTACCTAAATATCCCAGGCTTGCCTCGGCTACTAACGTTGTGAGGGGATGACTTTGGACTTTGAAGGCGGGGAGGAGAAGAGAGGAGGGGAGAGAATTTGACGATATTATGAAAAAGGGGAAGAAGATGTAGGAGGTCAGGAAGTAGAACACATTGTACTATTAAGCTAATTCTGTTTGTACCAGAACACCAATCAACAAGTCATTAAGGCAATGCTTGTTTGTAAGTCTGTTTATTTGTTAGTCATGATGTTTATGCATTTGAACATATAAGATCCCCCTGCGAGGGGTAATAAGTAGCACAACAGTGTGTTATAAAAATAATTTTGCAAAATCATTAATAAAATCTTTTTAAAACTAAAACTGCAGCATTACACAAGCCCGGGAACAGGACCTGTCTTTTATATTCAGAGTCTTTCAGTCAATCAGAGTGTAGCTCAGGTCCACAGAAGCAAAATCAGAATGAACAAAGTCATGTGACCTATCTCTGAAGCTCCTATCAAATAGATACATACACTGCAAGTCGTACTGAATGTACACAACTAGGGTTAAACCCCTTACCATTATACAAAGGTGTTCAGTCTTCGGGGTTAGCTAAAGAAAATTATCTTGTGGAATGTCATGGGTTTTAGGCTCCAAAATTAAAAGATATGTGGTATTCAATCCTTTTTAAAACAATCTTCCATTGATAGTTTATCTACAGTGATTGGTTTAGTGGGTGGAAAAATCAGTCTATTGGATAAAAAGTGGATTAATCGCTGCTATGTTTCGTTATTCAACACATGCTACAGGGGTTTGTATTTTGATTCATAGAGGCATTGAAATTCATATTGGTGAAGTAATTAGGCATGGTAAGGGTAAATTTATCTTTCTTCAGTGCGCAATATAAAGTATCCCCTAGGTGTTAGCTAATGCTAAAGGGTGTTAACTAAAATCTCCCCACCTTTTCCCCGGAAATTTTAATTAAACTTGTGGCTTATCTAACATACAACCTATATTAGGCATTGGATGTACTAGAGGATTTTAATGGGGGCCCAGCTAATAAAATGGAAAGGTTAGCTGTGGGTAAAATGTATCAGAGGTGCATAAATAATGAAACAGCAGAAATGCTTGCTGCATTTGGATGACTTGATCTTTGGAGATTTAAAAATCCATCTCCACAGATATTTTCATAATATAATAAATTGCATAATTAGTTTTCCTGGATAGATCTAGTAATAGGGAATACTGGTATTATGAAGTACTATTAAACTTAAATACAAGAATAGGGGTATTTTGGATCATCGTCCTGTATCTTTTTACTTAAAGACTTAAAGAGGCATGCTTTGTCAAGTGTACACCCATCCGCAGGATGGGTGAAAATTAATAGATCAGTGGGGGTCTGACCCCTGGGAATCCCTGCTAATCCCAAGAATAGGGGACCTGTGTCCCCCTATTTCACAGTTGAAGATGCAGATGCATTTCTGTAGTGTAGTGGGGAATGGAGCCACTGATTGCATATGCACAGCAGCGGTTCCATTCCCCACAATGGTGCTGTGCTTGACTATTTCTGTCTGCCCCATAGAAATAAATAGAGTGGTGCCTTTTTTAAAAAAATGTTGGGAGTTCCAAAGGTTGGACTCACTGATCTATGAGTTTTAGAAACTTGAAGAACTTACTAATGACTGGAATTCTCCTTTAAGCTTAGTCTGCTGATTAATCATGGTGGAAAGCCTTAATGGAATTATTGGAAATTTGTGTTCCCTTTTTTGAAACTTTAAACTTAAATTTGGCTTTTCCATTAACAGGGAGGAAGCTTTTGTAAGCGGTCTTCTCTTTCCACAAGTACCTCCTGTCAAGAGGAAAGCTAAACTTTTTGAGACCAATACTACACTATGGGTGAATCATGCTGTTGTTAAATATTTCTGACAACTCTTTCTCTCTGAATATATTGCTGAGCTTGTCCCTTGTTACACTACCGACTGTCACATGCGATGCCCCCCAAACCAACACACCAGCAGGGGGGGGGCAGTGTGCCGCTCCACAGCAAAGACAGGATTAAGGTGCTCAACCCTAGGTCTCCAGACATAAACACGGCCATCGTCAGTGACCAAAGTAAACCTGGATTTGTTGCTGCTGACAACTCAGTTCCACTTTGTAGCCTCCAGCTTCATCATTCATGACAATACTGCAAATAGAGGTGACAGTGGGTGGATGTCAATGGCAATACATGTAATGGGCACCGTAAGACCAAATGTCCTTCAGCCAAGCACCTGGAAATGGTTCTGACAGACACAGGGACCTATAAAGATAGTACCACCTGTCTCTAGATGGTGGACAACGAAACATTTGGAGCTGCTCATGCTTGTTGGACGGTCAGGCGATACTCTCTGCTGGTGGCCTGAGCCCAATCACCTTGTGTGCATGCCCTCATGTCGTGGATTTATTTTGGGATCCACGGCGTAATCAATAGGAATGTTTGCACCCTTCCAGATTTATGTTCAGAGATTGTGCGCACAACGGAAGAGATCACACGGAGACAGGACTGTCAGTGTAGAAAGTCTTCCTGACTGTTTATTAGTAGGCGTATAGCATCTTATATAGCATGATGAGTTAATTGCCCTTTATGGGCAGCAGGAAGCAATACATGGTTGGGAATCAAAGCATGGGATTGGGTGGTCCAAATATGGTCTTTTTGCATCTGGTCCTGCGTGAATTGCTGTCGTCATGGACGTCCGACATCACGTGGTTCCAGATAAAAACTATTGCCATCTTTCCGAGTTCGATGGAGGGGGCAGGGGCGGGAATAAGCAATGTGTCGTCAATTGACGCCTGAGGGTTATGTGCGGGTAAAGAATGTGCCCTGAGGTTATGAGCGTGTGTTTCTATCAAGCTGCGTATTCTGATAACGGTTAGCAGTACAGGCACATTCCATTCTATTCTACTGGCTCAGATAGTGAAATAGACATTTCACCTTGTATGTCTTATATATATATATCCTCCACAGTCCCAACACCCCCTAACAGTCTGGTCCGAATAGTCCAGTTGGTGGGCAATTTGTTGATATGACCATCCAGCTTCTCATATTCCAATAATGCGCCCCTCTCAAACTCTGTTAACTGGGTGAAATCTCTCATAGTGTCGTAGAGGAGTCTAGTGGTCAACAACTCTACACAAGTGGAAGACGACGTCACTGCACACAAGGAGCCTCTGAGAGCATTTTATGGACCAAGGGAAGAACCACTTTTAGGGCCTCAGGTGGCAAGACCATCAATCTAATCAACCACAACTCTAATTATTTGTATATCTGCCTGAGATGTAACTGCATGCCGCGTTTTGTAGCAAAACGCCAATTTCTTCTAGGGAGCTTGATTTTCTTTTTTCCAAGAGTGTATAAAGCGAATCTGAGGATTGCGGTATTACATCAGTTGTGCTTTTTCATAGAATAAAGATTTTAATCTAATAAATGTTCCTACTTTAGTTTAAGTAATACAGCTCTGCTGTAGTTCAAACTCTCTAAAACCCTTGAAATCGCAGTATTTAACACTAGATGGCGATGTGACCTCATTCTGTGTTCAGGTTCTAAAGCTGCTATTTCCCCCGCATTTCTACAGCTTTGAAATTTCCTTAAACCCACACATTTTCTTTCCCATTGCCAGGGCAACACCTGCTAATGATGACCTAGTACAAGCAGCTGACAAGCCTGCAGGCTTCCCCCACAGATGCATTCAGTCATCAAGATAGAAGACACTCCTGGCTTAAACTAGGGTTTCCTGTGGTACATACATGACATCACTACTTGTCTTGTCAGCTGAAATGAAGAGGTGCAGTGTGCAGCCATCCCCAGGCAACATGCAAAGCCTGTATATTGCAATATAATGTAATAAAATGTGCAAGGTGATTTACTATATATATCCTAGTATTATTAGGTTATTAATAATAGTCCACCTTTTATGTGCATTAGTAACCATTTTTTTTCCGCTTTTTCATTAGCACACTTTTAGAGTATGTGGCAGGCAAAAGGCAGGTGGTTGCTCAGCTACACACTGCAATACGCCAAATATTGCATTATACACACAGCAATACACCAAAAATTCTTTCCACAACATTTCTATAGGGGTTTTATCTTTTAAAATGAGAGATAGTGGGCAACTTGCAACTCTAATGCGTGCTACTGGGACTCTACATTTGACACGCACAGTATGGTGTATGCACCAAACATTGACTTAAAACTTGGTATGAAGTGTAAACTGAGCCTTATTCGTTCTGGTGCTTTCCTATCTAACCCAATGTTAGCCCAATAACAGTGCGATCTGTTGTAATGATTTATAGTGTCTAATGATGTGTATTTTGCCCTCTGAATTTTGTTTTACAGGTGGTGGCTGCTCCTTACCCATATAGCATAGTAAGGGTTAATCTGACAGTATATGGTCCCACACACAGCCAAACTTGACTGCCAAATGGGAGAGGCTAAGGTTTTATAAAGTCCAGCATATGCCTAGTTTAGATAATTGCTGGTTAGTGGTTTAGTTTGGTTAACCACTTCTAACTTTCCTGGTGTCCTCAGGGCCTAAGGGTAGCAGATGTTAAGGCCTACTTCCAAGCATCAGAAATATAGGCCCAGGCCTCGCTGGTTCCCGCTATCTATTAGATCTATCTTAGTGATTCAGGTGAATATTAGAAATTAGCATCACTGATATAAAGGCTCCCTAAAAAGAGGCTAGAGACTCCAGGGCCGTGAGGACATCTCACAGTGCAGTATGGAGGTCGACGATGGATCTAAAGAGGGATATAGCTACTGTAAGAGGTGGCTGCTTAGGTGCTCTGAAGCGACTCCCTCTTGTGTGCGGCAGAGTCACAATGGCCTCTTCATGGGGTTATTGCTATTTTTTTAAATTAATAATAGCTGACCCGCTGCGCGTTGCTGCGATCTCAGAAGAAAGAAAATTCTATGAAACTGGTTATGATAACATAGAATTTACATTGTGTCATTTTTATTGAAACTTTTCATTTTCATATGGAAAACATTTCAAAGTGTCGTTTTAATTCTATTTATTTATTCGAGTTCTTGTGGATACACAATATTTTTTGTTTTTCTGTCTGGTGCGTACTGGAATAAATCCGAAGGTTTTCCGACGCGTGAGCTGGCCACATACAGATGTCCATGTGAGAAGCACGGATTCTCCAAATCTAGCCCACACACTTGCAGCGATTGTCCTTGTGCTTTGTTGATGGTTATTGCAAAAGCGAGTCGCCCCTGAAACTGTAACCGTTTGAATTCAAATGGCATATCTGTTGGGATAATTAGAATACGTGGCAACAGAACATCTTCACCCTTGAATTTCCCATTCAGAATTGTAGCTTCGATGACATTGTTCATCATCTTTTTCACTGAAAGTCTTGTACCGTTGCAAAGTCGTGGTGGATGGATGTTTCGGAGAAGAATGATAGGCACGCCAATTTTCACTGTTAAAATGTGCGGTGGCATACCTGGAAAATCGAGTGAACTCAAGAATTCTGTTGGGTAATTGACAACTTCGTCTTGATTCATCACAGTATGGATGGACTTATACGTTGTCGCTTCGCCTGGTATTCCGTTTTGAATGCTGAAATTGATGGCATTGACATCGTTGTCGTAGCTGCTAATATAGCCCGTGCGCTGAGCCACTGATGATTTTTGTAATTCCGCGTGATATTTGGGAAAACCTTTTGAATCAATTCGTCTTTGGTTGATGTCATCTTACCAAAGTTTGTTGGCAATGTGATACATTGTGTAGATCTGTCGATAGGCATTTTCCCATTTCCAATATCCAGCAATTGTTTTGCGAAGCGTTCGGCGGATGCATCATTTTGTAGTTGAACACGCATATTGGTTTTTAAAGTCAATTTCTTTACATGTCGCCATAGAACTGATGATTTGAGACATGCATTAACCCTTTCCAATCCAATGTCGGGCCTGCCCCGACATCATAATTTCCCTCCACAGCTCCGATGTCGGGGCAGGCCCGACACTGCAGTGCAGGAGTGCATCTGCACCCGATCATCATACCCATCGGGTGCAGATGCACTCCTACACTGGTCCTCATCGAGGACCCCCGAGGAAAAGGCAGAAAGGGTTTTTAACCCTTTCTGCCTTCTCCTTTACACATTATATAGCGCTCAATTAGCGCTATGTAATGCACGGAGATTCCGGCTGGCGATCATGTGACCGCCGGTGTCACCAGACCCCCAGCGGTCACATGAACGCCGAGCCGGGAGCCTGTACCGTGGGGGGGCCTGCTTACCTGTCCGGCGTCTGCCGCATTCTCCCTTCTGTCTCCTGGCTCGGCGATCATGTGACCGCTGGGTGCCACCTGACCCCAGCGGTCACATGATCGCCGAGCCGGGAGGCAGAGGAAGAATGCGGAAGACACCGGACAGGTAAGCAGGCCCCCCCACGGTGAAGTGAGCATTTGCACCCTCCTGAACTCTGTCAGTTCAGGAGGGTGCAGGGAAATGTATTTTTTCTCATACATTCTCACCAGCACCGATTTATTTGGAGCTGGGGAGAATGAATGAGAAAAAATAATTGGATTGGAAAGGGTTAAGTTCATCAGCGGGTGTTGAATGTGGTATATTGCTTTCTGGACGCCCGGCTTGAAATCCCCGCCTCCAGAAACACATGTGCCTTCAGCCAATCACAGCCAATGACAATGATGTCATTGAATGGCTGTGATTGGCTGTGGTTCTGGAGGCGGGGATTTCAAGCCTTTCGTAGAGAAAGCAATAGTCTGCCGTGGACCAGGAGGGAGCAAGAGCCTGCAAACACCAGGAGGGAGTGACAGCCTGCAGGAGCGCCGCAGATCGTCTGAAGAAGTGAGTAATGCTTTTTATTCTTTGCTCCACTGTATTGCCGGCGTATAAGGTAACAGTTGGGGGGTGGTCTTATACGCCCCGTCGCCTTATACGCCGGTATATATTTTTATTGTAACACATTTCTGGATGAATTGCAGGGAAGGGGTTATATATTTAACCCCTTCCCGACCATTCATCCTGCGATCGCCGGCAGCCCATTGCATTCAGTGGTACCTGCTGTATTGCTGGTTCCATTGAATTCAATGGGCAAACATTGTTCTTCTCTGCTACAGCTGTTACAGCTGTGCCAGAGGAGAACGATCTTTACGCTGACAGTGCGGGGGGGGGGGGGCACTCTTGCCGCTATTGTGGCTTAATAGTGGGACCTGGGAACTTGAGATGCAGCCCACCATGTAGCCCCTCGCCTGCCCTATCCGTCACTGTGTCGTTCCCATCACTTTGTAGAATTGCCCAGATTTTCACACATGAAAACCTTAGCGAGCATCGGCGAGATACAAAAATGCTCCGGTCGCCCATTGACTTCAATGGGGTTCGTTACTCGAAACGAACCCTCGAGCATTGCGAAAATTTCGTCCCGAGTAACGAGCACCCGAGCATTTTGGTGTTCGCTCATCTCTATTCTAGATCTCAAAGATCTGATCCATTGTTTTCTTCTGATCTTTGGGCCACGATTTAACTTCTCAGGGTGCAGCTCCCTGCAATTGACCCACCAACATTTCCAACTTTTGTTTATTGGTAATGGCACACAGGTGATACATAGCTTTCATTCAGTGTTTAAACTCACGGAACTTATGCATTTCACCACTATACCATGGTTACCATGGTGATCCCAAATAGTAAGGCATAGTGAAGGGTATCATGGGAGGGGGGAGTGGTAGTGGAGGATCCAGCACCACTGGTTTGTTCATTGTTAGGCACTCACAGACAGACAAATTCAATTTGTACAGAAAATGGCAGTTGCAGATTTTTATTATTTATTTATTTTTAAGTTGAAGTGGCCGTTACAAGGTCACAGAGACTCTATATCCTGTTCGTGATGCCACTTGTAAGAAGTGGCTGCTTAGGTGCTCTGAAGTGACTCCCTGCCATGTGCGACAGAGCCACAATGGCCTATTTGTGGTGTTATTGCTATTTTTTTTCTTATTAATAATAATTTGTGACACTACTGCTACATTAGCACAAGAATGTTATATGTGATACAATTAGGAAATCACAAGAACCAGGGTTTAAAACGCAATAACTTTCTTTTCTATTTCTTTGTTGATGTCAGTAGCGATCATATATCAGTGTGCACATACAAGCCTTTCAGTAAAAGTGGTTATTTTATTTATATGTTAGGAATATCATTAACAGGAATAATGCACATGGGATTCTTCAGGGTAAAGGCAGAGATGATGCTCTGGGTAACATATGACAGTGCTGTTAGTTTTCCTTGGGCCGGTTTAATGGCTCTTCAGGGGTGTGAACTGTGTGCAGTATACACCTCTGTTTTGGCCCAGGTTAATAGGGTATTCCGAGTTCAATCTGCCGGCAACCAATGAGAATCATCTGTCCACCTGGCAGATTATTATTAATAACTCTGTCATAAGGCAAATTCAGTAGTGGTTAACCCTTGCTGGTTATGCATTAACTGAGTGCCGCCATTTAAAGGAGAGGTGCTTTTGCAGGACCCATTTGGGCCACTACAATACCACAACTACTAAAGTCTCTTTCAACTGTTGATGTTCAAAGAACTGTACCTCCATCTTGGATGTTTCAAGCCACATGGCTTATTTGGGCAAGTAAAATGTGAGTTTGACCTATCCTCTCTAACTACCTGGACCATTATTTAGGGGTTGCACTGCATTATAAACACCTATACCAGGGAACAGAGACCAATTCAGTGTACCCTAACATCAACCTTAGTATTTCCTTGAGTGAATAGCCAGCTATTAGCCACTGCGGAATGGGAAAATAGCCTCCTGAAACATTGTCCCCATCCTGCCATATCCCATTATCCCATATGGACCAGTATCCTGATGGTGTCTTTTAGAAATTAAAGATTTTACTCTACTTCAATATTAGAATACCACTATTAGGTCTCATGGCAAAGTGCTAATCAATGTCCATTCGATTTTTTAAAGTAAGCTTCTAGCAATCTAGCGGGTTTTTTTAGGCTTTCTAAAGGTGATTATCTTGGTTCACTAAGCTTCATGTGAGTTATTGCTATTATTGTTCCGCATAATATAAAACAAGAAATATAAACCTTAAGTCAAGCCAGTAGTAAAACAACACAGGTCCCTCCAATGACAAATTTGCTGAGTTTTCACACCAAAACCTATATTGAAAACTGCTCCACTTCGCCCAGAGGATTTATCTACAGTGGATTGGTCTTGTGTGTCCATACCCTTAATATAACAAACTATGATAATGTATGCTATGAGCTGAATCATTTGACCAGCATGCTGAGGTTCAAGCAGCAGAAGCATACATAGAAATAAAGGGGTGCCATAGCAAAACTTAAAATTGCCCCCCAACACCCGCAATTGGAAAAAATTATTATATTAAAGGCAGCATATCTGTAACATGGCAGGTTTAAATACAGTAGCTCACCTCTAGCATACGTCTAAAGCTCTAGTGTCCACTTTCTGTGGCCCTACAAAATCACTGTTTTTTCCTGTTTGTGGTTCCACAAAATAATGGAATTCCCTCTCTGTGACCTCACAAGATTATAAAATTCACTCTGTGTCTCCCCCTTCACCTGAATGTCAAGCAGCGCAAGTTTTACTTACATTTCAGCTGCTTGGGACGCTGCTCTCTCAATCAGTGCAGGCTGCTGCTTTCCCCTCTTTCTGCAGTACTGCACTCAGAACAGGGAGGAGAGAGAGGAGCAGCCTGAACTGTCTGAGAGAGCAGCATCCCAAGTAGCTAGAATATAAGTGAAACTTGTGCTGCTGGACATTCAGGGGAATCGGGAGGTGAATGAACAGTGGGACAGGGAGCAGGGCCGTTTAGCACAAGGCCTGCCTGTCCCACGGGCCCCTATGTTGGTGGCATGCCACTGGCAAGCAGTATTAATGATCATTGATGAGTAATGAACTTTTCTCTAGGTGTTCTAGCTGCTGACATTGTGGGCTCAGGAAAGCTTAAAGGGGTTCTGTCGTTAAAAAAGAAAAATTCTATACTTACCTATTCCTTCCCCATCAGTCTACTTACCAGATCTTCACCTCCCCTAGCTTCTCCTGTCTCCTGCGGTCTGGGAGGGTCACCTCACCTCCAGTTGGCTGATTTTTCTGCTTCCTGTGAGGTTACGTACATTGCCCGCAGTCTTGTTCCTGCCAGCCAATGTATGTTACGTCACAGGCCAACAGGGGGAGTGCTGATCTACTGCTGGAACTGCTCATGCGATCTGTCTCCAAAATAGATCAGAATTCCATCCTAGGCAGTGAACGCTACAGCTCAGGGACGTGACCTTCACTGACCCAGCAGGAAGTAATGGGAGGAATGCAGCCTTCATAACAAGACGGCTAGCATGCGGTAAGCAGACCCCGGGAGCACTGCAGAAGCTTAGGCAGGAGAAGATGTGGTAAGGAGACTAACAGGGGAGGAATAGGTGAGTATGTTTTTTTTGTTTTTTTTTAAGACAAAACCCCTTTAAAGAAATTGACAAATTTCTTTAGCTGTTAAAAATAAGCTGCAGTGGTAGAAAATAACAAATTGGCCTATATGTCATGCAAACAGTCTGTAAACACAGACCTAGCAGGGTGAATGGAGGGGCTGTGCAGGAGTTCTGGGGAGCCACGGAGTTGTGGGAACACTGCTTTGTTGTTTTTTTTTTTAAATAACATGGGCAGCCTATTTTTAAAAACGGCAAAACAAAATAAAATAAAATACTCAGACGACCCCGTTAAAGGTAACCTGTCACATTTTTCATCACCATAAACTAATAACAGCAGTAAATTAATGTAGCATCTATCTTTTCAACAATGTTTTAGCTATGCCCATGGGTGCAAGCATACCTATTAATATGAACTTTGAGAATGTCCCATGTGGCTTGTAAATCAGGTAGAGCAGGCCTGACTGATTCTGCTAGCTGCATGTAAAGCTCAAAAGCCCATCTTATTGTGTCATCCATGCATCACTGTGAAGTCTCGTGCTGTGAAGTCAGATACTGCCATATGCACAGGTAGACTGTTCTTCATGAAGGTTATCTGCGCATGTGCCAATTTCACAGGCGCAAGATTTCGCACCAATGCATTGATAACTCTTACAACATCATCCACGTCAGAGGTGGCTAGTGGCAGAAGCTTTTTAGCAGCTAGCAGAATCAGTCCGGCCTGCCCACCAGACGGCTTTACCTAACTTATTTGCCGTGTGGGATTTTTCAAAGTTCAAATTCACGGGCATGCTTCCACCCATGGGCATAGCTAAAACATTGTTGGAAAGATAGATGCTACATTAATCTACCACTCTTATTAGTCCATAGTGATAAAAAATTGACTGCATTGTTGAAAGCTAGTATTTGTTGCAATGAACTGTCCTTTAACTGTTAAGCCCAGGGGTGCCCCAAGCCTTTATGCTGTCTGAGATGAAGTGTGAAATGGCACAGCCTCCCCCACAATAAAAACCCCACTCATTTTACATAAATTGAAAATGCTAGTACACAAGATACCCAACACATATTTGAACTACTGAGACAGAGTGCCTGAAGTGACAGAGTAATAGTGCCCCTAGTAGTGGCCCCAGTAGTAATAGTGATCCTGTTGGGGGCCCTAGTAGCAACAGGGATCCCCATAGTGGCCCCAGTAGTAACAATGACTCACTTAGTGGCCCCAGCAGTATTAGTGACTCCATAGTGGGCACAGTAGTGATAGTGTCCCACATAGCAACCCTAGTAGTAATAGTAACTCCCATAGCAGCACTAGTAGTAATAGTGACCGCCCCTTAGTGGCCTCTGTATTAGTAGTGTCCCCCATAGTTTACCTCCAGCTGGGCAGTGACCCAAAAGCATTCAGATCACTGGTCCCATTGGTCCTATTCAGTGGCAGCTGTTGCTACTGTAATCTGGGTATGACCCCCGACTTGTCAGCATCTATGTGCAATGGGGTCAGTGAGTTGTATGCTTACTGAGTTTCTGCTCGGCCAGTTTGCAGGCGCAGCTGTCAATTCTTTTTTACCAGCCATTAATTTGACCTGTAAAAACAATTAGTGGCCAGGTGGCAGCTTGCTGCCCTTCTATGGTCTTGCAGACTGCCGCCTGAAGCGGCAGGCTCAAGTTTCCTGATGTTGCGAGCAACCCTGGTTCAACAATTTGAATTTTCCTTGGAAATGGATACAGTACTGGTTACAGAAAAAGTGTTTCCCTATTCCTGTGATCAGGTTGCAGGAGAAACTACAATGAAGGACTTGTGAATGAAGTTTAGGGAAATCTCATATGGAATCAGTCTGGATCAGGCCAAGAAAATTCAAGAATTCTGCCATATCTACTTACTACTGTATATTGAGATTGATCATAAAACACGTGAGACTGCGACCATAAACTTTGATACGGACTCTGGATTGCTGAAACATGAACTCATAATCTTGATAAAGTTGTGGTGCTAGGCCATGAGCTTTCTTTCGAGAATTTTCAGGGCAAAAGAATGCAGGTGTTCCCCAGGGCAATAACTTTTAATAATCTTAGGAAATTAGTTAATTGCACCTAAGCATGAGCACAAACCTCTAATGGGCATTAGTCTTTAATGAAGAATAGCTTTTATTAAAGTAACTCAATACTGCAACACGTTTTGATCCCTGGTCCCCTCTTGTTCCTTTAATTGGACCATATAAATTGGTATCCTACTTTCCTTGGTTTTTATTTGTAGGCTCAGGCCCAAGAGAGATGTATTCTAAAAGGTAAGAATCCTTCTTTCCCAGGTTATAATTAAACTACCTGGTATTAGTGTTAGGACTTATCCGAAAGCATAGTCAGCTGGGTGTTGGTGGATGGGCCAATATATTTTGATCAAACTATATACTAAAAACTTTAGAGTGCTTAATGTGGCTAGTATATGCATTAGTTTTTTGCTAAAAAAATAATTTTGAGTCCTGTTGTCATGTGTTTCTGGTTGTACAGTTAGTCGCAACCACGGTTTAACGTGCACCTGTAGATTTCTATTTGGGAAGTGCTGACTTATTTATTGTTTGCACAGCTTGTTGTCGCTGCCTCCACCTTACTGTGCACTCCTGCCCATCTACGTCCTGTCCCTTTAATTGGACCATATAAATTGGTAACCTACTTTCCTTGGTCTTATTTGTAGGCTTAGGCCCAAGAAAGATGTATGCTAAAAGGTAGGAACTCATCCTTCCCAGGTTATAATTAAACCACCTGGTATTAGTGTTAGGACCCATCCAAAAGTATGATCACCTGGATGTTAGTGGATGGGCCACTATGCTTTGATCAAACTATATACTAAGAACCTTGCATTTTCTAATGTGGCTAATATAGACATTACAGTTAAGTATTTTTCTGATAAAAAATGTATTTTGAGTGCTGTTGCCATGTGTTTTTGCCTGTGTTGGGATCTTCATCAGGCCTGTGGGACAAAAGAACATCTCTGCTTACAGTAATGTTTATGTGCACGCGATTTTGTAGCATCACGTCAGTATCCTGATTGTCCAGAAAACAAACAAATTTAGGTCATAATAGGAGTTAAAGGCCCTTTTACACACAACAATTATCACTTAAAATTCACTCAAAAGCCATCTTTTGAGCGATAATTGTTGTGTGTAAAATGTCCACCCATCACTCACTTACTGTGCACTTTTCGTCCATCGCAGTGTCCAGACAGGTGAGTATAATCATTTTTGGCTTCATGGCTGCGGGCATGGCACTGCGAGGTTCTGCCCTGGGAAACCATGCGGGCCCGTGGACATGAGGCCTTAGTGGTCAACAATTTTAAAAATTGTGAACTGCCATTGTCACTGTATTAGCAGATGAGATGGATATTGATAGGACCGTGTGTTTTGTGTAAGAAAGAAAGTTGACAAATAGTGACTATGGTCCCCCTGCTGTGATGTGTGGTATGAGTAGTATTAAACACTACAATCCTATGAATGAGCTGAGTGGTGACACTTCAGAGCTGGTTGTTAAAAACAGAGACTACACCCACTTTAGAGAGTGCTCATAAATTACTTAACTGTGCAGTATGTGTAACCTTTGCAGTATTCATTCCTGTTTATATTACAGACTGCCTACATCCTAGGTTCTACCACAAGAAATCCAAGGTTTAGAAAAGAGATAAGTGGGGTACTCGGGAAACAAACTTGAGTATCACAAAAATGTGTTCCCTGTAAGGGCCCTTGTAGATGGAGCAATTTATCGTTCAAACAAGCGAACAATGCCAGAGTTCACTCGGGCATCCTGTTTATACAGACAGATACATCGTTGGCTCGTGACATGGAGTACAGCCCATATCCCTCAGCCCTATCCCTGCTCACCACAAAAGGCCTTTTGAAAATTTGACCTTGGGTTTTGGATCCAAGAGATCCTATCTCCGGTTATGATTATGTGAATGAAGGATATGTGACATTGACACTGCTGGATGGAGGAGAAAACGCATTGTACTTCCGTTTACAACAATCAGAATGTGTGTTTGATCACAGAGCAAGCTATTTCACTAGTGTTGGCCTTCTGGAAGACCTGAAACAAGGGTCTGGATGCTGGAATGGGGAGAGATGGGTGGACCCTCACAGCACCACTACTGGGCAGGTATTTTACTATCAAATTAAGCACTGTGTTTAATACTTTAAATGCATGTAAAGCAGCTGAGGACACAGCTGGATGGAGGAGAGGACAATGTGTATGAAAGTTGAATGGAGAAGTCTGTGTCTAGGGCAGCTCTTGGCTGATGTGTTTAGAAAGACCTAGAGAGTAAAGCCCCATTTAAACACAAAGATGATCGCTCAAAATTTGCTCAAAAGATAATTTGAGTGACAGTTTTGAGCGATCATTTTGCATAGCTACTAATGGGCACTAATGTCCATTAGCAGCTAATTAATATCATTTGCATGTTAATGAGCCGTCCAGAGTTGTATTTACAGAACAGCAGGTAGTCTGTTCTTTAAATACATGTTCTTTGTTCTGCCGCGGGCTGCCGGCTTATAACAATGTTATCAGCGCTGCCTGCGTTGAACTCAGCCTGTGATCCCTGCTATCACAAACGATGGATTTCATGCTCACATGAAATCCATCGTTCAGCAGAAAAGCAAACAATGGTAGGATTTAGACAAAAAGATTATCGCTCAAAAGCCATCGTTTGGACGAATTTTGAGTGATAATCGTTGTGCCTAAATGAGCCTTAATAGACTGTGTAAAAAAAAAAAATCACATTGCCATGTACACAGTTTCATTTAGAGTAGTCCTAGTGTAACTAGGGCCATTGTTAACATGTGCAAAGTTCAGGCTTAGAAGTTGGGAGTATTTTTTTTTCTTGGTCCAAAAATACTAAATACAATCAATCAATGATACTGAGGCCTGTGCACTTAGGAGGCTATTCATTGTGGCCATCACAGATGTTTTTATGAGTTTATTTGATTTTCTACCCTGCTTCACTCAGTGCATGAATGGACAGCGTTGTCTTCTCACAATGCTAGGCTGGATAGAAACACAACATTACATTTTTTTAGATGTTTTCCACAATTTATTTCGAAATAGTTAAGCAAACATCAAAAAGAAGTTGGTATGTAAAGAATTGAAATGCAAAAGATGTTAGAATGGTGCAACAGTAACAGGCGGAGGCAATTGCGGTGCAGCAAAAAAAAATAAAACCTTTACTAAATACATGTATTTACAGTTTCATAGCATATTTACGTTTCATAACATATTACAGTCCAGTCCAGAACATTTAAAGCTGAAGAATGTGTGGACCTACCACCCGTCCTTGAATAGTCTCTTGCACATGGGCTTGTGTTACCCAAAAGAATTCGACAACCCAGTCTTTAGAGCTTTTAGACATAGCCACAGTCCCAGTACCCTTGTGGGATCAAGTTACAGTCTCCCTTAGTACACTGAAGAGCTGATAATCGCTGGCACGACTGTCGGATGCTGAAGTGCTTATAAGAGAAGTGCAGGAAAGAACAGAGCAGGGGGAATCAGCTGTCAGTCCAGCCTCACTGACAGATCTCATATTGAGACTTAGGCCGCCTACAGACGGGCAGAAATTCCGCGGGAAATCCCTGAAAGCTGCCATAGGATTGCGTTAGCAAACGCAATCCTAGGCAGATGGCTGCGATTTGGCCGCGCGAAATCTTGCGCGGCAAACAAATCGCTGCATGCTCTATTTCAGAAACGACACTCCCCGGCCGCCGGCTCCGCTCTGCGCATGCGCTGGCTGCCCGGCAGCCGGCACATGAAAGAGCCAGAGCTGCGGGAGTGGGTGAGTGCCACGCTGCTCTCTGCAGGGGCTCGGGTGGGGTCCTGCTGCGAGAATTCTCGCAGCCAGATCCAACCCGGCCGTCCGCAGGCAGCCTTAGACGGCAGTGTCTATTTTACAGTGATGTGTAGAAGCTGCACAAGTCAAAAAGTGTAAAATCTTTAATTAAACTATACTGCAAAAATGATTGTCAGCCCAATATACTGTACATGCATTGAGGTGGAAGAAATCGCCCCTAAAGGTGTCCATAGCTTTTAATGATATTCAAGAGTTAGAATGACACCAAATAGCTTTGTCAGTCACTCATGCAAAGTAAGAATGAATTCTTGCTAAGACCTGAAGTCAGAGAAACATCCTGTTTGATTACAGTTTCCTTCATGATGTCAGGGAAAAACTCATTTAACTTACAAGGCAAATCCCGCGGTCAAGAATGGCGAAGATTAGAACTTTTTTTTAGCGCTGACATTAGGGAGGAAGTATGTGACAGCCAGATTTTTGTCCTCCCTATGGACATGTTCTTTGAGTACCAGACTACCACTCTCTATTTTTTTACGTTCTGAAGTGGAACACAATATTAATTTGCTGACAAAGTGTATTTCCTATAACCCAGAAGCTGGAGAACTTCTTTAAATTTTTATTTTCACCTAGAAATACAAATGAGACCAAACCAATGCTTATGCATTTCTGGTCCCTTAGGTAAAAACAGAATTCAATCATTTTCGGCGCCTGTACATCTCTGCTTGATGACAGATGGTATTACTGAGTGATGTCGTTTGTTGCATTCTAAATGCTTCATTTTAGATTTTCAGAGGCTGGATATGACATATGCATTATATGCCATTATTTTAATGATAACTTTAGTTTTTCTTCCTTTTTTGTGTACTTCAAACATCCTGTGCTAAAACAAAAGATAGCGCCAGATGTCTGCTTTGAGAAATATTGCAATTTAGAGGCTTAACTGAATAGGAGTAAAGTACAGGTAAAATCATTTACATAAACAATGATATCTTCTTCAGTGCTTGGAGAAGTTTATTTTTCAGTCCTTTTTACTGTATGGCTTAGTAGGGGCTAAAGCTGCTATATAAGTGCCTGCTTTTTCTGTGGGGGCACATCATTATTTATACCTAACATGATTGATGGGAATACTCCTATATAAGGATATATTCACAGAGTGAGGTATGATTACAATATGGCCACACTATATGAATGCATCCTTAACCAATTAAGGACCAAGCACTGTAAATTTACGGCGCCAGCTCCTGGTCCTGGGCTTCAATCCAAGCCGATTGTAAAAATAAGGCAGGGGATTAAAGCCCCTGCTTCTGCGATCAATCAGAAGCAGGATGGTTTGTCAGCTGTTAGTCACAGCTGATAACCCGGAGGAGAAGGCAGGAGGGGTTTTTAACCCCTTCTGCCTTGTCCTATCCCAAATACACAATGCTGAATGTGTTTCTTCCACTACGCGAGCCGGCGGTCACGTGACTGCCAGGATCCCCTGGCACAGCAGAGCTACAGGGTCCTATAAGACCCTGATCAGCTCTGCCAGTGACTATTGTCACTGCAGGGGATGTTTTTACCTGTAACTGAGGCTCCTATGGATGCCGCAGCTACAGTGGAAAAGTGTCAAATAAGAAAAGAAACATGTGACTGTTCCCCAGAGGCAGAGGCGTAATTTGAAGCTCCTGGGCCCCAGTGCAAAACCTGGAACGGGGCCCCCAACTATAATGCTTTATTCATAGTACTGGGCTTCCTATATGGAGAAGAGAGGCCTTATGGGCCCCCCAAGGCTCCTGGGCCCGGGTGCAACCACATCCCCTGCACCCTCTATAGTTACACCCCTGCCCAGAGGTCTTATATGACGTCATGGGGAACATACATAGTAAGAAAAATAATTATATAAATAATTAAAACAAAAATTAAATAAAAATATATACATAAAAAAGAAAATAACCCAAAGCTGACGCCACAAAATGAGAAACCCATTCCCATACTTTATTTTAGCGTGAATGTACTAATTAAAAAAAAATAACTATAAATGTTTAAAAAAGCATTTTTTAGCTTTTTATCCCCAATAAAACTAAAATATGTCAGTGAAAAACATATAAAAACATAGCCCTATATGACATGGGGAAAAAAATGCAGTAAAAATAAATTTTGGTAGCTGAAGGAAAAAAAAGGGCAGTTAAACCACCACATGGGTAAAATCCCTAGAAAGTGTCTGGTCCTTAGGATTAAAAAAAACCCTAGGGGGTTAAGCTATGTCCAGTCATACTTGACTTTTTCTGGTGTGAATTTTGCCACAAATCCAATGCAAATGCACAAAAAAAAATCTGTGTTTGTTACATATAGATTTCACCTTGTGCATTGCTACTGATTTGAAACTCTACAGAATGCTCTTATTCTGCACTGATATCTTATAATAATATGGATGAGTTTGGACAACCTCTTATACATGAATTGTGCTGTAAAATGCTGCAGGTTTTTTGTATGAAATCCACACTAAAAGCCTACAACAAATCCGTAACGTCTGAACTCATCCTTATTAACAGTGTGAGAATTAAACTACGCATACACATTATGATGAAAATTCATGATATCAAAGTCAATTAATATTGCCGATTTTGGGCGACCATTATTTGGAAAATTAATGCAATGGTTGACGGTAGACTTCTGCCTGCCAATAATGTGATCGGCTGGGTTGGAAAATTTTGCCTGTGGTCAGTTGACACTATACGTGTATAGCATGGTCTAATGAATTCAGCTAATCATTTGCCACTTGGTATGAATGATTTTGTAGACGATTGATCATTATCCTATGACTATGGCTGGCATTAGAGGCTCAAAAGGCCTAGTAAAATATCTGATATGTGAGTGCCCCATATACACTTGGATGTCCCATAGACTTGAATAGAAAGAGTCGTGCAGATGTGTGGCCATTTTCACTCATCTTCTCTTCTTATTTGCAGCCATTGTCAGCAGCCCTGGAAGATCAAAGGGGTATTCTGGGACTTTACAAACTTCTAATCTTTTATCACAGCCAGCCTCAGTGAAACATTCAGCAATGCCTTTTGTTAACCTTAAATGAGAGCTTGTGTTTCAATCAGGATGTGTCACATGACTCCTGCTGTCCTGATTTTGAGGCTTCCTCTGATATAATGACCATGGTCAGAGTCTCTTAGCTTCCTGTCCTGACCATCCTGTCTCAGTTACATGAATATTTATGAGCTGGACGGGTAGTCAGGGGCAGAAGATCACCCAGAGTCATGAGGACACACAGTTCTAACCTTAGGAGAGGATACTGCATGCTCACTAACACGGCCCAGTACCGCTGCCATCTCCCCTTAGCTCAGTGTTTTCCCACCTTTTCAGCCTTTGGGCACCCCTGGGAAAAACATTTCACGGCGCGGCACCCCTATCAAAAGGGGGTGTGGTTAGGGGTGTGGCTATGGTGTGGTCAGGGGTGTGGCTAGAGTGTGGCTTATTACAACATATGATTTTTACCTCCATCATTATAAAAAGGACAGGGCTGTTTAAAAAAACACGCAGGGAAGAGCGCTGGGAGGAGGTTACAGAACAAACAGGCAGAGATACAGCCCAGGGGACTATGGGAGATGTAGTAGAGAAGCACAGGAAGATTGTGAACAGGAAGTACTGTTGTAAACAACAAAGCACAGTAAATGCTGCAGAATGAATACAAAACAGAGGAAAATGAATGGATTTACTATAGTAAATGACTATTTTGAAATTTGACTTTGGTTTCGGAATGCCCCATTTAATGTGGGTTACAGGACCTCTTTTTTCCTAATAGGTGTGAATCCCACAGATGACACCCTCACTTATCAAATATTTAATATGATTTTTTTTTGTTGGAATATCTCTTCAAAAGAGTTAAAGTTTTACTATGTATATAAAGTTTTTGTAGCTGAAAACTAAATAAACAAGTCAACATCTTACTGCAGTTCATTTAAGAAAAGCCTGACAGAGTAGGGCACGGACCCAACAATGTTTTGTACCCCTCTTCTCTTTCGTTCCCACTGTTACAGCCAAACTTTGCAGTATATAAAATCGTAATATGTTAGGCACGTTTACAAGACATCTTAACATACTCGTTATATGCAGTCAATTATATAGCCTGCTTTAATAGCTGCACTGTTCTATTTCTGAAGCCATATCCCTTTTTCCATATTTTCCAACAAGACTTTAATGATTTATTTTGGACATCAATCTTTGGATACATACTAGCTTGATGAACATGTTGGAAGCCATGCAGCCATTGTGTCCACTTCTTTATACTGACGACTCTTTTTTTCTAACTTATCAGCTTTTTGCAAGCTCACAAACATCTCCATACAGAATGGGAAATGAAAAAAGGACTGCTATGAAGAATTAAGTGAAGGGAGGGGGAGCGTTCGGGGAATGACGTTGGTTTTCCTTGCAGCACTTCATTGGAATTCCAGTCACCATCTCTGAGCTCTGCAGAAATCCAGCTGAATTGCCCTTCTAATAGTTTTGGGATCCACCAGTCTCAAACATTTATTTTTCCTTCCATTTCTCATCTACATCACAGCAAACCATGCCACATTCTAGAACCACTACCATTAACTGTACCATAGAAGGAGGGTGAATGTTTAGTATTATTTGTTATTATTGTTATTGCAATCCTTCTGCAAACAATCGTTTGAATTCATGTTCTAATAAATAATATATTTTTGTTCTTGTGTTTTGAGTTGATTGTTATTGTTTCATGTTGCTGATCATTTTGTAACCCAGCATTCAGTTATATTGCTGTTCCCATGCATCTTGATGCTCAAGCTGGATTTATTATTCATCCCTGCATCTTATACACTTTTATACAATAGGACAGAATTCCTCCACACATACAGGAATACAGCAGCTACATTTTCTATTTTTCAGTGATGCAAAGATAATTACAAACAAGCATTCAGCGTGAGAGACTAAAGTGTGATTCTAGCCTGTGATTAATAGAGCAGACAGAAATCCAGGCTAATGCTTGAGGACGACCTCATATCTTCAGAGAAACCAAGTAGAAAATGGGGTCATTTTCTTTCCTGATAAGGCCAGTCTGCTTGGACTAGAAAGTTTGCTGTTAAAATAGATGGTTCCATCGTGGAAAAATGGATCTATCATTGTGAAACATTGTTGGTTGGTTTATAGCTGCTCTGTTATTCTTAATGAATATTGCTTAACTAATTGAAAATATAAACTGCTTAACACACACACACACACACACACATATATATATATATATATATATATATATATATATATATGTGTGTATATATATATATATATACACAGTATATATATATATATATATATATACAGTATATATATATATATATATATATATATATATATATATATATATATATATATATATATATAGGTATGTATTCAGGATATAGGATGACACAATTTAAGTTCCATTAGTGGAGAATCCCTTTAAATGCCACAGCCCAATAAAAACATCTATTTGATTTCACAAGTCAGGGGCATTGCTAGAGTCTTAAAAGAAATAAGTTACACAAGCCCTCAACCTCTTATATCCCCCTTTCAAAAAAGGGCAACATGTAAAAAATAAACACATGAAAGATGTGTGAAAATAATTACATATGTGGCAGGAAACAAGGGAAAGCCAAGAACAATAGAGGAATTATGCACACATGGCAATGTAAATAATTATTAAAAAATTAATATTCACAAATTATGGAGATAAAAGGTTTAGAGTTGATTGCAAGTGTTGAATTTGCATTTGGTAATTGTTAATAGGAACTATCAATATGTGCCAGTGAGGGAAGCCATCATTAGGCTAAAAACGACTAATCTATCAGAGAGATGGCAGAAATGCTGAGTTGCCAAATCAACAATTTGGTACAATCTTAAGAGAAAGCACTAGTCAGCTAAGCAATACTAAAAGATCTAGGAGAGCACAGAAGACACCTGGATGATAGCAAAACTCCCTCACAACATCAAGTTAAGAGTATTCTCAAAAGGTTGACATATCATTGTCTATGTCTACAATCAAGAGATGCTTTCACAAATGTAAGTGTTGTCTCAAGACGTAAGCCACTAGCAAGGTTGGCTTCAAATTGGTGTATGCACAATTGTGCACACCTTAGTGCAACTTTTTGTATTATGAATAGAGATGAGCGAGCGTACTCGTCCGAGCTTGATACTCGTTCGAGTATTAGGGTACTCGAGATGCTCGTTACTCGAGACGAGCACCACGCGGTGTTCGAGTCACTTTCATTTTCTTCCCAGAAAATTTTGCGCCATTTTCTGGCCAATAGTAACACAGGAAAGGCATTACAACTTCCTCCTGTGAAGTTCCAGCCCTATCCCACCCCCCTGCAGTGAGTGGCTGGGGAGATCAGGTGACACCCGAGTATATAAACTGGGGCCGCCCGCGGCTCGCCACAGATGCACGCTGAGAGACATTAGGGAAAGTGCCGTCCTGCTGTAGCTGCTATAGGGAGAGTTAGGCTGTTATCTTCGTCTTCAAGAACCCCAACGGTCCTTCTTAGGGCCACATCTGACCGTGTGCAGTACTGTTGAGGCTGCTTTTAGCAGTGTTGCACTTTTTTTTTTTTTTGTATATCGGGCGTGCAGACCATAGCATCCTCAGTCTGCAGTCATTTTTACTGAGTATAGGCACAGTACTGGTGAGGCAGGGACAGTGGTACAGTGAAAGAGGTATACTGGCTATATAGGCAGTGGGCTTTTTCAAAAAAATGTGAAAAAAAATCTTTGGGCTGCCTGTGACCGTGTTCAGTTTACTACGTGTCTGCTGGGGGTAGTAGTCGCTCACTTATTACCCAGCTAGGTGTTACAGCAGCCTTGCGCATAATTTTTTCTGGCTGCACTGTGGTTTCAATAACCACAGTCATCCTCCAACAGGGAAATGCATATACAGGCTATATAGGCAGTGGGCTTTTTCCCCAAAATTTGAAAAAAATACTATATTTGGGCTGCCTGTGACCGTCTTCAGTTTACTGCATGTCTGCTGGGGGTAGTAGTCGCTAATTAATACCCAGCCTTGCGCATAATTTTTTCTGGCTGCACTGTGCTTTCAATAACCACAGTCATCCTCCAACAGGGAAATCCATATACAGGCTATATAGGCCGTGGGCTTTTTCCCAAAAATTGGAAAAAAAATACTATATTTGGGCTGCCTGTGACCGTATTCAGTTTACTGCGTGTCTGCTGGGGGTAGTAGTCGCTAATTAATACCCAGCCTTGCGCATAATTTTTTCTGGCTGCACTGTGCTTTCAATAACCACAGTCATCCTCCAACAGGGAAATCCATATACAGGCTATATAGGCAGTGTGCGCTTTTTCCCAAAAATTGGAAAAAAATACTATATTTGGGCTGCCTGTAAACGTCTTCAGTTTACTGCGTGTCTGCGGGGGTAGTAGTCGCTAATTAATACCCAGCCTTGCGCATAATTTTTTCTGGCTGCACTGTGCTTTCAATAACCACAGTCATCCTCCAACAGGGAAATCCATATACAGGCTCTATAGGCCGTGGGCTTTTTCCCAAAAATTGGAAAAAAATACTATATTTGGGCTGCCTGTGACCATATTCAGTTTACTGCGTGTCTGCTGGGGGTAGTAGTCGCTCATTAATACCCAGCCTTGCGCATAATTTTTTCTGGCTGCACTGTGCTTTCAATAACCACAGTCATGCTCCGACAGGGAAATCCATATACAGGCTCTATAGGCCGTGGGCTTTTTCCCAAAAATTGGAAAAAAATACTATATTTGGGCTGCCTGTGACCGTATTCAGTTTACTGCGTGTCTGCTGGGGGTAGTAGTCGCTAATTAATACCCAGCCTTGCGCATAATTTTTTCTGGCTGCACTGTGCTTTCAATAACCACAGTCATCCTCCAACAGGGAAATCCATATACAGGCTATATAGGCAGTGTGCGCTTTTTCCCAAAAATTGGAAAAAAATACTATATTTGGGCTGCCTGTAACCGTCTTCAGTTTACTGCGTGTCTGCGGGGGTAGTAGTCGCTAATTAATACCCAGCCTTGCGCATAATTTTTTCTGGCTGCACTGTGCTTTCAATAACCACAGTCATCCTCCAACAGGGAAATCCATATACAGGCTCTATAGGCCGTGGGCTTTTTCCCAAAAATTGGAAAAAAATACTATATTTGGGCTGCCTGTGACCGTATTCAGTTTACTGCGTGTCTGCTGGGGGTAGTAGTCGCTCATTAATACCCAGCCTTGCGCAGAATTTTTTCTGGCTGCACTGTGCTTTCAATAACCACAGTCATTCTCCGACAGGGAAATCCATATACAGGCTATATAGGCAGTGGGCTTTTTCCCAAAAATTGGAAAAAAATACTATATTTGGGCTGCCTGTGACCGTCTTCAGTTTACTGCGTGTCTGCTAGGGGTAGTAGTCGCTAATTAATACCCAGCCTTGCGCATAATTTTTTCTGGCTGCACTGTGCTTTCAATAACCACAGTCATCCTCCAACAGGGAAATCCATATACAGGCTATATAGGCAGTGGGCTTTTTCCCAAAAATTGGAAAAAAAATACTATATTTGGGCTGCCTGTGACCATCTTCAGTTTACTGCGTGTCTGCTGGGGGTAGTAGTCGCTAATTAATACCCAACTTAGCGTTACAGCAGGCTTGCACATAATTGTTTGCTGGCTCTGCTGTGTCCGGTACGTGATCGCCGTCATCCCGCCAGAGGGAAAGAGTATACAATATATACGCTGCATACGGTGTCTGTCTGGTTTTTCACTTCACCTTTTTTAAAAAATTGAAGCAAAATACTTAAGGCCTACCACTGGCCTTTGGCCACTTGACTGGTTCTGCGCTGTGAATTCCAGTAGCTCAGTCATATGCACCTAGGTCTCACTACAGGCTTGCGCATAATTGTTTCCTGGCTCTGCTGTGTCCGTTACATGATCGCCGTCATCCCGCCAGAGGGAAACAGTATACATATATACTCTGCATACGGTGTCTGTCTGGTTTTTCACCTCACCATTTTAAACAATTGAAGCAAAATACTTAAGGCCTACCACTGGCCTTTGGCCACTTGACTGGTTCTTCGCTGTGAATTCCAGTAGCTCAGTCATACGCACCTAGGTCTCACTACAGGCTTGCGCATAATTGTTTCCTGGCTCTGCTGTGTCCGTTACATGATCGCCGTCATCCCGCCAGAGGGAAACAGTATACAGTGTAATCCTAGTAATTTTTATGGGCTTCGCCTGCACTCATGGTACAGCAAGGTGTGTGGGGTTGGCCTACACTTTTGCTACATAAATGTAACTGGGGCCTTGTCTATACTGCAAGTACTGAAATGTGACAGAGACTGTTATCTCCCTAAACTGCTGCAACGGGAATGTTACTGGGGCCTGTCTTGACTGCTACTATTACTGAAATGGAACTAATACTGTGCTCCCCCTATACAGCTGCTAGTGATATGTCACTGGGGCCTGTCTCGATTGCTACTATTACTGAAATGGAACTAATACTGTGCTCCCCCTATACTGCTGCTAGTGATATGTTACTGGGGCCTGTCTTGACTGCTACTACTACTGAAATGGAACTAATACTGTGCTCCCCCTATACTGCTGCTAGGGATATGTTACTGGGGCCTGTCTTGACTGCTACTATTACTGAAATGGAACTAATACTGTGCTCCCCCTATACTGCTGCTAGTGATATGTTACTGGTGCCTGTCCCTAATGCTACCGCTGAAATGTTACTAATTCTGGGCTCTGCCTATACCGCTGCTAATGCTATGTCACTGGGGTGTGGAAACGGAGGCTTCCCAAAGACAGGATGGTGGCGAGGCCATTTCCCACCAACGCAGTTACTGTTAAGGTGCATATAACCACGGACACGTGGAGAGGACACGTAGTGCCTCAAAAACATCCCCCTCCTCCTCCAACAATGAAAACATTCTTGGCAAATACCTTTGCATTGGTCCGTCTGGTGGCAGTCCAAGAATTTCACCTTTAACGACACAACAAGAGAGCCCAACCCCCGCCATCCCCCTGCCACGGCCCACTTAATCCTGGCCACATTCCGAAAACCAACTAAATAAAACCACGCTACTAGGTCCTCAGTCGCGACCACATTCCCACCAACGCGGTTACTGTTAAGGTACATATTACCAGTCTGACGGGGGCATGCACTGTGGGCTGAAGCCCACCTGTATTGTATCTGACGTTAGCTCTGCTGAGCAGGGCACTGCAATGGGATACATTTATGTACCGCTGATGGGTTCCAGGGAGCCACCCATGCTGTGGGTCCACAGGGACTTCACATTACGGATTTGTACCTGCCAGTGTCTATGTATTAAAAACCCCGGTCAGACTGGGGCATGCAGTGTGGGCCGAAGCCCACCTGCATTTAATCTGATGTTACCTCAGCTGTGCTGGGCACTGCAATGGGATTTGTTTATGTACCGCCGGTGGGTTCCAGGGAGCCACCCATGCTTTGGGTCCACACGGACTTCACATCAGGGAGTTGTACCTGCCTGTGTCTACTTATAAAAAAACCCCAGTCTGACTGGGCCATGCAGTGTGGGCCGAAGCCCACCTGCGTTTAATCTGACGTTACCTCAGCCGTGCTTGGCAATGCAATGGGATTTATTTATGTAACGCCGGTGGCTTCCTGGGACCCACCCATGCTGTCGGTCCACACGGAGTTGTACCTGCCTGTGTCTACTTAAAAAGAACCCCAGTCTGACTGGGGCATGCAGTGTGGGCCGAAGCCCACCTGTATTTAATCTGACGTTAGCTCTGCTGTCCAAGGCACTGCTATGGGATATGTTTATGTACCGCCGGTGGGTTCCAGGGAGCCACCCATGCTTTGGGTCCAAACGGACATCACATTAGGGATTTGTACCTGCCTGTGTCTATGTATTAAAAACCCGGTCTGACTGGGGCATGCAGTGTGGGCCGAAGCCCACCTGCATTTAATCTGACGTTACCTCAGCTGTGCTGGGCAATGCAATGGGATTTATTTATGTAACGCCGGTGGCTTCCTGGGACCCACCCATGCTGTCGGTCCACATGGAGTTGTACCTACCTGTGTCTACTTATAAAGATCCCCAGTCTGACTGGGGCATGCAGTGTGGGCCGAAGCCCACCTGTATTTAATCTGATGTTAGCTCTACTATCCGGGGCACTGCATTGGGACAAACTACAGGAGCAATACAGCGCTAATGAGACGTGCACAGCTATGCTAGCATTGGAGTCCACTGTAGGCCCACGATTGCTGAGGGTTTGTACAGAGGCCTATGTCCTGGGTCCAGTGAAAGTCCGCTTCCAGCCTAGGATTGCTGAATCTGTGGGCCGAGGCCTATGCCGTGGGCGCGGTGCAAGTCTGCCATGTCTGGCCGCTCAGATCAATTTTTTGTTCATGTCTTGGGTTTCCTAGGACCCACCTATGCTGTTGGTGCAAACTTAGTTCCCATTGCAGTGTTTGACCTGTCTGGCACAAAGGCACTGACTGACTTGGGTAGGAGGCAGAGCGCTGACAGCTTTCCCCTTGCAGTGTGGATTGAGCTATGCGACACCTTGACAGAATGAATACTGTGTGGCACATGGATTCCCCATTGCTATGCCCACGTTTGCAGCTCCTGACGGAGGTGGCACAGAATTGGAGTTCTCATTGCTTCTGTACAGCATTGAGGGCTATCGCCCCGCCCCTTTTAAAGTGGGTAGCTGCCTGGCCCTGCCAACCCTCTACAGTGTGTCCCTCCGGTTCCTCCTCATGGCAGACGCACTTATAAATAGACATGAGGGTGGTGTGGCTATGAGGCCAGCGTGTGGCATGAGGGCAGCTGAAAGCTGCGCAGGGACACTTTGGTGTGCGCTGTGGACACTGGGTCGTGCGGGGAGGTTGGGCAGCATGTAACCCAGGAGAAGTGGCAGCAGAGTGTCATGCAGGCAGTGATTGTGCTTTGTTGGAGGTAGTGTGGTGCTTAGCTAAGGTATGCCTTGCTAAGGAGGGTTTTTCAGAAGTAAAAATTGTTGGGGGGGGGGGGCCCACTCTTGCCGCTATTGTGGCTTAATAGCGGGACCTGGGAACTTGAGATGCAGTCCAACATGTAGCCCCTCGCCTACCCTATTAGTTTCTGTGTCGTTCCCATCACTTTCTTGAATTTCCCAGATTTTCACAAATGAAAACCTTAGCGAGCATCGGCGATATACAAAAATGCTCGAGTCGCCCATTGACTTCAATGGGGTTCGTTACTCGAAACGAACCCTCAAGCATCGCAGGAAGTTCGACTCGAGTAACGAGCACCCGAGCATTTTGGTGCTCGCTCATCTCTAATTATGAATGATCCTTTTTTTTTGCATGCACATCAATGTACTCTACTGTACTTTTTTTGCCCACACGGCATGTTCATTAGTACGTGGCAAACAAACACTGATTGAAATAACTTTTTTCTAGCAGAATTACGCAGTGTTTCACGCATCTCCTTGTGTGTTGCATGCACATTTGCACACTGTCTTTTGACTGCTATGGGGACCTTTGGTGCACAAGTGCACCGAAAGATAGGGAATGTTATGTCTTCTTTTGCGTGGCTGAAAATGTTTTGTGCATGTGAGCAAACCCATTAAAATCAATGGAATGTATTCACTGCGTATTACACACGCAAATTTGCACGCACAAATACATCTGTGTGAAGCTAGTCTTACACTCAAGAAACGAAAGACTAGGATAAAACTCTTCTTCAAAAATTCTAAAAAAATTTGCCCTTTTTCTGAAACAAGATTCTTTGAAGAAGAAATGAAGATGAAATTGTGCCAGAATGATGGCGAACAGAACAATATGAATTAGGAAGGAAGGGCTTATGATTCAAAGCATACCACATCATCTGTCACATAATCAAGACAATGTTATGGTCTAGACATGTATTCATAGATTCATAGAATGGTAGAGTTGGAAGGGACCTCCAGGGTCATTGGGTCCAACCCGCTGCTCACTGCAGGATCACTAAATCATCCCAGACAGATATTTGTCCAGCTTCTGTTTGAAGACTTCCATTGAAGGAGAACTCACCACCTCCCGTGGCAACCTGTTCCATGGATTGATCAGCCTGAGAACTGTAACAGATCAACATATGGGTTAATACGCTTGCCACAATGGAGTGTATTTGCACATGAAATAGGTTTGGAGGTGGCCCTAAACAGGCTGATATGCACATGCCAGCATATATTACTATAATGTTTGTGCTCGAAATGCCAGTTCCCACACACTTGCATTACTCCCTTTCCATGGAATTAAATGGCAATTTAATGCCAAATTAAGGTCAGCTGTCTTTTTTAACCTCCATTTCACACAGGGTAACTCCCTCCCCTCCCTTTTTAAGCTGCCATAGACTTCTATGGCAGCTTAATGCATAACATGAACAAAGATAGAGCAAGGCCTATCTTTTCTCAGGCGCAAAATGTGCGCTTGAGAAACATGCTCATGAGAATAAATCCATTGAAAACTTTGGCTTTGCTTCATCACGTTTTACGGGTGCGAATTTCACATGCGCAAAAACCTCCTGAAGCACGTTCGTCTGTTTAAACACTCGCTGTCAAACAGTTTTTTCTAATATCGAATGTACTTCCTCCCTTTCAGTTTCATCCCATTGCTTCCAGTCTTTCCTAGACTTTGGCAGCCCTTCAGATATTTGTAGACAGCTATTAAGTCTCCTCTCAGCCATCATTTTTGCAAGCTAAACATTCCCAGATCCTTTAACCTTTCCTCATAGGACATGATTTGCAGACCGCTCACCATCTTGGTAACTCTTCTCTGAACTTGCTCCAGTTTGTCTATGTCACTTTTAAAGTGGGGTGCCCAGAACTGGACACAGTATTCCAGATGAGGTCTGACTAAGGAAGAGTAGAGGGGATAATTACCTTATGTGATTTCGACTCTATACTACTCTTAATACATCCCAGAATTGTGTTTGCCTTTTTTGTTGCTTCATCAGGCCTCAGTCACACGAGCGCCCATGCTCCCGTGTTCCTGCACGATAAGACGGCCGCACTGCAGGTGCGGACGACTCTCCGCACCGCCGGAAGAAAGAACACATGACCCGCTCCATTGCCGGTCATCTTCTTCGTGCAGTAACATGGGCGCATCGGCGCCTGTATGAGTGAGCCCTCACACTGTTGACTCATGTTCAGTCTGTGATCTATTAGTATACCCAAATCTTTTTCACATGTGCTGCTGCTTAGCCCAATTCCCCCCCATTCTGTATGTGTATTTCTCATTTTTCTTGCCCAGATATAGGACTTTGCATTTCTCCCCGTTAATTACCATTCTAGATTTTTTTGAATCCTCTTTTTTTCTACTGTTAATTTTCTGTCCTAGCTTTGTGTCGTCTGTAAATTTGATCAGTTTCCTCTTAATGACCTCCTGCAGATCATTGATAAAATGTTGAACAACACTGGGCCTAAGACAGAGCCTTGTGGTACCCTGCTTGACAAATTCTTCCAGTTGGATGTGCAGCCATTTATGACAACTTTTTAAGTACAATCACTCAGCCAGTTGTGGATCCACCTAACAGTTGCCTTGCTAAATCCGTATTTGGTCATTTTTTCAATAAGGATAGTATGAGATGTTTTGTAAAATGCTTTACTAAAGTCAAGATATACTATTCCACATTCCCCTCATCAACTCAGTCGGTAATTCTGTCATAGAAGGAAATAAAATTAGTCTGGCATTAGTTGTTTGTTACAAACCCATGCTGTCTCTGGGTAATAACTCCATTCCCATCCAAGCACTTGCATACATGTGTTAAATTTGTTCACAGATCTTTCCTGGTATAGAAGTCAGGCTCACAGGCCTGTAACTTCCTGCGTCCCCCTTATTCCCTTTTTAGAAGCTAGCAATAACATTTGCCCTTCTCCAATTTTCTGGAACTTCTCCAGTTTTCCAGGAATTTTCAAAGATTACGACAAGTGGTTCAGCAATTACTGCTGCTGCTTCCTAGGATGTAATTCACCGTTTCTATCTTGTACACATCTTATAGCATCTTTGACTCTTCTTTTACTTTTGTTATACCCCCCAAATCCTTTTTTGTTGATTTTGGCCTCTCTAGCAAGCCTTAATTCATTATTAGGCCTCTTTCATATGAGCATTGCGATTTTCAACCGATCGCATTGCGGGCGAAGATCACATATACAAGACAGCTGCGATGGCTAAAGCTTGCGTTTTCTCATTCATATGGCCGGGTGCAGCCTGGAATTCTTTTGGCCGGCAGAAAACTTCAAAACTCCTTTTACTGTCCCAATAGAGCCAGCTGACATAGTATAGCAGTGCTGGCCAGCAGCTCCCATCATAGCATATGGGAGCCACCAGCTAATTGCAGCCAAAAGATAGGGCAAGACCTATTTAGATAGGGCAAGACCTATTTTTTCCGGCCGTGTCAAAACATCAGCCGGCATATTTGGCCGCCGATGTCCAATCTTCACCAGTTGGGCATTTTTAAGCAGCTAATAATCGTCTATCTGAATGAATGCATTGGAATCCAATGCTTCAAATGGTCGTGATTTTTTATTGTGGCTTTCTGTGAATAAGGCCTTAACTTTAGCTTTTCTGACACTTGCCCTGCAGTTTCTGCAGACTGCATTATAGTCTTCTTTAGATATCCATTCTTCTTTCCATTTGATAAACATATTTTTCTTCATTTTTAACATGTGTGCAAGTTCTGCGTTCATCCATCCTGGTTTCTTTAAATGCGTCCCATTCTTCCTTCTTTTAGGAATGATTGTTAATAGAGATGAGCGAACGTACTCGTCCGAGCTTGATATTCGTGCGAATATTAGGGTGTTCGGGATGCTCGTTACTCGTAACGAGTACCACGCGGTGTTCTGGTTACTTTCAGTTTCCTCTCTGAGACGTTAGCGCGCTTTTCTGGCCAATTGAAAGACAGGGAAGGCATTACAACTTCCCCCTGTGACGTTCAAGCCCTATACCACCCCCCTGCTGTGAGTGGCTGGGGCGATCAGATGTCACCCGAGTATAAAAGTCGGCCCCTCCCGCGGCTCGCCTCAGATGTCTTGTGAGTTAGTGAGGGACAGTGCTGCTGGTGCCTGAGCTGCTGTAGGGAGAGCGTTAGGAGTTAGTGTAGGCTTCAAGAACCCCAAAGGTCCTTCTTAGGGCCACATCTACCTGTGTGCAGGCTGCTGCTAGCAGTGGGTTTTTTTTTCTTTTTCTCAAAATCGGCAGTGCAGAGCATTGCACCCGGCATTAGGGACAGAAGTGGTGCTTAGGCAGGGAGAGTGTTAGGAGTGAGTGTAGCCTTCAAGAACCTCAACAGTCCTTTCTAGGGCCACATTTAACTGTGTGGAGTACTGTGCAGGCTGCTGTTAGCAGTGTTGCATATTTTTTTTTTCTAAAAATCGTCTGTGCAGAGCATTGCACCCTCCATTGATACTACAGGGACAGAATTGTGTAGGCAGGGCCACAACACAGTTATTGCTCATTGAATATCCGCAGTGGGGCCCTCCCTTTGCAAAAAAGCAGGGAAAAAATTATATTTGGCCTGCCTGTGTCAGTCCTAAGGTCTCCGTGTACGTGTGTGCTGCGTGGAGAACGTACAAAAATCAAACGCAACCAGCTACGGTTTACTGCAGGCTTGCGCCATTGTCTTTCCTGACTGGCAAATACCTGCTCTGCCAGAGTTAATAACTCTGCTACACTAAGGTTGTGTGACACTTTTTCAGGGCCACACCACAGTTATTAAACGTATTGTTCATTGAATATCCGCAGTGGGGCCCTCCCTTTGCAAATTTGCGAAAAAATTATATTTGGCCTGCCTGTGTCAGTCCTAAGGTCTCCGTGTACGTGTGTGCTGCGTGGAGAACGTACAAAAGTCAAACGCAACCAGCTACGGTTTACTGCAGGCTTGCGCCATTGTCTTTCCTGACTGGCAAATACCTGCTCTGCCAGAGTTAATAACTCTGCTACACTAAAGTTGTGTGACACTTTTTCAGGGCCACACCACAGTTATTAAACGTATTGTTCATTGAATATCCGCAGTGGGGCCCTCCCTTTGCAAATTTGCGAAAAAATTATATTTGGCCTGCCTGTGTCAGTCCTAAGGTCTCCGTGTACGTGTGTGCTGCGTGGAGAACATACAAAAATCAAACGCAACCAGCTGCGGTTTACTGCAGGCTTGCGCCATTGTCTTTCCTGACTGGCAAATACCTGCTCTGCCAGAGTTAATAACTCTGCTACACTAAAGTTGTGTGACACTTTTTCAGGGCCACACCACAGTTATAAAAGTTATTGTTCATTGAGTATACGCAGTAGGGCCTTCCCTTTGCAAAAAAGCGAAAAAATTATATTTGGCCTGCAGGCTTGCGCCAATTTATTTCCTGCCTGGGAAATTAAATCACTGGTAATACAGCATGCTGAGGGGTAGGGGTAGGCCTATAGGACGTGGACGCGGCCGAGGACGCGGAGGGCCAAGTGAGGGTGTGGGCACAGGCCGAGCCAGTGCGGTGGCCAGGGGTAGAGGCAGGGCCAGACCGAATAATCCACTAACTGTTTCCCAAAGCGCCCCCTCGCGCCATGCCACCCTGCACAGGTCAAGGTGCTCTACGGTGTGGCAGTTTTTCACAGAGACGCCTGACGACCGACGAACAGTGGTGTGCAACCTTTGTCGCGCCAAGATCAGCTGGGGAGGCACCACCAACAGCATGCGCAGGCATATGATGGCCAAGCACCCCACAAGGTGGGACGATGCCCGTTCACCGCCTCCGGTTTGCACCACTGCCTCTCCCCCTGTGCCCCAACCTGCCACTGAGATCCAACCCCCCTCTCAGGACACAGGCACTACCGTCTCCTGGCCTGCACCCACACCCTCACCTCCGCTGTCCTCGGCCCCATCCAGCAATGTCTCTCAGCGCAGCGTCCAGACGTCACTAGTGCCCCAGTTTCAGCGCAAGCGCAAGTACGACGCCACGCACCCGCACGCTCAAGCGTTAAACGTGCACATTGCAAAATTGATCAGCCTAGAGATGCTGCCGTATAGGCTTGTGGAAACGGAGGCTTTCAAAAGCATGATGGCGGCGGCTGCCCCGCGCTACTCGGTTCCCAGTCGCCACTACTTTTCCCGATGTGCCGTCCCAGCCCTGCACGACCACGTCTCCCGCAACATTGTACGCGCCCTCACCAACGCGGTTACTCCCAAGGTCCACTTAACAACGGACACGTGGACAAGCACAGGCGGGCAGGGCCACTATATCTCCCTGATGGCACATTGGGTGAATTTAGTGGAGGCTGGGACAGAGTCAGAGCCTGGGACCGCTCACGTCCTACCCACCCCCAGAATTGCGGGCCACAGCTCGGTGGTGGTATCTGCGGCGGTGTATGCTTCCTCCACTAAAGCACCTTCCTCCTCCTCCTCCTCCAACGCAACCTCTGTCTCGCAATCAAGATGTGTCAGCAGCACGTCGCCAGCAGTCGGTGTCACGCGGCATGGCAGCACAGCGGTGGGCAAGCGTCAGCAGGCCGTGCTGAAACTACTCAGCTTAGGAGAGAAGAGGCACACGGCCCACGAACTGCTGCAGGGTCTGACAGAGCAGACCGACCACTGGCTTGCGCCGCTGAGCCTCCAACCGGGCATGGTCGTGTGTGACAACGGCCGTAACCTGGTGGCGGCTCTGCAGCTCGGCAGCCTCACGCATGTGCCATGCCTGGCCCATGTGTTTAATTTGGTGGTTCAGTGCTTTCTGAAAAGCTACCCCCACTTGTCATACCTGCTCGGAAAGGTGCGCCAGCTCTGCGCACATTTCCGCAAATCCCACACGCACGCTGCCACCCTGCGGACACTGCAACATAGGTTTAATCTGCCAGTGCACCGACTGCTGTGCGACGTGCCCACACAGTGGAACTCTATGCTCCACATGTTGGCCAGACTCTATGAGCAGCGTAGAGCTATAGTCGAATACCAACTCCAACTTGCGCGGCGCAGTGGGAGTCAGCCTCCTCAATTATTTACAGAAGAGTGGCCCTGGTTGGCAGACATCTGCCAGGTCCTTGAAAAATTTGAAGAGTCTACCCAGGTGGTGAGCGGCGATGCTGCAATCATTAGCGTCACCATTCCTCTGCTATGCATCTTGAGAAGTTCCCTGCAAAGCATAAAGGCAGACGCTTTGCGCTCGGAAACAGAGCCGGGGGAAGACAGTATGTCGCTGGATAGTCAGAGCACCCGCCTGTCTATATCTCAGCGCGTTGAGGAGGAGGAGGAGGAGCATGAGGAGGATGAGGAGGAGGGGGAAGAGACAGCTTGGCCCACTGGTGAGGGTACACATGCTGCTGGGCTGTCATCCTTTCAGTGTATGGCCTGAGGAGGAGGAAGAGGAGGAGGGGGAGGATCCTGAAAGTGATCTTCCTAGTGAAGACAGCCATGTGTTGCGTACAGGTACCCTGGCACACATGGCTGACTTCATGTTAGGATGCCTTTCTCGTGACCCTCGCGTTACACGCATTCTGGCCACTACGGATTACTGGGTGTACACACTGCTCGATCCACGGTATAAGGAGAGCCTTTGCACTCTCATTCCCGAAGAGGAAAGGAGTTTGAGAATGATGCTATACCACAGGGTGCTGGTGGACAAACTGATGGTAAACTTCCCATCCGACAGCGCTAGTGGCAGAAGGCGCAGTTCCGAGGGCCAGGTAGCAGGGGAGGCGCAGAGATCAGGCAGCATGTACAGCGCAGGCAGGGGAACATTCTCCAAGGCCTTTGCCAGCTTTATGGCTCCCCAGCAAGACTGTGTCACCGCTCCCCAGTCAAGGCTGAGTCGGCGGGAGCACTGTAAAAGGATGGTGAGGGAGTACGTAGCCGATCGCACGACCGTCCTCCGTGACGCATCTGCCCCCTACAACTACTGGGTGTAGAAGCTGGACACGTGGCCTGAACTCGCGCTGTATGCCCTGGAGGTGCTTGCTTGTCCTGCGGCTAGCGTCTTGTCAGAGAGTGTGTTTAGTGTGGCTGGGGGAATCATCACGGATAAGCGTACCCACCTGTCAACCGACAGTGCCGACAGGCTTACACTCATCAAGATGAACAAAGCCTGGATTTCCCCAGACTTCTCTTCTCCACAGGCGGACAGCAGCGATACGTAAGCAATACGTAGGCTGCACCCGCGGATGGAAGCTACGTACTCTCTCACCATCCAAAACGGGGACATTTCTGCTTCATCAATCTGTGTCTAATATTCCTCCTCCTCCTCCTGCTCCTCCTCCTGAAACCTCACGTAATCACGCTGAACGGACAATTTTTCTTAGGGCCACAAGGCTCACTCATATAATTTTTCTAAACAATTTTTATATGTTTCAATGCTCTTAAAAGCGTTGGAACTTTAACTTGAACCAATTTTTCGTTAAACTGGGCTGCCTCCAGGCCTAGTTACCACTTAAGCCACATTAACCAAAGCGATTAATGGGTTTCACCTGCCCTCTTGGTTGGCCATGGCCAATTTTTTGGATGTACATTAGTACTGTTGATACAGCAATTTTTGTGGGCCCTCGCCTACAGTGTAATCAAATTAATTTTTAGCCCACCTGCATTACAGCTGACATTACATCCGCTGTGTTGGGCAATGCAATGGGATATTTTTGTGTATCACCGGTGGGTTCCAGGGAGCCACCCATACTGTAGGTGCACACAGAGTTTAACCTACATCTGTCCACTTGTAAAGAACCCCAGTCTGACTGGGGCATGCAGTGTGGGCCGAAGCCCACCTGTATTAAGCACAACATTACTATCTCAGCTGTGTTGGGCAATGCAATGGGATATTTCTATGTACCGCCGGTGGCTTCCTGGCACCCACCCATGCTGTGGGTCCACAGGGAATTATAAATGCATCTGTTTCCACTTGTAAAGAACCCCAGTCAGACTGGGGCATGCAGTGTGGGCCGAAGCCCACCTGCATTAAGCACGACATTACTACCTCAGCTGTGTTGGGCAATGCAATGGGATATTTTTATGTACCGCCGGTGGGTTCCAGGGAGCCACCCATGCTGTAGGTGCACACGGAGTTTAACCTACATCTGTCCACTTGTAAAGAACCCCAGTCTGACTGGGGCATGCAGTGTGGGCCGAAGCCCACCTGTATTAAGCACAACATTACTACCTCAGCTGTGTTGGGCAATGCAATGGGATATTTCTATGTACCACCGGTGGCTTCCTGGCACCCACCCATGCTGTGGGTCCACAGGGAATTATAAATGCATCTGTTTCCACTTGTAAAGAACCCCAGTCAGACTGGGGCATGCAGTGTGGGCCGAAGCCCACCTGCATTAAGCACGACATTACTACCTCAGCTGTGTTGGGCAATGCAATGGGATATTTTTATGCACCGCCGGTGGGTTCCAGGGAGCCACCCATGCTGTAGGTGCACACGGAGTTTAACCTACATCTGTCCACTTGTAAAGAACCCCAGTCTGACTGGGGCATGCAGTGTGGGCCGAAGCCCACCTGTATTAAGCACAACATTACTACCTCAGCTGTGTTGGGCAATGCAATGGGATATTTCTATGTACCACCGGTGGCTTCCTGGCACCCACCCATGCTGTGGGTCCACAGGGAATTATAAATGCATCTGTTTCCACTTGTAAAGAACCCCAGTCTGACTGGGGCATGCAGTGTGGGCCGAAGCCCACCTGCATTAAACATGACATTACTACCTCAGCTGTGATGGGCACTGCAATGGGATATTTTTATGTACCGCCGGTGGGTTCCAGGGAGCCACCCATGCTGTCGTTCCACAGGGACTTCACAATAGGGAGTTGTACCTGCCTGTGTCTATGAATTAAAAACCGCGGTCTGACTGGGGCATGCAGACACCTTGACAGAATGAATAGTGTGTGGCACATAGGTTCCCCATTGCTATGCCCACGTGTGCAGCTCCTGATGGTGGTGGCACAGGATTCTATTTCTCATTGCTTCTGTACAGCATTGTGGGCTATCGCCCCGCCCCTTTTAAAGAGGGTCGCTGCCTAGCCGTGCCAACCCTCTGCAGTGTGTGCCTGCGGTTCCTCCTCATGACAGACGCACTTCTAAATAGACATGAGTGTGGTGTGGCATAAGGGCAGCTGAAGGCTGCGCAGGGACACTTTGGTGTGCGCTGTGGGGGGGGAGGGGGGGGGCGGTTGGGCAGCATGTAAGCCAGGAGAAGTGGCAGTGGAGTGTCATGCAGGCAGTGAGTGTGCTTTGTTGGAGGTAGTGTGGTGCTTAGCTAAGGTATGCATTGCTAATGAGGGCTTTTCAGAAGTAAAAGTTTTTGGGAGGGGGGGGGCCCACTCTTGCCGCTATTGTGGCTTAATAGTGGGACCTGTGAACTTGAGATGCAGCCCAACATGTAGCCCCTCGCCTGCCCTATCCGTTGCTGTGTCGTTCCCATCACTTTCTTGAATTGCCCAGATTTTCACACATGAAAACCTTAGCGAGCATCGGCGAAATACAAAAATGCTCGGGTCGCCCATTGACTTCAATGGGGTTCGTTACTCGAAACGAACCCTCGAGCATCGCGATAATTTCGTCCCGAGTAACGAGCACCCGAGCATTTTGGTGCTCGCTCATCTCTAATTGTTAATGATTGTGCTTTGAGAATCTAATTTCGCAATATTCCCCACAGTTCTTGGACATTTCTGTCCTTAAGAACATCCAGCCATCAGATTCTTCCTACCCTCTTTCTGAGTTCATTAAAACCTGCCTTTCTGAAATCCAACCTTGAGCTCTGAGTTTTCTCAGGTCTTTCTCACATTTTTATCCAAAATTCAAGCATAGAATGATCACTGCCTTCTAAGGACTCAGCCACTCTTACTTCCTCAATCATTCTCTCCCTGTTGGTAATCATTAGATCCAAGATAGCAGATCCCCTTGTTTTCTCTTCTGCTTTTTGGAACACAAAGTTGTCAATAAGAGCGGAAAAGAATTTGTTGGACCTATTACTTTTGTCTGAGAGAGATTCCCAACAAATGACTACATTCTCAAAAAAGTATGATGCAGTGATCATGGGAGATTCTAACTATCCGGACATCTGATGTAGAAATGGGAGTTCATCCATATCTTCTGCTTGTCCAGGTGGCCTTTAGTAAATGCCTACAATGGTGTCCTTACTGTTGTTGTTTTCTCCTTGTATTCCTACCCAAACAGTTTCTACAGAATTACCATGCTCTGAAACTTGGGCCAATGGGTCATTGGTCTGATAATGTGACTGTGGATTGATGTAGCAGAATGAATCCTGGAGTGTGTAGAACAAGACTTTTTGCTCAGATTAAGTAAAATGCTACAAAACTGATAGCACAGTGCAACCCAGGAGCTTATTAAAGGAGTTGTTTTGTTGCTGGAAGCCGACAGCTCTGTACATTGCATATTGGCCCAGGTTGGTACTGCAGGCTGAGTACCATTTACTTCAATAGGAATTACTGCCATATTTAAACAGATTATGTGAGATAGCTCAATTACTTACAGAGAACCAGCAGCTATACTATAGATCCATTAGGTGGCTCTATAGAAATCCCAGGATCTCTTCCTCTGTCGAGAGAAGTAGCTTTTGCTATATTTAATGGCCTTTTCCATAGGTCACAGTTTGATCACTTCTTTTACAGCGATTTTGCAAATTCCCATCCCCCCAAAATAAAAACATGGAAAAAACACTGCCTGTCTGATTATAACAACTTTCAGAAAGTGGCAGCAATCAAATGTTTTAACTTGTGTATTTCACACACTCTTTCTGTCTGTAATAGATTCCTACTGTGAAAGGGTATTGAGCTGTATGATTCAGCCTGGAAGTGCAGAGTAAACAGATTAAGAGGAAGTATTTTATGAAATTGTCAAAAAGGCTTAAGAGCTGAAAAAACTGAAACATAGAAGACAGCCACAGCACAAAAGGCAAGGACAAACGTATAAATGCTGAAATATAGGAGACTTTAATACCATATTATAGCAGTAAATTGTGGCTGTCAGAATTGTAGAGCTGGGGGTTCATAGCAATAAATCACACACGATTATCCCACTAATGCTAGTGGGCAATTTTGCTGTAAGATATTGAGCATAATATATTCCTATAAGGTCACATGAAAAAGGTAAACCACAAAGAAATCTAATAATTTGTATATTTTATATAATAACCAATTTAATGCAATTTTACATCATTGGTGTTATATTAAAATAGCATGCATGGCATGTGGACATGAGCGAGCATACTCGCTAAGGATAATTACTCGAGCGAGCATTGTCCTTAGCGAGTGCCTGCCCGCTCGTTAGAAAAGATTCGGGTGCTGGCAGGGGACGGGGTGCGGCGGGGGAGAGCAGGGGGGAAACGGAGGGGAGATTTCTCTTTCACTCTCTCCCCCCCTCCTCCCCCCTGCTCCCTCCCGCAACTTACCTCTCACCCGCGCCGGCACCCAAATCTTTTCTTCCGAGCGGGCAGGTACTCGCTAAGGACAATGCTTGATCGAGTAATTGTCCTTAGCGAGTATGCTCGCTCATCTCTAATGGCATGCAATATTTTGTCAACATGATGTAGTGCAATATGCAGTACAAATTCTTGGGCTTCAATTTAATCACAGAAAGCCACGCATGAAATAGTGTGAAGGGATATTCAACAATTCATCAATATTCAAATCAAATGCAATTTTGTGATACAGTGGTGTCATGTTATGCATACCATTTTAGATAGATATCAGAGTGTTGCTGTTATTGCAGTGGACACAGGGGTTTGTTCTGGGTCCTATTCTTTTTAATATGTTCATAGGTGACATAGGAAAAGGTTTAACAGATAAGGTCTTTTTGTTTGCTGATGACACAAAAGTGTGCCATAGGGTTGATTGTGTCTTGAAAATGGGGAAAGATTTAGCCTTACAGGATAAATGGCCAAAACAATGGAAGCTACAGTTTCCAAATGCAAAAATGCTGCACTTGGGGAGAAGAAATCTTCGGGTTGAGTATCACATCAGCTGTTCTGTGTTATGCAGGACTTCAGAAGAGAATGATTCAGGGGTTCTGATTTCTGACAGCCTCAAAATGAGTCATCGGTGGAGTCAGGTAGCAAAGAGAGCAAGTGGGATACTACGCTGCATAGCGAGAGGTATAACCATTAGAAAGAGAGAGATTGTGATCCAGCTGCATAGAGCTCTGGTGAGACCACATATGCAGTACTTTATTTATTTCTGGAGACCTCATCTACAGAAAGACACTGATAAAACAGAAAAAGGTCCCAAGACTGGCTACAAAAATGGTGGAATATCTCAAGAACAAAACTTATCAGGAAAGACTTAAAGAACAGAATTTGTACAGCCTGGAGGAGAGAAGGAAAAGGTGGATTATGATCAAAACCTTTATATAACTAAAAGGTATAATTAAGGTTCAAGATGGAAGTGTTTTATTAGGAACCTAGTCACTAGAACAAGGGGGAACAATCAGATATTAGTTGGGAAACAATTAGAAGGAATGTCAAGATTTTTTTTTTTTTACTGAATGTGTAATAAATACTTGGAACAAACGTTCAGCCGATGTAGTTGGACCCTATAGAGAGGTCCTCAGAACATCTTCTGTAAGTTACACTGTGGCTGAAGCTAAGAGTTGCCTATTACTAGTGGCAACTGTCTGTGAAGCTATAGAGACAAATCTTACATTAAAAAGTGTTGATCGGATGGACGAACATTATTAAAATACAGTGGGAAATAACAATTATTATTTTTGCCTATTTTCCAGTGATTACCATTGATCAAGAAAAGTCTAATGCAAAGTAAGTATAGACTAAGAGGTTCCATCACAGATCCGGCTCAAAATGCGGGAAGAAAAAGTGTTGCATGCAGTGCTTTTTCTTCTGGCCAAAAGCCGGGCAGCTGAGCGGAAAGTGGATGGACCACAATATAGTCAATAGAGTCCATCCAGCACTGTTTGGTTCCGTCCATGGATGTAACTGTTTGGCCGCAGGGATTCCCCTTTCCTGCTCCCCAAACAAAGCAGAAAAGCAGAATCAGCAACTTGAACCCACTCAAAGAAATAAAAAGTTATCATATTGAATTCCGCATTATTACAGATTTAACTTGTCCTGGTTACTTAAAGGGTCATTAAGTGGTTATAAAACAAATGCTCATTGTTCATCTAGATACATATATGTGCTCCAGGTTATTACATTTTTACTTATGTTCACCTAGATTTTAAAAAAAAATCCGAAGGAGATCACAAGAGATCCATTCATTATAACGAATCTTTAGCCAGAAGATTTCCAAGTTGCAGTTGGTTAGACTAACGGGCTTATTTTAAGTATCAATGTAGGGAGTCCTCTATTTATACATATGAACATATAGATAACTAATTTATGCATTAGCTGACTATCCCAAATTTATATCACAGATTACAGGATATTACAAGAACAAACAGGTAAAAACTGCAGAGACCCCAATTCCCATAAACAAATAATGACCCTCTAGTCCCATAGCAGAAATATCACACGCTGCACCATGAACTCTTTTTTGAGATGGGGTTGGCCACAACATTTAATTAAAATTCAACTATTATGATCATTAAGATATTACATAAACTTATCACAGTATCTGACGAGATATGCCTACTATGAGACTCCCAGTGAACAAGTCTGCCTTTAACTTTACTACTTCATCTCTACAATAGTCATCAATCTCCAGCTGTGACTTGTCATAGGCAAGAATCAGAGAGCACAATAACAAAACAAAAAGTAATACTGTAAGAGCAAATAATATGAAATATTAAGAAAAAAACAACAGTCCTCAATAGGGCTGAAGGCCTTAGGGGCCAATAAGGCCTCTCTTCTCCATATAGGGAGCCCTGTACTATGAATAAAGCATTATAGTTGGGGGCCCTGTTACAGGCTTCGCATTGGGACCCAGAACCTTCAAGTTACGTCTCTGGCTGAAGGAATGGCCGTTTCAAAGAAGGCAGACGAAAAGAGGCCACCCAATTGTATCTAGGGACACAAATTAACTATGGAAGGTACCATGGTATGCCAATAGGAGGGATGTGGCTATAGAGCCCAACTGGGCTGTACTATTGCTGGCTAGAGGAATGAATCTTGGTGCAGCCAGATATTTAGATTTAAAGGGGAAATCACACCAGTAAGGCACATAAGGGTAGTTGTTGGGCTTACGCTGGAGCATAACCTTCCCTAGATGGTATAGTGTTATTGAGAACAATGTGAACCCCTTAAGTGACCCTCTGGGTCTGGAGAAACAAAGATGGCCGAACCACTTCTCTGGCAACTTGATGCACACTGTCTATAGTATGCATTGGTAGCCTAAGACACTACATGCTGATCTGACTGGTCAGCACTGCTCATGTGGGCAGCATTGATTAATCAAACCAGGTGTAGTGTCTTAGACTAATGATGTATAGTAATACACAGTGTACATCAGGTAGTCAGAGAAGCTGGTATGGTCATTTTGCTTCTCCAGGCCCAGGGAGTTGATTTAATGCTTAATTCCATGAACTATAGAGACCAGAATCTGCAATTTTTAGTATGCATGTATTTAATAGGCATAACTTTTTTATCCGTTAGGGTATCCAAATTGCTAAACATCTCCTTCCAATGAAATGAATGGAATCCTCAAGAGCCGCTTACTAATTCCAGGTGCCCTTGTGATATATGTGCCCTGTCCGATTGATGGGGTTTTAAACACTAGGATTGCGACCAATCAGAAGAATGGGTGTCAGTGAATGCAGTGTGTGAAATGGGCAGGGAGGGGTCGTGGAAATGTTTCAAGGAAGTCTGTCAGACCATTAAAGATCTTTAAATCCAATAAACCAGTCACATCATTGGAGTAATGCTAAGATGGCAGCACACCTTTTTTTTCTATGATTACAGGGAAGTCTGTGTTTTTTTGCCCTGTGTACTGTATGCAAATCAGTGGTAGACCATCCAATTGGCGTTCCTCTTACTTAGAGTAGTCCCGGGTTTCTGCTGTCATTCATCCGCAGCCCCTTCTCGTTCCTAATGATTGCCGGTTGCAGCTGACTTTTGCATGTGACACTGTGCATCCCAAGCAGAAAGGAGCTGCATAATGCACACAAGTCAGAATAGTGGTAATTTCTTTGTGATGGTAGCACGGATAAGGGATAAAAGGTATGCTGCAACTTGTCTTCTTAGCTACATAACAGTGTGACTGGTTTATTGGGTTTTAATGTGCTGACAGACTTCCTTGGATGTCATGGCAGACCGCTGTATGTAAATGTGCATGGGAAGAATCCAATCTTTGGAGGATGATTATAAACCCTTCCTGCCCTATGATATTGTGGGGATGGGGGCATTCCTGCAAGCCCCCATAGTATTATGTCATGGTAATGATGCTAGCACAAGAGTTGTGTCCACCCCATCACTAGCAGGTACCAGCTACATTTAACAGCCAACATTCTCCTATAAGTACAAATAGTCCCCGACTTGCGAACATTCGAGTTACGAATTTCGCTAGATACGAACTATCTGTCCTGCACACTATGATGTAATGCTATGGCATTACATCATACTGTGCAGGGACCGGGCAGGCTTCTATCAAGCCTGATAGAAGCCTGTCCGGTCACATCGCGGTTGCGGGGCAGCCGGGGACCTCCTGAAGGGCACTAGGGCTGTCTATGCAGAGCGCCTATCAGTCCGTGCGCTTGATAGGCACTCTGCATAGGCAGCCCTGGGGCCTTTCAGGAGGTCCCCGGCTGCCTAGCAACCACACAGCGCCCCGCGATCTCATCGTGGGACACTGTACTGGCCCCCTGAACGTCAGGTGCCGGCTGTTTTTTACAGCGGGCACCCGGCGGCAGCAGTTCCGACGAGCCGAGCCGCTCGTCAGAACTGTTAACACTTTAAATACGGCTGTCAGAGCGGTATTTAAAGTGTTAACAGTTAGGACAAGCGGCGCAGCTCGTCGGAACTGCTGCCGCCGGGTGCCCGCTGTAAGAACAGCCGGCACCCGACGTTGTATGGAGCAGGATCCACCCGCGATCCCGCTCCATACTACCATTTGTTCGACTTGCGAACAAAACGGACTTGCGAACGGGCTCCCGGAACGGAACCTGTTCGCAAGTCGGGGACCACCTGTACTGTGTTTGGGAAATAACTCTCATCACGACTATTTAATCACTTCTATGTCATGATCAATAGCATACTCAGCACTTAAAGAGTATGAGTGTAAGGAAATGCCTGCCAAACTGCCAGTGCTGATGGGTTGTCATGAAAGCCGAGGCCTAACAAAAGCCTAATTAGTTGTTAGTAGAGATGAGCGAACGTACTCGTCCGAGCTTGATACTCGTTCGAGTATTAGCGTGTTCGAGATGCTCGTTACTAGAGGCGAGCACCACGCGATGTTCGAGTTACTTTCACTTCCATCTCTGAGACGTTAGCACACTTTTCTGGCCAATAGAAAGACAGGGAAGGCATTACAACTTCCCCCTGCGACGTTCAAGCCCTATACCACCCCCCTGCAGTGAGTGGCTGGCGAGATCAGGTGTCACCCGAGTATATAAATCGGCCCCTCCCGCGGCTCGCCACAGATGCATTCCGACATAGCTCAGGGAAAGTGCTGCTGATGCTCGAGCTGCTATAGGGAGAGTGTTAGGAGTGATTTTAGGCTTCAAGAACCCCAACGGTCCTTCTTAGGGCCACATCTGACCATGTGCAGTACTGTTGAGGCTGCTTTTTGCAGTGTTGCACTTTTTTTTTTTTTTGTATATCGGCCGTGCAGAGCATTGCGTCCTCAGTCCGCAGTAATTTTACATAGTATAGGGCCAGTAGTGCTGAGGCAGGGACAGTGAAAAACGTGAAAGACATATACTGTCTATATAGGCAGTGGGCTTTTCCAAAAAAATTTGGGACAAAAAAATATATTTGGGCTGCCTGTGACCGTCCTGACTGTACTGCGTCTATGCTGGGGGTAGTAGTCCTAATTAATACGCAGCCAGCTAAGTGTTACAGCAGGCTTGCGCAAAATTATTTCCTGGCTCTGCTGTGCGTTCCGTAAGCGAAGTCAGCCTCCAACCACAGGCCAATAAGCAGCACATTTAATTACAGTGTTCTGTTTCTGCACTACTAGTAATACACCATGCTGAGGGGTAGGGGTAGGCCTAGGGGACGTGGACGCGGGCGAGGACGCGGAGGCCCAAGTCAGGGTGTTGGCACAGGCCGAGCTCCTGATCCAGGTGTATCGCAGCCGACTGCTGCGGGATTAGGAGAAAGGCACGTTTCTGGCATCCCCACATTCATCTCACAATTAATGGGTCCACGCGGTAGACCTTTATTAGAAAATGAGCAACGTGAGCAGGTCCTGTCGTGGATGGCAGAAAGTGCATCCAGCAATCTATCGACCACCCAGAGTTCTGCGCCGTCCACAGCTGAAACTCTGAATCCTCTGGCTGCTGCTCCTCCTTCCTCCCAGCCTCCTCACTCCATAACAATGACACATTCTGAGGAGCAGGCAGACTCCCAGGAACTGTTCCCGGGCCCCTGCCCAGAATGGGCAGCAATGGTTCCTCTCCCACCGGAGGAGTTTGTCGTGACTGATGCCCAACCTTTGGAAAGTTCCCGGGGTCCGGGGGATGAGGCTGGGGACTTCCGGCAACTGTCTCAAGAGCTTTCAGTGGGTGAGGAGGACGATGACAATGAGACACAGTTGTCTATCACTCAGGTAGTAGTAATTGGAGTCAGGGCGCCCACCCACTGGCGATTTTTTTCCCTGCAAAATTCGCAGCATTTTTTTCTCTGCAGGGGTCTATGGGACTTGTAATGTTAAAATCGCAATTTACCGCGAAATCGCGATTTTGCGCGATCGCGATTTTAACATTACAAGTCCCATAGACCCCTGCAGAGAAAAAAATGCTGCGAATTTCGCAGGGAAAAAAATCGCCAGTGGGTGGGCGCCCTAAGTCCGAGGGAGGAGCGCACAGAGGATTCGGAGGAAGAGCAGCAGGACGATGAGGTGACTGACCCACCTGGTTTGCTACGCCTACTGAGGACAGGTCTTCAGAGGGGGAGGCAAGTGCAGCAACAGGGCAGGTTGGAAGAGCCAGTGCGGTGGCCAGGGGTAGAGGCAGGGCCAGACCGAATAATCCACCAACTGTTTCCCAAAGCGCCCCCTCGCGCCATGCCACCCTGCAGAGGCCGAGGTGCTCAAAGGTCTGGCAGTTTTTCACTGAGAGTGCAGACGACCAACGAACAGTGGTGTGCAACCTTTGTCGCGCCAAGATCAGTCGGGGAGCCACCACCACCAGCCTCACCACCACCAGCATGCGCAGACATATGATGGCCAAGCACCCCACAAGGTGGGACGAAGTCCGTTCACCGCCTCCGGTTTGCACCGCTGCCTCTCCCCCTGTGCCCCAACCTGCCACTGAGATCCAACCCCCCCTCTCAGGACACAGGCACTACCGTCTCCGGGCCTGCACCCACATCCTCACCTCCGCTGTCCTCGGCCCCATCCACCAATGTCTCTCAGCGCATCGTCCAGCCGTCGCTAGCGCAAGTGTTTGAGCGCAAGCGCAAGTACGCCGCCACGCACCCGCACGCTCAAGCGTTAAACGTGCACATAGCCAAATTGATCAGCCTGGAGATGCTGCCGTATAGGCATGTGGAAACGGAGGCTTTAAAAAGCATGATGGCGGCGGCGGCCCCGCGCTACTCGGTTCCCAGTCGCCACTACTTTTCCCGATGTGCCGTCCCAGCCCTGCACGACCACATCTCCCGCAACATTGTACGCGCCCTCACCAACGCGGTTACTGCCAAGGTCCACTTAACAACGGACACAAGGACAAGCACAGGCGGGCAGGGCCACTATATCTCCCTGACGGCACATTGGGTGAATTTAGTGGAGGCTGGGACAGAATCAAAGCCTGGGACCACTCACGTCCTACCCACCCCCAGAATTGCGGGCCCCAGCTCGGTGGTGGTATCTTCGGCGATGTATGCTTCCTCCACTAAACCACCCTCCTCCTCCTACGCAACCTCTGTCTCGCAATCAAGATGTGTCAGCAGCAGCACGTCGCCAGCAGTCGGTGTCGCGCGGCGTGGCAGCACAGCGGTGGGCAAGCGTCAGCAGGCTGTGCTGAAACTACTCAGCTTAGGAGAGAAGAGGCACACGGCCCACAAACTGCTGCAGGGTCTGACAGAGCAGACCGACCGCTGGCTTGCGCCGCTGAGCCTCCAACCGGGCATGGTCGTGTGTGACAACGGCCGTAACCTGGTGGCGGCTCTGCAGCTCGGCAGCCTCACGCACGTGCCATGCCTGGCCCACGTCTTTAATTTGGTGGTTCAGTGCTTTCTGAAAAGCTACCCACGCTTGTCAGAGCTGCTCGGAAAGGTGCACCGGCTCTGCGCACATTTCCGCAAGTCCCACACGGACGCTGCCACCCTGCGCACCCTGCAACATTGGTTTAATCTGCCAGTGCACCGACTGCTGTGCGACGTGCCCACACGGTGGAACTCTACGCTCCACATGTTGGCCAGGCTCTATGAGCAGCGTAGAGCTATAGTGGAATACCAACTCCAACATGGGCGGCGCAGTGGGAGTCAGCCTCCTCAATTCTTTTCAGAAGAGTGGGCCTGGTTGGCAGACATCTGCCAGGTCCTTGGAAACTTTGAGGAGTCTACCCAGATGGTGAGCGGCGATGCTGCAATCATTAGTGTCACCATTCCTCTGCTATGCATCTTGAGAAGTTCCCTGCAAAGCATAAAGGCAGGTGCTTTGCGCTCGGAAACGGAGGCGGGGGAAGACAGTATGTCGCTGGATAGTCAGAGCACCCTCCTGTCTATATCTCAGCACGTTGAGGAGGAGGAGGTGGAGGAGCATGAGGAGGAGGGGGAAGAGACAGCTTGGTCCACTGCTGAGAGTACCCATGCTGCTTGCCTGTCATCCTTTCAGCATGTATGGCCTGAGGAGGAGGAGGAGTATCCTGAAAGTGATCTTCCTAGTGAGGACTGCCATGTGTTGCGTACAGGTACCCTGGCACACATGGCTGACTTCATGTTAGGATGCCTTTCTCGTGACCCTCGCGTTACACGCATTCTGGCCACTGCGGATTACTGGGTGTACACACTGCTCGACCCACGGTATAAGGAGAACCTTTCCACTTTCATACCCGAAGAGGAAAGGGGTTCGAGAGTGATGCTATACCACAGGACCCTGGTGGACAAGCTGATGGTAAAATTCCCATCCGACAGCGCTAGTGGCAGAAGGCGCAGTTCCGAGGGCCAGGTAGCAGGGGAGGCACGGAGATCAGGCAGCATGTACAGCACAGGCAGGGGAACACTCTCTAAGGCCTTTGACAGCTTTCTGGCTCCCCAGCAAGACTGTGTCACCGCTCCGCAGTCAAGGCTGAGTCGGCGGGAGCACTGTAAAAGGATGGTGAGGGAGTACGTAGCCGATCGCACGACCGTCCTCCGTGACGCCTCTGCCCCCTACAACTACTGGGTGTCGAAGCTGGACACGTGGCCTGAACTCGCGCAGTATGCCCTGGAGGTGCTTGCTTGTCCTGCGGCTAGCGTCTTGTCAGAGAGGGTGTTTAGTGCGGCTGGGGGAATCATCACGGATAACCGTACCCGCCTGTCAACCGACAGTGCCAACAGGCTAACACTCATCAAGATGAACAAAGCCTGGATTTCCCCAGACTTTTCTTCTCCACCAGCGGACAGCAGCGATACCTAAACAATACGTAGGCTGCACCCGCGGATGAAAGCATCGTTCTCTATCACCATCAAAAACGGGGACCTTTTAGCTTCATCAATCTGTGTATTATATTCATCCTCCTCCTCCTGCTCCTCCTCCTGAAACCTCACGTAATCACGCCGAACGGGCAATTTTTCTTAGGCCCACAAGGCTCAGTCATATAATTTTGTAAACAATTTTTATACGTTTCAATGCTCATTAAAGCGTTGAAACTTTCACCTCAACCAATTTTTATTTTAACTGAGCTGCCTCCAGGTCTAGTTACCAATTAAGCCACATTAACCAAAGCGATTAATGGATTTCACCTGCCCTCTTGGTTGGGTATGGGCAATTTTTCTGACGTACATTAGTACTGTTGGTACACCAATTTTTTGACTGGGGCATGCAGTGTGGGCCGAAGCCCACCTGCATTTAACATGACATTACCTCAGCTGTGATGGGCAATGCAATGGGATATATTTATATACCGCTGGTGGCTTCCTGGCACCCACCCATGCTGTCGGTCCACAGGGAGTTGTAACTGCATGTGCCCACTTCTAAAGAACCGCAGTCTGACTGGGGCATGCAGTGTGGGCCGAAGCCCACCTGCATTTAACATGACATTACCTCAGCTGTGCTGGGCACTGCAATGGGATATATTTATGTACCGCCGGTGGGTTCCAGTGAGCCACCCATGCTGTGGGTCCACAGGGAGTTGTAACTGCATGTGTCTACATCTAAAGAACCCCAGTCTGACTGGGGCATGCAGTGTTGGCCGAAGCCCACCTGCATTAAACATGACATTACCTCAGCTGTGATGGGCAATGCAATGGGATATATTTATGTACCGCCGGTGGCTTCCTGGCACCCACCCATGCTGTCGGTCCACAGGGAGTTGTAACTGCATGTGTCCACTTCTAAAGAACCCCAGTCTGACTGGGGCATGCAGTGTGGGCCGAAGCCCACCTGCATTTAACATGACATTACCTCAGCTGTGCTGGGCACTGCAATGGGATATATTTATGTACCGCCGATGGGTTCCAGGGAGCCACCCATGCTGTGGGTCCACAGGGAGTTGTAACTGCATGTGTCTATTTCTAAAGAACCCCAGTCTGACTGGGGCATGCAGTGTTGGCCGAAGCCCACCTGCATTTAACATGACATTACCTCAGCTGTGATGGGCACTGCAATGGGATATATTTATGTACCGCCGGTGGCTTCCTGGCACCCACCCATGCTGTCGGTCCACAGGGAGTTGTAACTGCATGTGTCCACTTCTAAAGAACCCCAGTCTGACTGGGGCATGCAGTGTGGGCCGAAGCCCACCTGCATTTAACATGACATTACCTCAGCTGTGATGGGCAATGCAATGGGATATATTTATGTACAGCTGGTGGGTTCCAGGGAGCCACCCATGCTGTGGGTCCACAGGGAGTTGTAACTGCATGTGTCTACTTCTAAAGAACCCCAGTCTGACTGGGGCATGCAGTGTGGGCCGAAGCCCACCTGCATTTAACATGACATTACCTCAGCTGTGATGGGCAATGCAATGGGATATATTTATGTACCACCGGTGGCTTCCTGGCACCCACCCATGCTGTCGGTCCACACGGAGTTGTAACTGCATGTGTCCACTTCTAAAGAACCCCAGTCTGACTGGGGCATGCAGTGTGGGCCGAAGCCCACCTGCATTTAACATGACATTACCTCAGCTGTGATGGGCAATGCAATGGGATATATTTATGTACAGCCGGTGGGTTCCAGGGAGCCACCCATGCTGTGGGTCCTCAGGGAGTTGTAACTGCATGTGTCTATTTCTAAAGAACCCCAGTCTGACTGGGGCATGCAGTGTGGGCCGAATCCCACCTGCATTTAACATGGCATTACCTCAGCTGTGATGGGCAATGCAATGGGATACATTTATGTACCGCCGGTGGCTTCCTGGCACCCACCCATGCTGTGGTCCACAGGGAGTTGTAACTGCATGTGTCTACTTATAAAGAACCCCAGTCTGACTGGGGCATGCAGTGTGGGCCGAAGCCCACCTGCATTTAATCTGACGTTAGCTCTGCTGTCCAGGGCACTGCAATGGGATACATTTATGTACAGCCCGTGGGTTCCAGGGAGCCACCCATGCTGTGGGTGCACACGGAATTCCCATTGCGGAGTTGTACCTGCCTGTGACTATTTATAAAAAAATGCGGTCTGAATGGGGCATGCAGACACCTTGACAGAATGAATAGTGTGTGGCACATAGGTTCCCCATTGCTATGCCCACGTGTGCAGCTCCTGATGGAGGTGGCACAGGATTGGATTTCTCATTTCTTCTGTACAGCATTGTGGGCTATCGCCCTGCCCCTTTTAAAGAGGGTCGCTGCCTAGCCGTGCCAACCCTCTGCAGTGTGTGCCTGCGGTTCCTCCTCATGGCAGATGCACTTATAAATAGACATGAGGGTGGTGTGGCATGAGGGCAGCTGAAGGCTGCGCAGGGACAATTTGGTGTGCGCTGTGGACACTGGGTCGTACAGGGGGGGGGGGGGATGGACAGCATGTAACCCAGGAGAAGTGGCAGCGGAGTGTCATGCAGGCAGTGATTGTGCTTTGTTGGAGGTAGTGTGGTGCTTAGCTAAGGTATGCATTGCTAATGAGGGCTTTTCTGAAGTAAAAATTGTTGGGAGGGGGGGGCCCACTCTTGCCGCTATTGTGGCTTAATAGTGGCACCTGGGAACTTGAGATGCAGCCCTATCCGTTTCTTTGTCGTTCCCATCACTTTCTTGAATTGCCCAGATTTTCACAAATGGAAACCTTAGTGAGCATCGGCGATACACAAAAATGCTCGGGTCGCCCATTGACTTCAATGGGGTTCGTTTTTCGAAACGAACCCTCGAGCATCGCGAAAATTTCGTCCCGAGTAACGAGCACCCAAGCATTTTGGTGCTCGCTCATCTCTAGTTGTTTGCGATTAGAGAATTTCAGTGTCAAGTCCTATATTAGGAATAAAAAAAAATAATTAAGCAAATATAGGTTTATTTGAGATAAAAACATTTCAAATAACCCCAGAAAATTATTAAAAGTTAGTAGAGATGAGCAAGCACCAAAATGCTCGAGTGCTCGTTACTCGAGTCGAACTTTCAGTGATGCTCGAGAGTTCGTTTGGAGTAACGAACCCCATTGAAGTCAATGGGCGACTCAAGCATTTTTGTATATCGCCGATGCTCGCTAAGGTTTTCATTTGTGAAAACCTAGGAAATTCAAGAAAGTGATGGGAACGACACAGAAACGGATAGGGCAGGCGAGGGGCTACATGTTGGGCTGCATCTCAAGTTCCCAGGTCCCACTATTAAGCCACAATAGTGGCAAGAGTAAGACCCTCCCCCCGCACTGTCAGCATAAAGATCATTCTCCTCTGCCACAGCTGTAACAGCTGTGGAAGAGAAGAACGATGTTAGCCCATTGAATTCAATGGAGCCGGCAATACAGCTGGCTCCATTGAAAGCAATGGGCTGCCGGTGATCGCGGGATGAATTGTCGGGAAGGGCTTAAATATATAAGCCCTTCCCTGCAATTCATCCAGAAATGTGTAAAAATTAAAAAAATATATACTCACCTTGTCCCGGCAGAACGATGTTAGCCCATTGAATTCAATGGAGCCGGCAATGCAGCCGGCTCCATTGAAAGCAATGGGCTGCCGGCGATCGCCGGATGAATTGTCCGGAAGGGGTTAAATATATAAGCCCTTCCCTGCAATTCATCCAGAAATGTGTAAAAATAAAAAATATATATATACTCACCTGGTCCCGGCAGACGGAGTTCAGCACGGCCAGCCACAGTCCTCCTGAACTGCTCTGAACATCTGTGAGTAGTATTCAGCAGTCGGGGATTTAAAATCCCCGCCTGCTGAATGAGCTGCCTCTAATTGGTCACAGCCTGACCAATCAGAGGCAGATTCCACTCACACACCCATTCATGAATTTATGCATGGGTGAGTGACTGCTGCCTCTCATCTGATTGGTCCTGCTGAGCCAATCAGATGCAGCAGTCACACACCCATTCATAAATTCATGAATTGGTGTGTGAGTGGAATCTGCCTCTGATTGGTCAGGCTGTGACCAATTAGAGGCAGCTCATTCAGCAGGCGGGGATTTCTAAATCCCCGGCTGCTGAATACTACTCACAGCTTTTCAGAGCAGTTCAGGAGGACTTCCGCTGGCCGCGCTGAACTCCGTCTGCCGGGACCAGGTGAGTATATATATATATATATTTTTTTTTTACACATTTCTGGATGAATTGCAGGGAAGGGCTTATATATTTAACCCCTTCCCGACAATTCCTCCCGTGATCGCCGGCAGCCCATTGCTTTTAATAGAGCCGGCTGTATTGCCGGCTCCATTGAATTCAATGGGCTAACATCATTCTGCCGGGACAAGGTGAGTATATATATATATTTTTTTTACACATTTCTGGATGACTTGCAGGGAAGGGCTTATATATTTAAGCCCTTCCCGACAATTCATCCCGCGCTCGCCGGCAGGCCATTGCTTTCAATGGAGCCGGCTGTATTGCCGGCTATATTTAATTCAATGGTCAGTGCTCGTTTAATCAAGACGAGTACCGCGTGGTGCTCGTCTTGAGTAATGAGCATCTCGAGCACCCTAATACTCGAACGAGCATCAAGCTCGGACGAGTATGCTCGCTCATCTCTAAAAGTTAGTAAATGAGTTATATATGCAAACTGCTAAAATTGGAAATACAACTTTTCCAACAAAAAAACAAGTCTTCATAAAGTTGCATATGTCAAGTGAAAATGTAAAAAATTGTAAAACATAAAAAAGCTATACATATTTGGTATCGGCGTAAACATAACCTATAAAAGAATTAAAAATGTCATTTATACTGTATGATGAGGCGAATGAAAAAGTAATAAACAATGGTAAAATTGCTGCTCCCCTATGTCAAGTTGTGCTCCTGGGACCTGTGGTTCTGTGGGTTTCAAGGAGCATACGGCTGCAGGTGTGCTTGATTTGGCTGGCTGATAATATCCCGCCAGCCAATCACCATCAGTCTATTGCATATAAATGTCAGCCGCTCTTGCTGGAGGATGCTGGTCTTTGCCCCATTTATCTCATTCTCTCTCAGAACCCTGGTGCTGGGAGTAATGCATGTTATGCTTTAGTTTGACGCATGAGGTTCTGGGTGGTTTCCCTGTTTGTTGGTCTGAACAGATACTTGTTCAGGCTGTTTGCGCATGTGAACTGTGTCCTGTTCAGTGTATATATTGTATTCTATCTATAGCAAGGCCAGGTCCCAAGGTTCCAGTGTGGGGCTGTCCCTGTTTATCTTCCCGCTTGTAGGCAGGACTCCTGGAGTTAAGTTGTCTTGTTAAAGTAAGGACACGCGAGATGAAGACCCTTGTGGTTGGCTTGTGAGCTTACATAGGCCCACTGCTCAGCTACATTCAAATATTACCTGATCCCCTCATTGCTGCATTCTCAATATGCTTCAATAGAAAGTTGAAATTTGCATGCAGCCTGTTTCCAATGAAGTCTATAGAGTATGCAGTAGGCAGGAATTGATCCCATTCATTCAATATGTGCAGATCCTGTGCATAACTCATGCCGAGGTCTAGGGGTCCACTATGGCTCAGGGCCTGCCAGGGAGCTCACCTGTTCCCCTGTGGGGTATTCTAAGCTGGCACCAGATTACAATAAACACATAAGAAAAGAAAATTCAAAGCAGAACTAGCACTATCCACTTGCAGGAAAAAATAGTCTCTGAGATGTGTAATCATAAATTTAGTTCACATTTTATTTGGCCAGGAAAATCTTACATATTCTAATTAATTCAGTTTTCACTGGCACAAAAGACACTCTGCTGTGTTGGTATTATAGACAGGAATTGAGAATATCAATCTGTAGACATTCCTATATTCCCAGTAGCTCCCCTAGTTTGCATTGAAGGGGTGGATGTATTTGTTCTTTCTGTAGTGTAATTGTTCAAAACTAATGGTTAAACGGTTTATTAACAGTTTCTAATCATTGTCACATTTTTGCATCCAGTGAACACTTTCTATAAAATCACTGTAATTATTCTAGCCTCAATTCAATTATCTTAAAACGAGGTTAATTAATCTCAGATATTTATTATTCAAAATCATGTCAAAATGTGACTGCAACTAGAGCTGGAATGGTTATCTAAAATTAAAGCTGTTTACTCATTTTGTTAATGTATCTTATTAGCATATTTTTATAATAACAACAGCCCCCTCCTATAGAGACAAGAAAGGGACAAGAGAGATGCTTACAGAGCCTTATATCTGTACAGTACTTTCTCCAGACCCTCCCATACTCATGCATGCATTTTCAATGGGACAGGGGAGTAAACCTGGTAGTAGGTTATCATCCATGAGAAGAAAGGGACTGTGTTTTTAAATTCAACATGCTGTATCTTTCATTCATGTACCATCATCTGTGTGGGAACACACAAAAGGCCCCCATATGCATATTGTAGGTTAGTTAGCCACACCTGCAGAAATCAACTGGCTCCACAATTTACTATAGTAATAATCTAATGATAATGTGTTGACTCTTTTCATCTTGTCCCATTCTATACAGCAAAGCTGACAAGTCAGCTGCAGAAGGCAATAAGTGCCTAGATAAATAAGAATATGGAAATATGTATGTATATAAATTTAAGTTAAATAATACAGTATATCATATTCATATTATACATTTGATAAACACTAAATCTAGAAATGAGTGATAAGCAGAAGGTAATCCCGCCCCCACCGCTTGTCAGTTCACAGGATGTTCTACATTTCCATGATCTTTTTCATTTTCAACTGGGAAATGGCTGAGGGGTGGGGCTTAGCCATAGGGTGGGAATTAATGATCGTTGTGTTTTACTACAATCCAGTGAAGTGAAGGAGGTGGACACGATTGGGACACATCGAAACATTTGATTTATATATTTATGAGTTTTAATTCAAATATGAGATTAAATAGGATTTTTAAGGTATGCTTTCAATGTTTAATATGTCTTTACAGTGAGGTAGGGTGTCTAGTTTCAGAATACATGTATATAGATGTGTCTATAAATCTGAATGTATATATTTGTGGAAAACTTCAATACTAAATATGTGCTACTATCTTTAGCATTACATACAACTGCGATCAAGCTATTCTAGTTGGATTTGATGCATCATTCTTTTAGGTTTTTCTTTTATGACATATCCAAATGGGTTCACCCCCGGATTCTGTAAAAGCTTTGGGGAGATCCTTATCCCTATATTAACAGTCACTTTCAATCAAGTTGCATCATCCTCTCCGTTCCCATGTGAATTTCTTATGGCACACATGACATTATTCCCCAAACCTGGGAAAGACCCATCGTTATGCACAAGCTATCACCCTATATCTTTGATCAATGTAGATATTAAATTCTTCTTTAAGGTTTTAGCCAACAGACTGGAACCCATCGTGCCAGAGGCTATCCATAATGATCTAGTGGGCTTTATAAAAGGGAGAGAGGCAAGGTGTAATACAAACAAGACCCTTCTGATCCTAAGTAAAGTTAAAACCTTGAGCAAGCCATACTGCCTTTTACCAGTACATGCAGAAAAGTCCTTTGATCGTGTAAATTGGGGCTTCCTCCTCTATTTACCTAAAACAACTTGGTCTGGGCTTTAATCTTCTGACCAAGATACTAGCCTTATATGGGAATCCCTTGGCACAGATTCTCATGAATGGTCATTCCCTATAAGGAATGGCACCAGACAGAAATGCTCCTTGTCCCCAAACTTATTTGTCATTGTGATGGAGCATCTGGTGGTGGAATTGTGGAATAACCCTGATGTGCACGGTTTGCAGGTTGTCCTTAATCATGTAAGATCACATTATACGCAGACAACCTCTTAATGTATATGTCTTAGCCCCTGATATCTTTTCCGATAGTTTTATGTGAATTCACAAAATTTGGCCACCTTAGCAATTTTAAAGTGAACCATGGAAAAACTGCAGCCCTAAATGTGTCCCATTCTGCTGGAAAGTTTCTCCATCTGACAAGCCAATTTGATTTAAAGTCCCGCTCGTCCTCTCTCCAATACCTGGGGGGGAAATGTATTTGCAGATCTTTCTTCCCTTCATCAACTAAACTACATCCTCCTGTTGGAAAGGACAATACTGGATTTGAATAACTACTCTAAGAAACATTTATCATAGTTTGGATGAATACGCACCTTATAAATGAATGTAATACTACGTTTTCTCAACCTTTTCCAAATGCTTCCAATAATAATAACATCCCAATTCTTTAAGCAGATTCAGGGGCCATTTCATAGATTTAAGTGGGGAGGATTAAACAACCAAATTAATTTGCAGACTTTGACATGCTCTAAGTCCATTGGAAGGGTTAGTATTAGAGATGAGCGAGCATACTCGTCCGAGCTTGATGTTCGTTCAAGTATTAGGGTGCTCGAGATGCTCGTTACTCGAGATGAGCACCACGCGGTTGAAAGCAATGGGCTGCCGGCGAGCGCGGGATGAATTGTCGGGAAGGGCTTAAATATATAAGCCCTTCCCTGCAATTCATCCAGAAATGTGTAAAAAAATATATACTCACCTTGCCCTGGCAGAACGATGTTAGTCCATTGAATTCAATGGAGCCGGCAATACAGCCGGCTCCATTGAAAGCAATGGGCTGCCGGCGAGCGCGGGATGAATTGTCGGGAAGGCCTTAAATATATAAGCGCTTCCCTGCAATTCATCCAGAAATGTGTAAAAATAAAAAATAAAAATATATACTCACCTGGTCCCGGCAGATGGAGTTCAGCGCGGCCGGCGGCAGTCCTCCCCGGCTGTTGAATACTACTCAAAGCTGTTCAGAGCAGTTCAGGAGGACTGCTGCCGGCCGCGCTGAACTCCGTCTGCCGGGACCAGGTGAGTATATATATATATATTTTTTTTTTACACATTTCTGGATGAATTGCAGGGAAGGGCTTATATATTTAAGCCCTTCCCGACAATTCCTCCCGCGATCGCCGGCAGCCTATTGCTTTCAATGGAGCCGGCTGTATTGCCGGCTCCATTGAATTCAATGGGCTAACATCGTTCTGCCAGGACAAGGTGAGTATATATTTTTTTTATTTTTACACATTTCTTGATGAATTGCAGGGAAGGGCTTATATATTTAAGTCCTTCCCGACAATTCATCCCGCGATCGCCAGCAGCCCATTGCTTTCAATGGAGCCGGCTGTATTGCCGGCTCCATTGAATTCAATGGGCTAACATCGTTCTTCTCTGCACAGCTGTTACAGCTGTGGCAGAGGAGAACAATCTTTATGCTGACAGTGCGGGGGGGGGGGGGGGGTCTCACTCTTGCCACTATTGTGGCTTAATAGTGGGACCTGGGAACTTGAGATGCAGCCCAACTTGTAGCCCCTCGCCTGCCCTATCCGTTTCTGTGTTGTTCCCATCACTTTCTTGAATTTCCCAGGTTTTCACAAATGAAAACCTTAGCGAGCATCGGTGATATACAAAAATGCTCGAGCTGCCCATTGACTTCAATGGGGTTCATTACTCGAAACGAACTCTCGAGCATCACTGAAAGTTCGACTTGAGTAATGAGCACCCGAGCATTTTGGTGCTCGCTCATCTCTAGTTAGTATGCCTAACCTTAAATTATACTATACTGCCAGGATTCTGATCAGACTACTTAACTGGCACTTATTTCGACAATCTAAGCAGTGAGTTAATCTTTAGGCAACCCTGACAGGGCTCCATATCCAAACCCTACCATGGATACCTGCCTAAAGACACAGTTCTGTTCCTCATATATTTCCCTCCTCTGCATGCCTAGACATGTGAGACAAGCTGACCTCCAAAGGTGACCTTCCAATCCGAATGGGTTCACTGGCTCCCTTCTTTCGCAATCCAGCTTTTCCCCCTGGTATGCATAAAAATACATTCTTATGCTGGCAGAAGCCAGAGGATACTTGGTTATGCAATATAACCATCAGTGCTTCTATACCTTTGTTCTTTACCATTCAAGCTATCTGTCCCAGACATAAACTGTCCTAGTAAGGATACCTTCAACTGTCCTCGTTTCTAAAGGCTAACTCAGGGACCTACCAGTTACAACCCCCTTGACCCCAATAGAAGACCTAATCCTACAAAAAAACTAAAGTTTATAACATCCTTCTGACACAAATTACTCCAGGCTTTCCTCATTTCACCAGAACGTGGGAGAGGAAGATGTCTGTCACGGTGTCTGACTCTGGTTTGGACATTGTATTTTCCCACAAACCGCCAATCGCTTGTACGGTGCAGGAAAAGAATTACAAGCTACTCACTAGGTGGTACAGATGTTCAGTCTTCATCCATTGTATCTATCCATCAGTATTGGACTCCTGTTGGCGTTGCAGATCTAGCCTGGGAACCATGCTTCACATTTGGTGAGAATGTTGAAGCATTCAACATTTCTGGAACTCTGTTTTCCAGCTATATGGGCAAATTACACATAGCTGAAGTTTATTCAAGAATTGAATCATCTAATGCACATAGAAGAACTAGTGGCTGAAAGTTCATCCAGCCTTTACAAAAGCATGGGCTCATAGATAGTGTGGACCTCCTTTCAAGACACCCTAGACTTCTTAAACTTGCTAGAGTGACCACACTTCTCTAAGCTCTCCCCGCTCCTCGTATGCTTCCCAGCATATTTATATACACTCCTCTCCCATTCCTTGTATTATTTTTAATTTTTTTATTGCCTTTTTTTTTCCTACCACCCTATTAATTCTCCCCATGTTTTCTTGCCTTCTTCTTTCTTTTGCTTTCTTCTTACCTATGGTACTTCTATTTTAATCTGTTGTTATGATGTTTAATAGAGATGAGCGAGCACCAAAATGCTCGGGTGCTCGTTACTCGGGACGAAATTATCGCGATGCTCGAGGGTTCGTTTCGAGTAACGAACCCCATTGAAGTCAATGGGCGACCGGAGCATTTTTGTATTTCGCCGATGCTCGCTAAGGTTTCCTTGTGTGAAAATCTGGGCAATTCAAGAAAGTGATGGGAACGACACAGCAACGGATAGGGCAGGCGAGGGGCTACATGTTGGGCTGCATCTCAAGTTCACAGGTCCCACTATTAAGCCACAATAGCGGCAAGAGTGGGCCCCCCCCCCTCCCAAAAACTTTTACTTCTGAAAAGCCCTCATTAGCATGGCATACCTTAGCTAAGCACCACACTACCTCCAACAAAGCACAATCTCTGCCTGCATGACACTCCACTGCCACTTCTCCTGGGTTACATGCTGCCCAACCCCCCCCCCCTCCCCCCTCCCCCCCACAGCGCACACCAAAGTGTCCCTGCGCAGCCTTCAGTTGCCCTCATGCCACACCACCCTCATGTCTATTTAGAAGTGCGTCTGCCATGATGAGGAACCGCAGGCACACACTGCAGAGGGTTGGCACGGCTAGGCAGCGACCCTCTTTAAAAGGGGCGGGGTGATAGCCCACAATGCTGTACAGAAGCAATGAGAAATAGAATCCTGTGCCACCGCCATCAGGAGTTGCACACGTGGGCATAGCAATGGGGAACCTATGTGCCACACACTATACATTCTGTCAAGGTGTCTGCATGCCCCAGTCAGACCGCGGTTTTTAATTCATAGACACAGGCAGGTACAACTCCCTATTGTGAAGTCCCTGTGGACCCACAGCATGGGTGGCTCCCTGGAACCCACCGGCGGTACATAGAAATATCCCATTGCATTGCCCAACACAGCTGAGGTAGTAATGTCGTGCTTAATGCAGGTGGGCTTCGGCCCACACTGCATGCCCCAGTCAGACTGGGGTTCTTTACAAGTGGAAACAGATGCATTTATAATTCCCTGTGGACCCACAGCATGGGTGGGTGCCAGGAAGCCACCGGCGGTACATAGAAATATCCCATTGCATTTCCCAACACAGCTGAGGTAGTAATGTCGTGCTTAATACAGGTGGGCTTCGGCCCACACTGCATGCCCCAGTCAGACTGGGGTTCTTTACAAGTGGACAGATGTAGGTTAAACTCTGTGTGCACCTACAGCATGGGTGGCTCCCTGGAACCCACCGGCGGTACATAAAAATATCCCATTGCATTGCCCAACACAGCTGAGGTAGTAATGTCGTGCTTAATGCAGGTGGGCTTCGGCCCACACTGCATGCCCCAGTCAGACTGGGGTTCTTTACAAGTGGAAACAGATGCATTTATAATTCCCTGTGGACCCACAGCATGGGTGGGTGCCAGGAAGCCACCGGCGGTACATAGAAATATCCCATTGCATTGCCCAACACAGCTGAGGTAGTAATGTCGTGCTTAATACAGGTGGGCTTCGGCCCACACTGCATGCCCCAGTCAGACTGGGGTTCTTTACAATTGGACAGATGTAGGTTAAACTCCGTGTGCACCTACAGCATGGGTGGCTCCCTGGAACCCACCGGCGATACACAAAAATATCCCATTGCATTGCCCAACACAGCGGATGTAACGTCAGCTGTAATGCAGGTGGGCTAAAAATTCATTTGATTACACTGTAGGCGAGGGCCCACAAAAATTGCTGTATCAACAGTACTAATGTACATCCAAAAAATTGGCCATGCCCAACCAAGATGGCAGGTGAAACCCATTAATCGCTTTGGTTAATGTGGCTTAAGTGGTAACTAGGCCTGGAGGCAGCCCAGTTTAACGAAAAATTGGTTCAAGTTAAAGTTTCAACGCTTTTAAGAGCATTGAAACATATAAAAATTGTTTAGAAAAATTATGAGTGAGACTTGTGGCCCTAAGAAAAATTGCCCGTTCAGCGTGATTACGTGAGGTTTCAGGAGGAGGAGCAGGAGGAGGAGGAGGAATATTAGACACAGATTGATGAAGCAGAAATGTCCCCGTTTTGGATGGTGAGAGAGAACGTAGCTTCCATCCGCGGGTGCAGCCTACGTATTGCTTACGTATCGCTGCTGTCTGCTGGTGGAGAAGAGAAGTCTGGGGAAATCCAGGCTTTGTTCATCTTGATGAGTGTAAGCCTGTCGGCACTGTCGTTTGACAGGTGGGTACGCTTATCCGTGATGATTCCCCCAGCCACACTAAACACACTCTCTGACAAGACGCTAGCCGCAGGACAAGCAAGCACCTCCAGGGCATACAGCGCGGGTACAGGCCACATGTCCAGCTTCGACACCCAGTAGTTGTAGGGGGCAGAGGCGTCACGGAGGACGGTCGTGCGATCGGCTACATACTCCCTCACCATCCTTTTACAGTGCTCCCGCCGACTCAGCCGTGACTGGGGAGCGGAGACACAGTCTTGCTGGGGAGCCATAAAGCTGGCAAAGGCCTTGGAGAATGTTCCCCTGCCTGCGCTGTACATGCTGCCTGATCTCTGCGCCTCCCCTGCTACCTGGCCCTCGGAACTACGCCTTCTGCCACTAGCGCTGTCGGATGGGAAGTTTACCATCAGTTTGTCCACCAGCGCCCTGTGGTATAGCAACACTCTCGAACCCCTTTCCTCTTCGGGAATGAGAGTGGGAAGGTTCTCCTTATAGCGTGGGTCGAGCAGTGTGTACACCCAGTAATCCGTAGTGGCCAGAATGCATGTAACGCGAGGGTCACGAGAAAGGCATCCTAACATGAAGTCAGCCATGTGTGCCAGGGTACCTGTACGCAACACATGGCTGTCTTCACTAGGAAGATCACTTTCAGGATCCTCCTCCTCCTCCTCTTCCTCCTCCTCAGGCCATACACGCTGAAAGGATGACAGCCCAGCAGCATGTGTACCCTCACCAGTGGGCCAAGCTGTCTCTTCCCCCTCCTCCTCATGCTGCTCCTCCTCCTCCTCAACGCGCTGAGATATAGACAGGCGGGTGCTCTGACTATCCAGCGACATACTGTCTTCCCCCGGCTCTGTTTCCGAGCGCAAAGCGTCTGCCTTTATGCTTTGCAGGGAACTTCTCAAGATGCATAGCAGAGGAATGGTGACGCTAATGATTGCAGCATCGCCGCTCACCACCTGGGTAGACTCCTCAAATTTTCCAAGGACCTGGCAGATGGCTGCCAACCAGGGCCACTCTTCTGTAAATAATTGAGGAGGCTGACTCCCACTGTGCAGCGCAAGTTGGAGTTGGTATTCCACTATAGCTCTACGCTGCTCATAGAGTATGGCCAACATGTGGAGCGTAGAGTTCCACTGTGTGGGCATGTCGCACAGCAGTCGGTGCACTGGCAGATTAAACCTATGTTGCAGTGTCCGCAGGGTGGCAGCGTGCGTGTGGGATTTGCGGAAATGTGCGCAGAGCTGGCGCACCTTTCCGAGCAGGTATGACAAGTGGGGGAAGCTTTTCAGAAAGCGCTGAACCACCAAATTAAAGACATGGGCCAGGCATGGCACGTGCGTGAGGCTGCCGAGCTGCAGAGCCGCCACCAGCTTACGGCCGTTGTCACACACGACCATGCCCGGTTGGAGGCTCAGCGGCGCAAGCCAGTAGTCGGTCTGCTCTGTCAGACCCTGCAGCAGTTCGTGGGCCGTGTGCCTCTTCTCTCCTAAGCTGAGTAGTTTCAGCACAGCCTGCTGACACTTGCCCACCGCTGTGCTGCCACGCCGCGTGACACCGACTGCTGGCGACGTGCTGCTGACACATCTTGATTGCGAGACAGAGGTTGCGTTGGAGGAGGAGGAGGAGGAGGAAGGTGCTTTAGTGGAGGAAGCATACACCGCCGCAGATACCACCACCGAGCTGTGGCCCGCAATTCTGGGGTTGGGTAGGACGTGAGCGGTCCCAGGATCTGACTCTGTCCCAGCCTCCACTAAATTCACCCAATGTGCCGTCAGGGAGATATAGTGGCCCTGCCTGCCTGTGCTTGTCCACGTGTCCGTTGTTAAGTGGACCTTGGCAGTAACCGCGTTGGTGAGGGCGCGTACAATGTTGCGGGAGACGTGGTTGTGCAGGGCTGGGACGGCACATCGGGAAAAGTAGTGGCGACTGGGAACCGAGTAGCGCGGGGCAGCCGCCGCCATCATGCTTTTGAAAGCCTCCGTTTCCACAAGCCTATACGGCAGCATCTCTAGGCTGATCAATTTTGCAATGTGCACGTTTAACGCTTGAGGGTGCGGGTGCGTGGCGTCGTAGTTGCGCTTGCGCTCAAACTGTGGCACTAGCGACGTCTGGACGCTGCGCTGAGAGACATTGCTGGATGGGGCCGAGGACAGCGGAGGTGAGGGTGTGGGTGCAGGCCAGGAGACGGTAGTGCCTGTGTCCTCAGAGGGAGGTTGGATCTCAGTGGCAGGTTGGGGCACAGGGGGAGAGGCAGTGGTGCAAACCGGAGGCGGTGAACGGGCATCGTCCCACCTTGTGGGGTGCTTGGCCATCATATGCCTGCGCATGCTGTTGGTGGTGCCTCCCCAGCTGATCTTGGCGCGACAAAGGTTGCACACCACTGTTCGTCGGTCGTCAGGCGTCTCTGTGAAGAAGTGCCACACCGTAGAGCACCTTGACCTCTGCAGGGTGGCATGGCGCGAGGGGGCGCTTTGGGAAACAGTTGGTGGATTATTCGGTCTGGCCCTGCCTCTACCCCTGGCCACCGCACTGGCTCGGCCTGTGCCCACACCCTCACTTGGCCCTCCGTGTCCTCGGCCGCGTCCACATCCTCTAGGCCTACCCCTACCCCTCAGCATGCTGTATTACCAGTGGTTTGATTTCCCAGGCATGAAAGACAATGGCGCTAGGCTGCAGTAAAGCGTAGCTGGTTGCGTCTGATTTTTGTACGTTGTACGCGCAGCACACACGTACACGGAGACCGTAGGACTGACACAGGCAGGCCAAATATAATTTTTTTCCTTTTTAGCTTAGGGAAGACCCCACTGCGTATATTCAATGAACAAGAAGTTTAATATCTGTGGTGTGGCCCTCAAAAAGTGTCACACAAGTATAGTGTAGCAGAGTTATTAACTCTAGCAGAGCAGGTATTTGCCAGTCAGGAAAGACAATGGCGCTAGGCTGCAGTAAAGCGTAGCTGGTTGCGTCTGATTTTTGTACGTTGTACACGCAGCACACACGTACACGGAGACCTTAGGACTGACACAGGCAGGCCAAATATAATTTTTTTCCTTTTTAGCTTAGGGAAGACCCCACTGCGTATATTCAATGAACAAGAAGTTTAATATCTGTGGTGTGGCCCTCAAAAAGTGTCACACAAGTATAGTGTAGCAGAGTTATTAACTCTAGCAGAGCAGGTATTTGCCAGTCAGGAAAGACAATGGCGCTAGGCTGCAGTAAAGCGTAGCTGGTTGCGTCTGATTTTTGTACGTTGTACACGCAGCACACACGTACACGGAGACCTTAGGACTGACACAGGCAGGCCAAATATAATTCTTTTCCTTTTTAGCTTAGGGAAGACCCCACTGCGTATATTCAATGAACAAGAAGTTTAATATCTGTGGTGTGGCCCTCAAAAAGTGTCACACAAGTATAGTGTAGCAGAGTTATTAACTCTAGCAGAGCAGGTATTTGCCAGTCAGGAAAGACAATGGCGCTAGGCTGCAGTAAAGCGTAGCTGGTTGCGTCTGATTTTTGTACGTAGTACACGCAGCACACACGTACACGCAGATCTTAGGACTGACACAGGCAGGCCAAATATAATTTTTTTTCCTTTTTAGCTTAGGGAAGACCCCACTGCGTGTATTCAATGAATAATAAATGTCTTCTGGCCCTGCCTACACAATTCTATCCCTGTAGTATTAATGCCGGGTGCAATGCTCTGCACAGCCGGTTTTGAGAAAAAAAAAAAAAATGCAACACTGCTAACAGCAGCCTGGACAGTACTGCACACGGATAGAAGTGGCCCTAGAAAGGACCGTTGGGGTTCTTGAAGCCTACACTAACTCCTAACACTCTCCCTGCCTAACCCCCACTTCTGTCCCTATTGCAGGGCGCAATGCTCTGCAGATCCAATTTTGGACAAAAAAATAAATAAATACTGTGCTAACGTACTGCACACTAGTAGATGTGGCCCTGAGAAGGGCCGTTGGGGTTCTTGAAGCCTACACTGACTCCTAACGCTCTCCCTACAGCAGCACCAGCAGCAGCACTTTCCCTCAGCTAAGTCACAAGGCATGTGTGGCGAGCCGCGGGAGGGGCCGATTTTTATACTCGGGTGACATCTGATCGCCCCAGCCACTCACAGCAGGGGGGTGGTATAGGGCTTGAACGTCACAGGGGGAAGTTGTAATGCCTTCCCTGTCTTTCAATTGGCCAGAAAAGCGCGCTAACGTCTCAGAGAGGAAACTGAAAGTAACCGGAACACCGCGTGGTACTCGTTACGAGTAACGAGCATCCCGAACACCCTAATATTCGCACGAATATCAAGCTCGGACGAGTACGTTCGCTCATCTCTAATGTTTAACGTTTTAGTTCTAAAGGAGTAATTCATGTTGAGAATATGCTTCATCGAGTGATGCCTATTATAAGAGGTACCTTTATACCTCCCAACCATTGGATATGGTAGAGAATTCAAATTCAACAGTTCCTCAGACGTTGTTTACACTGTGTGATTTTTCCGGAAGGATCATATAGAATGCTGAAAGAATTACCTTGTACAGACCGTAAGATTTACTTGGTATACTCCTTGTTGCGAAAATCACGGTTTTGCCTTAACGGTATGCAATTGTGTTCTTATTTTACTTCTTGTGTTATAATTTAATAAACCGATTAAACATAATAATGAAAAAGCATGTTGACAGAGGTAGTCACTTCAATACAAACAATTTAGCTTTAATTCTCAGCTGTAATTGGTAACAGTACTCAAAGGATAATATTTGGATACAACAATGCAGTAAAAGTTTTATAGCAGTCACAAAGTATATACAAGAGTAAAAATAGTCTACATCACTGACGCAAGTACATTTTCCTTTCCATCTATGGCATAAATTACCTTACAAAGTTTTGTATATAATTAAATGACTCTTAACATTTACCAAGTGCTTTACCTATAGGAAACAGATAAGTGAATGAGATGCTCCAGAACTGCAAATTTCCTGGACAGTTGTTAGTTTTTAAAGATATTCAGAGGAAATTCTGTGACTTCAGAGGAACAGCCAGCTTCTAGGGAATTATAAATTGTACTTAGGCTGCCTTCACACAGAAAGTAAATGCTGTGGGATTTCCGCTAGCGGAATCACAGCAGAGATTCTGCAGCATTTATAGTAGAAGCCATGTGGAGGAGATTTCAGAAATCTTCTCAAGGTGCAAAGAATTAATGGCGACAAATCCACAGCGTTTAAAAAAAATCTGCAATCAAAAACACGGCCAAATCCGCACCATTTAGGCGGGTATTTGACCACTGCGAATTTACAATGGAATTGCTGCGGGTATTCTGCTGCAGAATGCCTGCAGCAATATTGCGCATTTGAAGACACCCTTATACAAAAAAAACAAGCATTCCATGCTTGATGAATGAATTATGTAGATGCATATTAAATGCAGTGCAGATATATTTTGTGTCTAACTTGCATATTTTGCATCTATTTCCTTTCTCCCTGCTGATTTTCTTTCAAGCTTACTAAGTGGGCATGTTCTTTTGGTGAAATGCAAGAGCTGTACTATGTGTTCTTAGATGTCCCCCTCTACAGCCCCCACCTCTCTCATAGCATGCAGTCTCACACACTCACTGAAAGATGTCAACTCCAGCTATATCCCTTTCTGTCTTACTCCACTGCACTACAGTAATTGCACTGGCCAGTATGCCAAAGACCACACTCAAGCTTGCCGTTTTGTCTCCAAATATTTTTGGATAGCAAAAAAGTACACTTTTTATTTCTGTCCTACTGCATGTTGTAATCAAAAGCTGATTTCAGGAGATGGTGTGGTGGTGATTAGTAGACTGGTAACCTTTCTGGTTCATTATCTCTTCCATTCTGTGTAAATCTCTCTTTATACTAAAGGCCCATTTAGACAAAAAGATTATCGCTCAAAAGCCATCTTTTGAGCGATAATCATTGCGTGTAAATGTGCCCATTTTTCAGTTTTCAGTTCCGCTTGAAATCTGTTGTTCAACAGCTGATAAGACGTTCCGCACGATGTGTTTTGCCTGGGGACCGCTGATTACATTGTATCAGCTGTTCTCAGCTGTAATCAGCAAGGCAGAACACAGAGAATTTATTCAGAGAACAGCGGGTGGTCCTCTAAATAAATTCAGCTCCTGGCGGCTCACACACTACTAATTGGTACTAATAGGCATTAGTACCAAATAGTAAATTATGCAAAATGATTGCTCAAGAGCCATCTTTTGAGTGATTATCTTTGTGTCTAAATGCACCTTAAGGGCTCAGTCACACATGCATTTTAACGTGCGTTTTTCCGCTCGTAAAAGAAAATCGCACTAGATAGAACTAATGCTCTTCACTGGCAGCGGTCACATGTGCGAATTTTACATGCAGAAAATTATAGGGCACCGGTTCGCAAAATGCAGCCAGTGTTTTTTGTATGTGAAACCCCTGGATGTGACAGGAGCACCAGCGCAGACCCCATTGAGAACATATATTTCATTAATAAGGGAGAAGTAAACTAAATGTCATTCAAAAACACATTTTCTCATCCCTTTTCAAGTTTGTCGAGAAAGGAAAAAAACTCCCCCAAAATTACACAATTGTGTTGCACGTTCTCTGTTGCTTTAAGAAATTGTGAAATTTATGCCAAACTCTCAAAAACTGATTATTAATAGAGATGAGAGAACCTACTCGTTTTGAGTAATTACTCGATCGAGCACCGCGATTTTCGAGTACTTCAGTACTCGGGTGAAAAGATTCGGGGGGTGCCGGAGGGCGGGGGGAGGCGTGGCGGCGCGGGGGGTCGCAGCGGGGAACAGGGGGGAGCCCTCTCTCTCTCCCTCTCCCCCCCCCCCACTCCCCGCTGCAACCCCCCACTCACCCACGGCGCCCCCCGAATCTTTTCGCCCGAGTACGGAAGTACTCGAAAATCGCGGTACTTGGGTGAAAAAGGGGCGTGGCCGAGTAGGCTCGCTCATCTCTAATTATTAACCTTTAACTATGAGCGTGGAGTCTCACAGACCCCTCCACATTCTAGATTTCTGAAAATCCATGGAGGGGGGAGCCAGGAAGAACACGATTTATATAAAATATATAGATAAAAATTCATTATTTATACATGTTTTTAAATTATTTTTTACCTGAAAATAGAAAAAAAAACAAGTTATTGTAAACATCCAGTTCATTCTTGCAAAAAAAGCCAACAACAATCTATTGGAGACTGCAAGACCCCACATCCACGGAAGTGTAACAAATAAATCACGTCCACAGTTGAAGATTAAATGTGAACTTTAAGGACTGCGGGAAGAGTGCCCGGGGCATGCTCCATGTTGTTGCTTAAGGCATGATGCACAAAGGGGAAGGATGGAGGTGGAGGAGCTGGCCTGTGCCCATCACATGCTAGTGTGATCCTGTATTTTTCTGACTCATGGCAAAATCACATGGCTATATGCGCAACTACGCTTGCAGCTACAGAGCGTAGTTGCATAAATAAATCATTGTATACAGGTACACTTCCATCATCTATGAGAGGTGCTATAGTTGTCTTAATTCCTGAGCCAGGAAAGGATTTGTCTCCTCCTTATTCCTATAATCCAATATCTTTGTTGACTACTGATGTAAAAATCTTGGCAAAGGTACTTGCAAATAGATTACATTTGGTTATATCTCATTTAATACATGTAGCTCAGTCCGAATGTATGCCGAATAAATCAACTGCTTTTAATATAAGGAGACTATATTTGAATTTGCAGGCGAACCATTGAGTCTGTGAAGCCTGAGCTGTTTTTTCACTCGATGCTGCCAAAGCTTTGACAGCATCGAATGCAATTATCTATGGGCTGTTCTTGATAGGATGGGCTTTGGTGAGAAGTTTTTGGCATGGGTTAAACTGCTTTATACAATGCCAGGGGCAAGAGTGAGGGTAAATAACCATATTTCTAGACAGATAGTGTTAGAGAGGGGAACAAGGCAAGGGTGTCACCTGTCCCCTCTCCTCTTTGTTGGTTTGATAAAGCAATCGCCTGATATAGTTGGACTGGATTATGGAGATATTGAGGAATATGTTTCACTGTTTGCAGATGATATATTGTTGTATACGAGGGATGTAAGTATATCTATTGGTCCTATTATGTCCATTTTTGATATATTTGGTAGGATGTTGAGTCTTACAATTAATTGGAGGAAATCTGTTATTCTTCCCTTAGACCCTTTGCCAGTGGATTTTCCGTAGGAACGTGTCCAACTACAAACAGTGAAGAAATTCTAATATTTTGGAGTTGTGGTATCTTCTAGACCTCAGGACTTTATTTCTGGTAACTTGCTTCCATTGGTATGAACGATTGAGAATAGGGTCAAGGTCTGGAGTCTTCTTTCCCTATCAATAATTGGTAAGGGAAATTTTATTGAAATGGTTATGATTAGAGATGAGCGAGCATACTCGCTAAGTCAAATTACTCGAGCGAGTATTGCCATTTTCGAGTACATGCCCGCGCGTGCCAAAAGATTCAGGGGCCGGCGGGGGTGGCGTGGAGGAATGGGGAGGGAGATCTCTCTCTCCCCCATGCCCACTCCCGCAACTCCCCGCTCACCCCCACCGGCCCCCCGAATCTTACGCTTGCTCATTTCTAATTATGATCCTGCAACTTCTTTATATACTTTAAAACACCTCAGTTTGGATTTTATCACAATATTTGTTTTAGATTTCCTAAACGGTAATATGTAGGAATTTGTTGTGGAATAAGAAATCTGCTAGAATTGAACAGGAGACCCTTCAAAGAGTTAATTGGTTGGGAGGGCTGGCATTTCCAAATGTATGAATATATTCTTTGGCATCTAACTTGCAACAGTTAAAGAGATGTGGTTGAATGGCAGGTTAGTTTCTAAAATGACAGGATGTATTCCCCCTATAATGATATATGACAGAGAAGTGAAAGAAGGAAAAAATGGATTTTGCCCAACTATTATTCTAATGGTTTAAGTATGGAATAAATTTTAACAGATTTTACAATTAAACAAATTCACTATATAGTCCCCTTTGGAGGACCCCTAAATGGCCAGAGTCTTTTAGGTTGGAGCCATTTTCACCGTTGAAGAAGAGAGAGGTAAGCTTTTTCGGTCAAATACATTCTGAGGGGCTTTTTTACAGCTTTGAACAATTTAGGGAGCTTTATGATGTTCCCCATAGTTACTTCTTCCAGTTCCTCCAACTATGTCATACGTTCATGCTCAGGCCTGGTTAGTGTCTGTGTTTATGGCCCAATACTCTTTTGTGAACTTCTTTTGGGTGTGTAGGAATTATGAAGAATGTAACATCTTATTTATTTAGACCGATGCTTTCCTATTATTTACAAACATTTCAAATAAAGGTAAAAGAAAAATGGAAGAAAGGCAGGAAGTTAGCGGAAACAAATAAGCCACATGCCTGCGTATGAGTCCTACACTATTTTTATCTGAAGGTCAATGGGTATCGCAATTATATCTAGTGCATAGAACTTATTGCACACCTTTAAAGTTGTTTAATATGGGTACTAAATTCAAGGTGTCCAAAATGTAATATGGATGGTGCAGATTTAATGCATACACTCTGGGATTGTGTAAAACGATGTGAATTTTGTAATAAGGTGTTAGAGATAAGTAAAAATAATATGTTTTTGACATTAATTTTGACCCCAGAATTTGTGTATTGGGTTTTATTGATGGGATTAATGGTTATACTCTCTTGGGAATTCACAAAAAAACTCTATATCAGGTATGGAAGTTGATTGCTGCTTGTTGGATGCAGCCTGGTTAACAAATTAAAAAGCAGTGTAGATTTTGATACAATGTGAATGTAAGATCACATTGCTGTTTGCCAACTATCACACTTATGCACAAGTTTTTAGTTTATCACAATATAATGCTGCTTTGCTAGAATAGTGCAGTAAAGATGGCCGCTGGAGCCTCTTTTTTTTTTGCTTTGCCCCCTTTCCCTACTGAAAGCTATAAATCTGCAAAATAGTTTTTCTTCCTCCAACAATGGAATTTATCTGGGATGCGTTGTCATTTTAATAAATTGCTCATTTATAGCTGTGAATGCTGCAGTGAACTGGCTGAAAGCAAGAGGAAAACCTCATTTTCTTGTACTGTATAGAGATGAGCGAGCACCAAAATGCTCGGGTGCTCGTTACTCGGGACGAAATTTTCGCGATGCTCGAGGGTTCGTTTCGAGTAACGAACCCTATTGAAGTCAATGGGCGACCCGAGCATTTTTGTATATCGCCGATGCTCGCTAAGGTTTCCATTTGTGAAAATCTGGGCAATTCAAGAAAGTGATGGGAATGACACAGCAACGGATAGGGCAGGCGAGGGGCTACATGTAGGACTGCATCTCAAGTTCCCAGGTCCCACTATTAAGCCACAATAGCGGCAAGAGTGCCCCCCCCCCTCCTCAGAACAATTTTTACTTCTGAAAAGCCCTCATTAGCAATGCATACCTTAGCTAAGCACCACACTACCTCCAACAAAGCACAATCACTGCCTGCATGACACTCCGCTGCCACTTCTCCTGGGTTACATGCTGCCCAACCCCCCGCACGACCCAGTGTCCACAGCGCACACCAAAGTGTCCCTGCGCAGCCTTCAGCTGCCCTCATGCTACACCACCCTCATGTCTATTTATAAGTGCGTCTGCCATGAGGAGGAACCGCAGGCACACACTGCAGAGGGTTGGCACGGCTAGGCAGCGACCCTCTTTAAAAGGGGCGGGGCGATAGCCCACAATGCTGTACAGAAGCAATGAGAAATATAATCCTGTGCCACCGCCATCAGGAGCTGCACACGTGGGCATAGCAATGGGGAACCTATGTGCCACACACTATTCATTCTGTCAAGGTGTCTGCATGCCCCAGTCAGACCGCGTTTTTTTATAAACAGTCACAGGTAGGTACAACTGCGCAATGAGAATTCCGTGTGCACCCACAGCATGGGTGGCTCCCTGGAACCCACCAGCTGTACATAAATGTATCCCATTGCAGTGCCCTGGACAGCAGAGCTAATGTCAGATTAAATGCAGGTGGGCTTCGGCCCACACTGCATGCCCCAACCTGACCGGGGTTTTTAATTCATAGACACAGGCAGGTACAACTCCCTATTGTGAAGTCCCTGTGGACCGACAGCATGGGCGGGTGCCAGGAAGCCACCGGCGGTACATAAATATATCCCATTGCATTGCCCATCACAGCTGAGGTAATGTCATGTTTAATGCAGGTAGGCTTCGGCCCACACTGCATGCCCCAGTCAGACTGGGGTTCTTTAGAAGTGGACACATGCAGTTACAACTCCGTGTGGACCGACAGCATGGGTGGCTCCCTGGAACCCACCGACGGTACATAAATATATTCCATTGCAGTGCCCAGCACAGCTGAGGTAATGTCATGTTTAATGCAGGTGGGCTTCGGCCCACACTGCATGCCCCAGTCAGACTGGGGTTCTTTAGAAGTGGACACATGCAGTTACAACTCCGTGTGGACCGACAGCATGGGTGGCTCCCTGGAACCCACCGACGGTACATAAATATATCCCATTGCAGTGCCCAGCACAGCTGAGGTAATGTCAGCTTTAATGCAGGTGGGCAAAAAATTAATTGGATTACACTGTAGGCGAGGGCCCCAAAAAATTGGTGTACCAACAGTACTAATGTACGTCAGAAAAATTGCCCATGCCCAACCAAGAGGGCAGGTGAAACCCATTAATCGCTTTGGTTAATGTGGCTTAATTCGTAACTAGGCCTGGAGGCAGCCCAGTTAAAATAAAAATTGGTTCAGGTGCAAGTTTCAACGCTTTATTGAGCATTGAAACGTATAAAAATTGTTTACAAAAATTATATGACTGAGCCTTGTGGACCTAAGAAAAATTGCCCGTTCGGCGTGATTACGTCAGGTTTCAGGAGGATGAGCAGGAGGAGGAGGATGAATATTATACACAGATTGATGAAGCTTAGAGGTCCACGTTTTTGATGGTGATAGAGAACAATGCTTCCATCCGCGGGTGTAGCCTACGTATTGTTTAGGTATGGCTGCTGTCCGCTGGTGGAGAAGAGAAGTCTGGGGAAATCCAGGCTTTGTTCATCTTGATGAGTGTAAGCCTGTCAGCACTGTCGGTTGACAGGCGGGTACGCTCATCTGTGATGATTCCCCCAGCCGCACTAAACACCCTCTCTGACAAGACGCTAGCCGCAGGACAAGCAGGCACCTCCAGGGCATACAGCGCGAGTTCAGGCCACGTGTCCAGCTTCGACACCCAGTAGTTGTAGGCAGCAGGGGCGTCACGGAGGACGGTCGTGCGATCGGCTACGTACTCCCTCACCATCCTTTTACAGTGCTCACGCCGACTCAGCCTTGACTGGGGAGCGGTGACACAGTCTTGCTGGGGAGCCAGAAGCTGTCAAAGGCCTTAGAGAGTGTTCCCCTGCCTGTGCTGTACATGCTGCCTGATCTCCGTGCCTCCCCTGCAAACTGGCACACGGAACTGCGCCTTCGGCCACTAGCGCTGTCGGAAGGGAATTTTACCATCAGTATGTCCGCCAGGGTCCTGTGGTATAGCATCACTCTCGAACCCCTTTCCTCTTCGGGTATGAGAGTGGAAAGGTTCTCCTTATAGCGTGGGTCGAGCAGTGTGTACACCCAGTAATCAGTAGTGGCCAGAATGCGTGTAACGCGAGGGTCACGAGAAAGGCATCCTAACATGAAGTCAGCCATGTGTGCCAGGGTACCTGTACGCAACACATGGCTGTCTTCACTAGGAAGATCACTTTCAGGATCCTCCTCCTCCTCCTCAGGCCATACACGCTGAAAGGATGACAGGCAAGCAGCATGGGTACCCTCAGCAGTGGACCAAGCTGTCTCTTCCCCCTTCTCCTCATCCTCCTCCCCCTCCTCCTCCTCCTCCTCCTCAACATGCTGAGATATAGACAGGAGGGTGCTCTGACTATCCAGCGACATACTGTCTTCCCCCTCCTCTGTTTCCGAGCGCAAAGCGTCTGCCTTTATGCTTTGCAGGGAACTTCTCAAGAGGCATAGCAGAGGAATGGTGACGCTAATGATTGCAGCATCGCCGCTCACCATCTGGGTAGACTCCTCAAAGTTTCCAAGGACCTGGCAGATGTCTGCCAACCAGGCCCACTCTTCTGTAAAGAATTGAGGAGGCTGACTCCCACTGCGCCGCCCATGTTGGAGTTGGTATTCCACTATAGCTCTACGCTGCTCATAGAGCCTGGCCAACATGTGGAGCGTAGAGTTCCACCGTGTGGGCACGTCGCACAGCAGTCGGTGCACTGGCAGATGAAACCGATGTTGCAGGGTGCGCAGGGTGGCAGCGTCCGTGAGGGACTTGCGGAAATGTGCGCAGAGTCGGCGCACCTTTCCGAGCAGGTCTGACAAGCGTGGGTAGCTTTTCAGAAAGCGCTGAACCATCAAATTAAAGATGTGGGCCAGGCATGGCACGTGCGTCAGGCTGCCGAGCTGCAGAGCCGCCACCAGGTTACGGCCGTTGTCATACACGACGATGCCCGGTTGGAGGCTCAGCGGCGCAAGCCAGCGGTCGGTCTGCTCTGTCAGACCCTGCAGCAGTTTGTGGGCCGTGTGCCTCTTCTCTCCTAAGCTGAGTAGTTTCAGCACGGCCTGCTGACGCTTGCCCACTGCTGTGCTACCGTGCCGCGCGATACCGACTGCTGGCGACGTGCTGCTGCTGACACATCTTGATTGCGAGACAGAGGTTGCGTAGGAGGAGGAGGAGGAGGGTGGTTTAGTGGAGGAAGCATACACTGCCGCAGATACCACCACCGAGCTGGGGCCGCAATTCTGGGGGTGGGTAGGACGTGAGCGGTCCCAGGCTCTGACTCTGCCCAGCCTCCACTAAATTCACCCAATGTGCCGTCAGGGAGATATAGTGGCCCTGCCCGCCTGTGCTTGTCCACGTGTCCGTTGTTAAGTGGACCTTGGCAGTAACTGCGTTGGTGAGGGCGCGTACAATGTTGCGGGAGACGTGGTCGTGCAGGGCTGGGACGGCACATCGGGAAAAGTAGTGGCGACTGGGAACTGAGTAGCGCGGGGCCGCGGCCGCCATCATACCTTTGAAAGCCTCCGTTTCCACAACCCTATACGGCAGCATCTCCAGGCTGATAAATTTGGCTATGTGCACGTTTAACGCTTGCGTGCGGGTGCGTGGCAGCGTACTTGCGCTTGCACTCCAACACTTGCGCTAGCGACGGCTGGACGGTGCGGTGCGAGACATTGGTGGATGGGGCCGAGGACAGCGGAGGTGAGGGTGTGGGTGCAGGCCAGGAGACGGTAGTGCCTGTGTCCTGAGAGGGGGGTTGGATCTCAGTGGCAGGTTGGGGCACAGGGGGAGAGGCAGCGGTGCAAACCGGAGGCGCTGAACGGCCTTTGTCCCACCTTGTAGGGTGCTTGGCCATCATATGCCTGTGCATGCTCCGAATCCTCTGTGCGCTCCTCCCTCGGACTTACTCCAATTACTACTACCTGAGTGATAGACAACTGTGTCTCATCGTCATCGTCCTCCTCACCCACTGAAAGCTCTTGAGACAGTTGCCGGACGTCCCCAGCCTCATCCCCCGGACCCCGGGAACTTTCCAAAGGTTGGGCATCGGTCAGGACAAACTCCTCTGGTGGGAGAGGAACCATTGCTGGCCATTCTGGGCAGGGGCCCGGAAACAATTCCTGGGAGTCTGCCTGCTCCTCAGAATGTGTCATTGTAATGGAGTGAGGAGGCTGGGAGGAAGGAGGAGCAGCAGCCAGAGGATTCAGAGTTGCAGCAGTGGACGGCGCAGAATTCTGGGTGGTCGATAGATTGCTGGATGCACTTTCTGCCATCCACGACAGGACCTGCTCACACTGCTCATTTTCTAATAAAGGTCTCCCGCGTGGACCCATTAATTGTGAGATGAATGTGGGGACGCCAGAAACGTGCCTCTCTCCTAATCGCGCAGCAGTCGGCTGCGATACACCTGGATCAGGAGCTCGGCCTGTGCCCACACCCTCACTTGGGCCTACGCGTCCTCGGCCGCGTCCACGTCCTCTAGGCCTACCCCTACCCCTCAGCATGCTGTATTACCAGTAGTGCAGAAACAGAACGCTGTAATTAAATGTGCCGCTTATTGGCCTGTGGTTGGAGGCTGACTTCCCTTATGGAACGCATATCAGAGCCAGGAAACAATTTTGCGCACGCCTGTAGTGAGACGTAGGTGCGTATGACTGAGCTAGTGGAATTCACAGCGCAGAAGCAGTCAAGTGGCCAAAGGCCAGTAGTAGGCCTTAAGTATTTTGCTTCTATTTTTTTAAAATGCTGACCTGATACAGCAGACAGATACTGTAGACAGCGTATAATATTATGTATACTGTTTCCCTCTGGCGGGATGACGGCGGTGATGTAACGGAGACAGCAGAGCCAGGAAACAATTTTGCGCAAGCCTGCTGTAACGCTTAGCTGCGTATTAATTAGGACTACTACCCCCAGCAGACACGCAGTAAACTGAAGACGGTCACAGGCAGCCCAAATATAGTATTTTTCCCCAATTTTTTTGAAAACCCCCACTGCCTATATAGCCTGTATATCTCTTTCCCTGCCTCACCAGTACTGGCCCTATACTCTGTACAATGACTGCAGACTGAGGACGCAATGCTCTGCACGCCCGATATACAAAAAAAAAAAATTGTGCAACACTGCTAAAAGCAGCCTCAACAGTACTGCACACGGTCAGATGTGGCCCTAAGAAGGACCGTTGGGGTTCTTGAAGCCTAAAATCACTCCTAACGCTCTCCCTATAGCAGCTCCGGCATCAGCAGCACTTTCCCTGATCTCTGTCAGAATGCATCTGTGGCGAGCCGCGGGAGGGGCCGATTTATATACTCGGGTGACACCTGATCTCGCCAGCCACTCACTGCAGGGGGGTGGTATAGGGCTTGAACGTCGCAGGGGGAAGTTGTAATGCCTTCCCTGTCTTTCTATTGGCCAGAAAAGCACGCTAACGTCTCAGAGATGAAAGTGAAAGTAACTCGAACATCGCGTAGTGCTCGCCTCTAGTAACGAGCATCTCGAACACGCTAATACTCGAACGAGTATCAAGCTCGGACGAGTACGTTCGCTCATCTCTAGTACTCTATGGTGTCGTGTAGAACTTCACATGCAGCAGCATAAAGTGTGACACTACTTTTTACAGGAGAAATCTACGTACGGTACACTGAAAATTAATTTGTACAGATTACATATACATATGTGGAACATTGGACAGGGAGACATGAGACACCAGGGACACTAAGAAACATCATCTAAAACAATATAAACTCACAACCAGTGCAGACTATAACTTTTCATCTACACTCATTGTCAAAACAATCTGTCCCCTAGAAGGAGTTGTGAGAATCAAATGAAACTTTCTATGTGTGTAACGTTGATATAAGTAAGGAGTAGAGATGAGCGAGCACCGAAATGCTCGGGTGCTCAGTACTCGAGTCGAACTTTCCGTAATGCTCGAGAGCTCGTTTCGAGTAACGAAACCCATTGAAGTCAATGGGGGACTCAAGCATTTTTGTATGGGACTGATGCTCCGCATAGGGGATAATTTGTGAAACACCTGAAAACATCAGAAAGTGATGGAAACACCACAGAAACGGATAGGGAAGGGCAAGGGCAGCATGCATGGCTGCATATGAGCCTCTCAGGTCCCACTATTAAGCCAAAATGAGGGCAAGAGTCTGGCGGTCACCCCCCTAACAATTTACTTGGGACAGACCCTCATTAGCAAGGCACACGCGCTGGCACATCTTAGCCAAGCACGACACTACCTGCAACCAAGGACAATCACCGCCTGCGGGTGACACCACTGCCTCTTTTCCTGGGTTACATGCTGGCATTGCTGTCCAACCCCCCGCACGAGCCTGCGTCCACAGCGCACACAAAATATTCCCTGCGCAGCATTCAGCTGCCCTCATTCCACTTCATAGCCACACTACCCTCATGTCGATTTATAAGTGTGTCTGTGATGAAGAGGAACAGGAGACACACAATGCAGAGGATAGGCAGGGCTAGGCAGGGACCCTCTTTGAAAGTGTGGGCGATAGCCCACAATGCTGATGACAATTGATGATAAATTAACGTACGGTCATCATTCCAATACCGTGGCACCTTCGTCACAAAATTGGTAGGAGCCGCAAACGTGGGCATAAAGGGGATTCAGGTGCCAGCACTTCTACACATCTCCACAATGCAGCAGCACATACTAACACCAAAGATTGGTTTGAAGCAGGCGGTGTCGCAAAAGTAGCCACCACAGGTATACACTGACCTGTGAAAGTCTCAGGAAATCGCTAATGCTTCCTGTGAATGATCCAATCCAGTATTTCAGATAACTGTGGTTACACTGATCCCCAGACCCCAAGCAGGAGGAGGAGGTGTTATAGTAAGCCTGAGAAACCATGACCGAGGTAGGACCTGCAATACTCTGTGTGGGAAGCACGTGAGCGGGCCCTGGGTCAGGCTCGGTACCAGCCTCCACCTTGTGTGACCCAAGGTGCCGTGAGTTACATAGCAATGGGAAATCCATGTGTCCCCACACAATTCATTCTGTGTGGGTGTCAGATAGCTGAACACCACAATGTGAAAGTCTTCTGCGCCTTACCCAAGTCAGTCAGTGTATTTGTGCCAGATAGCTAAAACACCACAATGGGAAATCATTGTGCACCCACAGCATAGTCGGCCCCATGAAACCCAAGAAAAGTATTAAACATGAAGCAATTACAGTGCCCAAACATGGCAGAGTTTCAACCTGCCCAGGACCTCAGCCTCTGCACACACCCACAGCAATCGTGGGCATAAAGTGGACTGGGATGCTAATACAGCTGTGAACGTCTCATTAAATCAGTTATGGTTGCTTTCATCACTCTAAAGACTGGATGAACCACAAAGAAGTTCCACAGGCCAAACCTGGCGCAGATTTATCCCCCCCCCCCAGGACTATACCCTCAGTAATCATGGGCATAAAGCGGACTCGGATGTTAGTACTGCTGTGCATGTCTCATTAAATAAGTAACGATCCTTTTGCGTGGCCCAAACCAGTGTCTTAGATAACTGTGGTAACATGTCATGTGTTTTACCCAAGGTGCCGTTAGTTACATAGCTATAGGAAATCCATGTGTCCCCACACACTTCATTCTGTGTATATGTCAGGCAGCTGAAAACTGCTATGGGAAACCTTTGTGCACCCGCAGTATAGATGGACACCTGAAACTTTTCTGTTGCAAGAGTATAGGCGAACCCCTCAAACCTTTTAGTAGCAAGTGTATAGGCAAACCCTTAAACCTTTCAGTAAGAAGTGTATAGGCAGACCCCAGTAACATTTATGTAGCAAGAGGATAGGCGGACCCCCTGTAACATTTCTGCAGCAAGAGTATAGGCGGACCCCTGTAACATTTCTGTAGCAAGAGTATAGGCGAACCCATCAAACCTTTCAGTAGCAAGTGTATAGGCAGACCCCTGTAACATTTAAGTAGCAAGAGTATAGGAGGACCCCATGTAACATTTCTGTAGCAAGAGTATAGGCGAACACCTGAAACATTGGTATACCAAGAGTATAGGCGAACAGCTGAAAAAATTTGGTTACCAAGAGTGTGGGCGAAGGCCAGAAAAATTAGTTACATAACAGTATGAGCAAGGGCCTGAAAAATTGGTGTGCCAAGAGTACAAGTGTACCCCTGAAAAATTGCTCAACCGCAAGGGCAGGTGAAACCCATAAACATTTTTTTAAAGATACAACTCACTATTGCTTAATTTTCAACAGAGCCTGGAGGCAGCCCTCTGAAAAAATTGGTTTCAGTTAAAGTATAAAAACTTTTGTAACTTTGAAAAATTATTAAAAAATTGTAACCAGAGCCTTTTTGGCCGCAGAAAAATTGGCAGTTCAGTGTGATGACATGCTGTTTCAGGAGGAGGAGTAGGAGAAGGAGGAATAACAATATCTGAGAGGATTGACAAAGCTAATTCTCCCTTTTTTGTGGTGATAGAGGATGCATATTTCTCCTGTTGCAGCGAAAAGAATCATTAGAAGAAAAGAAGCCTTTGTTTATCTTTATGGGTGTAAGCATGTCGGCAGGTACGCTTATTCGTGAGCGGCACTAAACACCCTCTCTGACAAGACGCTAGCGGCAGGGCAGGCCAGTACCTCCAGGGCATAGAGCGCAAGTTCGTGCCACGTGTCCAGCTTTGACACCCAATAGTTGTATGGAGCATAGGCATCAGGGAGGATGGTGGTACGATCAGCTACGTACTCACTCACCAAATTTTTACAGTGCTCCCTCCGACTTAGCCTTGACTGGGGAGTGGTGACACAATCTTGCTCGGGAGCCATAAAACTTGCAAAGGCCTTAGAGAGTGTTGCCCTGCCTGCGCTGGACATGCTGCCTGATCCCTGCGCCTCCCCTGCTACTTGGCCCTCTGAACTGCATCTTCTGCCACTAGCGCTGTCAGATGGGAACTTTAGCATCACTTTTTCCACCAGGGCCCTGTGGTATTGCATCACTCTCGTACCTCTTTCCTCTTCGGGAATGAGAGTGGAAAGGTTCACCTTATACCATGGGTCGAGAAGGGTGTACACCCAGTAATCCGTGTTGGCCAGAATGCGTCTAACGTGAGGGTCACGGGAAAGACAGCCTAACATGAAGTCAGCCATGTGTGCCAGGGTCACAGTATGCAACACTGTCGCTGTTCTCACTAGGAGGATGACTTTCAGGATCCTTCTCCTCCTTCTCTTCTTCTACAGCCCATACACGCTGAACAGATGAGAGGCAAGCAACATGGGTACCCACTGCAGTGTGTCCAGCAGTCTCTTCCCCCTCCTCTTCTCCTCCTCCTCTCTTCCCCCTCCTCCTCCTCCTCCTCCAAAACACACTGAGATATAGACATAAGGGTGGTCTGGCTATCAAGCGACATACTGTCATCCCCCGTCTCCTGTTTAACCGCAGAGCGTCGGGCTTTATGCTCAGCAGTTAACTTCTCAGCAGGCAAAGCAGCTGGATGCTAACACTAATGATTGCCTCATCGACGCTTACCATTTGGGTAGACTCCTCAAAGTTTCCGAGGACCAGGCAAATATCTGCCATCCATGCCCACTCCTCAGTAAAGAATTGCAGAGGCTGACTACAACTCCGCCGCCCATCTTGCAGCTGGTATTGCACTATTGCTCTATGCTGCTCGTAAAGCCTAGCCAACATGTGCAGCGTAGAATTCCACCGTGTGGGCATGTTGCACAGCAGTCGGTGCTCTGTCAGCTGAACCCAACGTTGCAGGGTCCTCAGGGTGGCAGCGTCCGTGGTGCACTTGCGGAAATGTGCGCAGACGCGGCGCACCTTGCTGAGCAGGTCAGACAAGTGGGGGTAGTATTTCAGAAACCGCTGACCCACCAGATTGAAGACATGGGCCAGGCATGGCACATGTGTGAGGCTGCCGAGCTGCAGAGCGGCCACCAGCTTATGGCCGTTGTCACACACGACCATACCTGGTTGGAGGCTCAGCGGTGGAAGCCAGGGGTCAGTCTGCTCTGTTAGACCCTGCAACAGCTCGAAGGCCGTGTGCCTCTTGTCACCTAAGCTGATTAGTTTCAGCACGGCTTGCTGACGCTTGCCCACCGCTGTGCTGCCACGCCGCGCGCTACCCACTGCTGGCGACGTGCTCACACTTCTTAATTGAGAGGTAGAGGTGGCAGAGGAGGAGGAGGGGGAGGGTTTGGAGGAGGTGGCATAAAATGCTGCAGATACCAGCAGCGAGGTAGGACCCGCTATTCTGGGTGTGGGTAGGACGTGAGCGGTCCCAGGCTCTGACTTGATCCCAGCCTCCACCAAGTTCACCCAATGTGCCGTCAGGGAGATATAGTGGCCCTGCCCGCCAGTACTTGTCCACGTGTCCGTGGTTAAGTGAGACAACTGTGTCTCATCATCCTCATCCACAAAAAGCTCTTGTGACAGTTGCCGGAAGTCTCCAGCCTTATCACCTGACTCGGGGAACTTTCCAAAGGTTCGGCATTGGTCACAACAAACTCCTCAGGTGGTTGAGGAACCATTTTTTCTGACTCAGAGCAGGGACCCAAGAACAGTTCCTGGGAGTCTGCCTTCTCAGAATATGTCATTTTCATGGAGTGAGGAGACGGGGAAGAAGGAGTAGCAGCCAGAGGATTCAGAGTTGCAGTTCCCAGGCCGGGAGTAGTGGACTGCGTGGAAGAGTGGTTGGTTGATACATTGCTGGACACATTTTCTGCCATCCATGACTGGAGCTGCTCGCACTGCTCTGTTTGTAATAAGGGTCTGCCATACGGACCCGCAAATTGTGATATGAATCTGGGGAGCCCAGAAACTTGCCTTTCTTTTAATCCCCCAGCAGCTGGCTGTGATTCACCGTGCCCAGGAACTTGGCCTGTGCCCACACCCTCACTTAGACGCCCGCGTCCGTGTCCACGTCCTCGACCCTTACCCCTACACCTCATCATGGCGGATTAAGGATAGAGCAGGGCCCAAATAAATTACCCCACTGTACAGCACTGACAACTGTGGCTAATTCACTGCACACAGAGAATTGCAGACAGCAGAGGCTCTATGCTGTGACTTGAAAAAATTAACCCGCTATCTTGCGCTGATACCTAGGGGTAATTTACCACTCGCAGAGACTTGTAGATGAGAGAAGCTGTATGGAGTGGGAGAAGACTCTAAAGCAAGTGGATAGTGCTGGTAACTGCGGCTATCTCAATCCCATCAAGGAAAGGGTATTGTGAGATGCTCTGCACAGTGGCAGAGCTGAAATACTTTGCAGTGGCCTAGGAAATATTAGAGTACTGTTTCACGGTGAGACCTCTGTCTAATGTATTGCAGACTGAGAATGGTATAACTGAAATGGTTTTCAGTGGCCTAGGAAATATTAGAGTTCTGTTTCACGGTAAGATCTCGGTCTAATGCACTGCAGTCTGAGAACGATATAACTGTAAGGCTCTGCACAGGCCTAGATGCTTTAAAAAAAAGAGGGGTGTACGACTGCTCTCAGCCAGCCACAACTATAATGCACACGGTGAGGAGTAGCCCTAAGAAGGACCATTGGGGTTCTTGTAGAGAGGATCCCGACTGTAAAACTTTACCTATCTCAGCAGCTCTGTCCCTCAATTCTGCCTAATGCACTGCAGACTGAGAATGCTATAGCTGTAATGCTCTGCAGAGGGATAGATGCTTAAAAAAAAAAATTGGTGCACTACTGCTCCCAGCCAGCCCCAACTGTAATGCACATGATGAGGAGTAGCCCTAAGAAGGACGTTCTGCACACGGGCAGAAAGCTATACAGCCAGTGGATAGTGCTGATAACTGCGGCTACATCACCCAACACATAGAATGGTATCTGTGAAATGCTGTTCTGCAGTGGGCCTGGAAATATTTACGTACTATTTAGCGCTGAGAGTGAGCCCTCTGCCTAAGGCACTGCACACATATAACGGTATAGCCGCAATGATCTGCAGTGTCCCAGGAAATATTAGAGTACTATTTAGCGATGAGAGTGATACCTCTGCCTAAGGCACTGCACGCATAGAATGGTATAACTGCAATAATCTGCAGTGGGCCAGGAAATATTTGCATACTATTTAGCGATGAGAGTGAGCCCTCTATCCAAGGCACTGAACACATAGGACAGTATAGCTGCAATGATCTGCAGTGTCCCAGGAAATATTAGAGTACTGTTTAGCGATGAGAGTGAGCCCTCTGCCTAAGGCACTGCACACATAGAACGGTACAGCTGCAATGATCTGCAGTGTCCCAGGAAATATTAGAGTACTATTTAGTGGTGAGACCTCTGCCTAATGCATTGCACACATAGAACGGTATAGCTGCAATAATCTGAAGTGGGTCAGGAAATATTTGCGTACTATTTAGCAATGAGAGTGAGCCCTCTGCCTAAGGCACTGCACACATAGGATGGTATAGCTGCAATGATCTGCAGTGTTCCAGGAAATATTAGAGTACTGTTTAGCGGTGAGACCTCTGCCTACTGCACTGCACACATAGAACGGTATAACTGAAATGGTTTGCAGTGTCCCAGGAAATATTAGAATACTGTTTCGCGGTGAGATCTCTGCCTAATGCACTGCAGGCTGAGAATGCTATAGCTGTAATGCTCTGTAGAGGGATAGATGCTTTAAAAAAAAAAAAAAAAGGTGCACTACTGCTCCCAGTCAACCGCAACAATAATGCACACGGTCAGATGTAGCCCTAAGAAGGACCGTTGGGGTTCTTGAAGACAGGATCCTACTCTAACACTTTCCCTTTATCAGCAGTAGCACTTTCCCTAACCTCTGCCAGCATGCCTCTGAGGCGAGCCGCAGGCGGGACCAGTTTAAGTACTCGGCGGTCACCTGATCGGCCCAGCCACTCACTGCAGGGGGGGGGTGGGTCAGGCCTGGCACGTCACAGCAGGAAGTGGTAATGCCTTCCCCGCATGTCTATTGGCTAGACTTCTATGGCAGCTTTCTGCGTAATATGCAGAAAGATAGGGCAGGACCCATCTTTTCTGATGCACAGGAATTGAAACACACTCTTGAGAAAAAGCCCAGTGAAATCAATGGGTTTGTTTCATCGCATTTTGCATCATAAAGGTGTCTAGTGGTCAACAAGGTCTACAGAAGCAGAAAAAGAGGTCACTACACACAAGGAGCCTCTGAGAGCCTTTTTATAGGCCAAGGTGGGAACCATATTTAGCGCCTCAGATGGTAAGAACGTTCATCTAAAGACACTAGAACTGTAACTGTAATCATTTGCACATCCGCCTGAGATGTAACTGCATACCAAGTCTTGCAGCAAAAAGACAACTCCGAGGGAGAGAGAGACTAACTGCATAGTGTAATATACAGATGTCGAAGCTTTCTTCTGTATATGTATATTACACTATGCAGGAGAGAGATCCGACATTGCAGCTCTCCTATGTATACTGTAATATACATATATAGAAGAAGAGAACTCCAACATTGCAGCTTTCGTCTGTTTAATGTTAGAAACGTGTTAGACCTCACACAGGGTGGCAGTACCAATGTAGTTCACTGATGGATATGCAGGGCAACCCGCCGAATTATCATGGCGTCATTAATAGGTTGCTGGTCTGCATGGTGAACTACATATAACAGAATGGTCTGGCACCCTGTATCCACTATGTGTGGGAGTGCACACCAAGCATCCACCCCCCTCATTATCAGGAGGCAGTGTGAGTGGCAGTCTTATCGGTGTCCTACACAGGTGTTATTGGCTCCTCCGTTTGGTAGTCAGCTACCTGCATGGTGAGAGGAGGATGCATCTATATGCACTCCTTACTCAGTAAGTAATGGCCGTTTTCTGTGATTGCAGATTGTTTTTTGCTTTGAAGTCACTGTCATGACTGCATACTGTCATGATGGAAGCTGCTGATGTTATGCTTCTGCCACAATCTACAAGACAAGGGACGGGGAATTAGAAATTATTCTCATTGCTACAAATTAAGAATCAGATTGCCATTGTTTATAATACAAGTGATTCCAATACTATTATTCTAGGAAATTGCTAAACTCCTAGTTTAATCATTAAACCTTTAGAATGGATTCACACTGCAATTTGCAGCGCTATTCTCAGAGTTTTTATTGGTGTATTTATCAAGTGTTTTAATTCTTTTTTAAGTCAGATATGTTGCAACCAGATGCTACTTTCAAGTTTCTAACAAATTATTGAAAAGGCTACATAACATTTTTTATATATATATATTCTTTATTTTTCCATTGAGATTTTGTGGCAATTTAGGTTCTTTTATCATTTTTCAAAATGCAGCACTCTCTAGGTATGGCCGTCTTTAAAATGTTTTTTTAATGTTTTTGCCCCATGGGCGTTTCTATGGGGATTGAAAAATGCCCCAAAAAGTGTTTTATGTTTAAATATAAAAATGCTCTCGAAAGTGCTTTTAAAAACACGATGGAAACTTTAAAACTGCTTCAGAAGTGTGTGAAGGAGTTCTCTGTTTCTTAGAGTTTCCTTGTAAGTTTTATTGACACTTGGCCAGAGAAAAACTGTTCCAGTAAATATGAAAATGCATCATCTGTAAGATATCTCGTTGCTTTTTATTAGGCAGATGGTGTTCTTATTCTCTCAAATGTATTTTTAGCTATCAGAAGTCTGAAGTTGCAACTTGCTTGACAGTTTATGATAACTAGGTAAGTGTTGCGCTAGTGGCAATTGATACAGTATGTGCACTCTACTTCTTAAGTGTATCATGTTAAATGAGCTGCCCAGGGGTGTAACATGTATGAAAAACACTTTAACACTTTGACAACATCTAAAGTATCTAAAGTGAAGTGAAGAAATACTTACTGTACGTCAGTGACCACTGCTGTGTTTACACCATATGGACGTGGATGGGACTGCTTCGATATAATTGGCAGCCCCAGTCTTATGTCCTGCTGCATAGTCTTGTACATTCCTGCCTATAATCCCACAATCTGGTGGGGCTATATTCAATTGTATTAAATTTGGTGTAATTTTGGAGGCCTACCTAGGAGGAACATGATGTGGTTTAAAATGTCCCATATTTTGGATTCAAACTTGCACAGTTTAGTTTATGTGCAGTGATGTTTTAGTAGCACGTTAGACAGTAAGAGCACATGGACATCTCCTTTAGAAACCAGGCATAAAGACTAACTGATTATATACAGCTTCTGAAACAGCACTTGGTTGAGGAGCCAGTTGGAATATGATGTTCATTAATAAGTAACTTGCACATTGCATTTTATTAAAGGGCACCTGTCATCACTTTCATGCTGCTCAAACCACACATGTAAGTAGAGACCTGTCAATCAAGCCAAGTCATGTGAGGAGCCACCCACTGGACACCTTTGTCTGTTTTCCGCTTTTTTTATTATTATGCATTCTATGAAATGCTGTGTTTCAGAGTAGCCTGCTGATACAATATTTCATATTGTCTACGGTTTGAGTAGTTGAAACTGATAAAATGTTTCCTTTAAACTTAATTTAGCAGAACCCTGATAAATGTTTAAAGGGGTTGTTCAGTGGTTACATTTTATTTTAAAAAATTGTAATGGCCAAGATAATACACTAAGGCATACTCACCGCTGCCATTGCTCTGGTTCCCTAGTCTCCACTTACTTTAGTGTCAAGCAGTTAGTGTGCCCGTCAAAGCATGTGACCACAGCAACCAATCCCTGGCACCAGTGGGGTATCTCTGAGATCATTGATTGGCCGCAGTGGTCATATATTTAAATTGGCATGTGATGTCTTGACCTAGTAGTGAGTGAAAAGCAAGGGTACCAGAGCAGCGGGTGCACTCAACAGGGTAGTATATCTTGGTCTATTATTTACTAAGTGGTGACTTTTTTTTTTTAAAGGTACTTGCCGGACAACCTTTTAAGCACTTATGTAAGAAACCACAGATGTAAATGTAGTTTTTTTTTACATTTAATGATCTAAAATGGCTGTGTTGCTAGGATTAAATACAATGATGTCTATACAGAAATTTGTGTTGAGTTCACATAGACTACTGGCTAAAGATATATTCTGCATACACTCCTTATAATATTGGTCCCAGAGACTGAATTTGAATATACTCTGCTATATTAGTTTTATTTATAGATGTAATATATCTCTGTAAAGAAAACTAATATATCATACATATATGGCATTTCTATAGGATATGTCATAAATATCTGTTAGATGCAGATCCCACCACTGGAACACAGTTATCACCAGTAAGGGGATTCCCTAAGCTTGTCCTATCTCACCTTCACGGCCAACGGGGGCCATAATAAGGAAAGCAGCTAAACTGACTGTTATACACTGGTTCCTTAACTCCCACAGAAGAGAGTGTAAGTTACAGAATTAGTGTAGTACTGCAAGTTATGCTATTTCTGTAATTTCTAAGATGTGGAAACAGCATATTCTGCTATGCTACACCGTTTACCCAACTTTTTCATTCACTTCTATAGGAATTACAGAAACCACGTACAGTATAACAGCCAGTATGGCTGCATCCATAATCCCAGCTATGCATGGCCACAGAATTAGGATGGTTATTCCCATGTCAGTAATGATTGGTTGAGATGGGAATACCCCTCTAATAGCTATGCAGGATGGTAAACTATCACAAATTATTGTACACCAGGGAAGGTTTATGAAAACCAGTAGAAAGGAGAATTGGAGCAATAGTCCAAAACAACCAATCAGATTTCAGATAATTTCTAATGGGTCTTTAAATAAAATAAAAGAAGCAATCTGATTGCAGTGAGCAACTCATCTCACATTTCCTTTGCACCAGTTTTGATACATTTACCCTTATAATTTGTAGTCAATTTGGATTTTCAGGTTTCTGTATATATCTTTCCATTTATTGTGCCACCTGACATAGTAAAAATGCAATTTTAACAAGCACTGACAAGTTGCACACATGGGAAGGACAACTTCTGTGAACGAAATGGAGCCTGTTTACTGTCGAGCAAGATGTAACCAGAGCCTGGCTGAGACCACAACTATTTCTCAGTTTAGAGCTAAGACTGATATGATTTTCCTGCTTAAACCAGTCTTCAACTAGATCCCGAATCACTTGTATAAGGATCATTTTTCGAAAATATAGTGCCTAGCAGGCTTACCTCAGCATTTAACCTGGATTCATTTTCTCTATAGGGAGCCTGTCCTGAACAGCATGTTTTGGAGCCTGCAGGATAGCAGCGACTAGTATTACTGCAGCATAAGCAATTCTATTATTGTAAAGTCCCCACCATTAAATGTGCAGGGATTATTAAAGATTACATTCCCCTTCCATGTAAAATGACCATATTAGGCTTCTACAAGGGTGCATGTTTGTGCAAAATGTACCTTATATTTAGACATTTCAGAAGTTGATGACTGTAATATTATGAGTAACTGTTTCAGAATCTTTGAGGAACCATACAGCTCTGATCCTCAATTTTCAATCAAGGACGTATACTTGCGTAAGGACTTTGAAAATGAAACAAGATTTGAAGAACAATGACTAAAGTAGACATCCTTTTTGGAAGTAACTTGACAAATACAAAAAACTTATCATGCATAATTCTCAAATTTTTTATTCATTCAGACTAGTAGGAAATGTGAATGGTTGAAACAAAATAAGGAAATGGCAGGGAATATCAGTTCCTTCTAGCAGCACTGGAGACCATCAACAGCTATGGGTAATGGTGAGCAAACCAAAGTAGTAGAACTAGGTTTCAAGCCGAACTTTGCTAAAAGTTTGATTTGGCTCAACCCTGAAGCAAGCTGTTAGCAAAGTTCTACCCATAACAGGGCTCTACTGCTTCAGTTCGCTCAACACTGGTCCTGTACACTGGTGTGTAACACTATCTAAGAGACATAAAAGCCCTATATAATACTCTCAGAGTGTTATACAGGGCTGTTATGGCTCTTTAACAGTGTCATACACCAGTTTTTGGGGTTTTGGTGAACTTCACTTTTGTTTTGAACTAATTTGGACCAAACTGAACATTTTGCAAAAGTTCGATGAACCGACCAAACCAAACTTTTCAAACGTTCGCTCATCACTAGCCATGGAACATTTTATAATTTTTTTAATGACCCTGTTTTAAAAATTTTTTTCTAAAAGACCTAAATAAGTAGTGTGAATATGTTATAAATGTCTGGTTAATGGAGGTCTCAAAAGGTGAGGTGGAGCATAGAACAAGCTTGCCCAACTCATTCCATAACTCCCATAGAGTTGAATGGAGAGAGACATGTGCATGTGTTGCCACCTGTTTTTTTTTATCTAATATGCAGCTAATGCAACTCAGTACTCCTGAGAGGTGGGATTCCAAAATGAGGACCACCAACTAATAGTTATTTATTTAGTATCCTGTGGGAAAATTACTTTAAAGTACAGTGTTGAGTTCGCTCCTGCTTTTAAAGGTAGATATTCTGCTATTGACGATTGAAGGCTTAAGGCTGGTTTACATGGGCCAATGATCACTCAAAGATCACTCAAAGGACAGTTTGATTGACAGCTTTGAGCGATCATTTTGCATAAAAATTAATTGGTATTTAAGTAGCCAATTAATGAAGCCTTCCCTGAATGCAGTTAATAGCCCCAGGCTATTATCTGTGCTCAGATCCTTTGTTCTCCACAGGGAAACAATGCTATCAGCACTCCCAGTGAAGAACTACTGCTAAAAGTGAGTGACGATTTTTATGTTGGACTGAATTTAATAATCAGCCAGCAGTGTCCGAAAAGCAGACGATGGGCTCACATTTACATGCACCGATTATTGCTAAAACGATCGCCGATTAGCAATTTTTTTTAGTGATCATCGGCTGGTGTAAATGGGCCTTTAGGCCTCCGTCACACTAGTGTATTTAGGTCTCTGTGCTGTCTGTGTTAATTCATGGACAGCACACAGACACATTAAGCCTATCGGGTTATGCACACTACCGTTATATCACTCAGATCATCTGTTTGCGCCCGAGCTACGTGGGCGCAATTTTGACACGAAGAATGTTTGTCGGTAGCCTTATTAATACAATTCTGCCATTATTGAATGGGATCTACCATGTTGAGGAGTATGGTACATATCAAGTTGCTGGTACTCTAAATTAGTGTGCCCTAATATGTTACATGTATAATGCAAATCCCAGGTATCTCCAGTTATACACATCATCATACTGGTTAGTGAAAACTTTCTACTGTTTAGTCAAGACTTTCAGGGCAACACATTACTATTCAGTCATTCCAGGAACTGAAGTGAGGATGTTCATAGTTTAATATTTAATAATAGTTTATTACAGAAAATAACATCTAGAGTGCCATAAAAGATGCTTGTTAGCCCCTTCTCCTGATCATGCATAGCAGAATTATAGCAACTTTAACAGTTGTACACACTGAGGCTGGACAATAACTAATAAGTAAATGTATTTTAGTTGTCACATCCAAAACCAAGACTACAGTTGAAAGTAACCCACATCTGTGCATATGCCCTAAGTAGAAAGGCTAAGGCTATGTTTACATAGGACGACTAAGCACCCAGTAGCCAATCCAAGTGGAGGCAGAGCCTGCCAGACATCTCTTCCAGCTGTCTGCCTCCATTCAGAGAAAACAGGCTGACAGTCACTTGGTTTTTAGGTGACCTAAAAACTACGCGACTCCGATTCTCACTGGCTTGCACTGTTGGGTCCCATGTTTATGTGGGCCAACAATCACCTGTAATTACTCATTTGAGTCATTACTCAGGTGACTATCAACCTATCTAAAAGTACCATAATTCTAGGTCTCCTTTGGAATTGGTGCTATCTGTTGTTGACACTTAGGACTATTTGCAGTCAAAGTTATTGCATGTGGTGCTTAAACTTTACAGAAATGATCACAAATTGATGAACCCTAGTCAGTGTAATAATAGAGGTGTTAGACTTTAGGCTGTACATTAAATATCACATTGGTGAATTGTCCAAAATTTATATAAGTTCAATTTAGAATGACATTAACGGATGGTGGTCCTTTCTCTTATGTTGTTATTCAATGAGAAAAACATTCAAGTAAACTGAACTGACTTCCCAGTCATTAAGGTAAAAACAAAGCTAAATTAAAAGTGGTAATGAGTTATTTTAAGCTACAGCAGAGTATGCCATTCATGGGCTTGTGTAGTGTCAGTAGACGTTAGGCAGTAAAAAGCCCTTTCTCCAGAGCCAAGCCTTCAACAGAACTGTTTACTAAACTCTGGTTAATGTTATAAAACTCCAGTGGAATGAAGCAAAGGCTAAATTAGCACAGTCTACATCTAAAAGCACAAACACCAGTCACCTCATTGGATAAGGATAAGGAACAGTGACAGCCAAGTTTAGAATTCTTTCACGTTGATATCATGGAAGATACCTAAGCCATTGAGAGCTAGATGTACAAGATGGGTATTTGTAAGGCCTTTTTATAGTCAATCTTTTTGAATCGATGCACATCTTCCCCACCTACCAGACTCTAAATGTACAGAGAGTTCTCATTGCACTGGAGGATATACCGAAGCGCTGGTGAATTGGATTTTCTAAACTTGATTCAGATCTATATAAACTCAACAAAGTGAGGCTAACATAACTGTAAATTACAATTATAGTTTATCATTTAGATTTTATTGTTTGGGGAAAGCAGGGCAACTAGTTGGCTAGTGTTTCGGAATTCATTAGGTGTTTTGGTTTTTTTGGTTTTCTTATGGATCCAGAATCTGGAGGAGACCCATGCTATAATGCATACTGTGCAGAATTAATATCTAGCTTAAGTTTCCTTCCCAATCAGCCTTCCACTATTAACTTTTCCTTTCTTTCTTCTCTACTATGAGTAGCCTGGATGATACGGGACCTTTCACACAGGATAGAATGTTCTGCAACAATGTTGCAGAATATGCCCTCATGTGGAATATTTCGCACCAGAATCTGCACTGTTATTGTGTGGCTTTTAGTGTGTAATGGAAATTCTACCAGCAGTTCTGCATTAAAATCCGCAGTTAGCTATGCCGATATTGGTGTGGAATTCAGGGGTGGCATATTCTGCAAAGTTTTGTCCAGTGTGAAAGGTCCATCACTCTGTTCTATCTTAAAAGACTTTTTCTTGCTCATAACCACATTTTTTTGTGTGTAAGTACCTGACCTTTTCTTTGGTTTACATGCAGTACACATAGGTTCACAACGTACTTGCTCATATTTACATAAAAGTTGGAGATTGATATAAGGGTAGTTAAATGCAACCAATCACCAGAATAAAAATAACTTTTAATAGCACAATATAATATAACACCAAAAAAGAATAATTTCTATACAATACCCTCCCCAAATAAAATACATTGACAGAGTTCTGGATGCTACATAGCTTATTTACAAAAGGAAAAAAATGAAACATCCAGTCCAAAATAGGATAGAAATAGTCTGTCCTTATGTAGAAGCCTCTTCCTTTACGTTTGCCACAACTCCTATAGTCTGAATACTGACTGTTACTCTGGATCAGGTGCATAAAATTACAATGACGTAAACAAACAACTGTCCTCATTTTGCAAAGGACATTACTGTTGGGAACCTGGCAATGTGTGAATGTTCTCTAGCCCATGTGCTAGAAGATTAAGCAATTTTGATCTGTGGTTCATGTCTTATGAACTACTTCCCTTTTTCATACAGTACTCCCAAGGCTTCTTGGGCAAGGATGGTAATATCAAGAGAATGCAACATATTCCACCAAATATCAAGATGGCTCCTGCTGCTGCCGCACAAGCTACAGACCATGAATACTCATATTCTAGGTGTACATTTTGATTGCTTGACATCAGCCAGATGACAGCTTGATGAAATATCACCATAGTGACTAAGACAAATATACCTAAAAAACATAAAGAAAAAAATGTAAGTAATTAAAACATTTAATATCATAACCCAAAATACCCCTCTATATAAAAGCAGATAAATAACAGCATCTAAATGGTTAACTTGTTCAGTATTGTATGCTGGTATGTACAAGATGTTTCTCATAACTCCCATACTTCTTGTCTTGGAAAAAACTGTCTGAGAGTGCTCTGGGGCCCCTGCCACTGATAAGAAAAGCTACTATAATGAACACAGTATTGTTTTCTTTCTTCTTGCTAAATTAGAAATCATGTGTTTTAGTAGTAACACACCCTAAGGCGTTAACATATATTAATCATTAGAAACTAGTGCCTATCCTGAGATCTTATGACTTTAGAAGTATGTATCTCTATTGCTTCGTCATTTGGAGTATACATGTCCAATAATACTATTAATAAATCAAAAATACACTGCTTTTGATACACGATCCGTGTCAAGTGTCAGCTGTTTGTGTGCACATCTTCTCAATAACCAATTTGGAACAGACAGTGAAATCAGAGGGACCCATTGGGGTTCCGATAACATTGTTATCATTCGATTTCTGATCTAGTCACTAAAGGAAATAGATAATATAACTGGCCTCTCCTGTATGACTTTACATTTTATAATATCAAATTGATGTCATGGTACCCAAATAAAAGAATGTACGTGGCATTCAAGAAAAAGAAGCAACTTGTAGAAGACTCAGACTAAATTTAAATTGTGTTTATCATATTTAATATACAGATACAAAATATTATCTTTCCTTACCAGAAAGGATGAAGAAGAATGATGCAGGCTTAAGGAGGAACTCTACACCTTTGCTCAGAACCATAGTGATACATATTGATCCCATTACCATAAAAGTTATACTCAAAAGAGACAGAACAGCTGCAGAAATATTTAAATCTGTGGAAGGAAAATATAAAAGTAAATCTTGAGTAAATATATTAATATTTATGTAGAGTTAATCCAAAGACCTTAAATTTTACTTAAAAGGTCTTTGAGGTCAATAGCACTGGAATGAATTAAAATAGTCAGAAATTAAACAATATACCAGCATAGAAAATGATGCAGAATATACCAATCAGGCTGTATCCCAATATTTTCAAGTAGAGAAATAAATTCTTCTCTAAACTCAATTTCAAAAGATAAAAATTGGGATAAAATAAAACATTTAAACACATGACTCACATATTTTGTTAGATATCCATACAATTGCTATATTACATGTAATGCTCACTAATGTCCCTTTTTCATAAATTTTTTAATGAGAGTTTTTGGCCACATTCAGAAATGACGAAATTTTCTGAGGCGATTTAGCACTAAAATTCTGCAGCAAATTACAGTGCAATACTAGTGAATATAGTTTACATAATCCTATTTACACATAGCAGAAAATATCCATGCAGATTTGAGGCTATGCTACAGATTATCAAATCAGCATCATGCCTATGATGTTCCATATTTTCTGTGGATTTTTGCCAAAGATTTGTCAGTAATAAAATTTGCGTGCTGCGGAACTGAATTCCGTACCACATTTCAATTTTGCACGGGTATAGCAGATTATTGTTGCAGCATATGAACCAGAGTTTTTGAAAATCTCCTCTACTTTGCTGCTACTGTAAATGCCGCAAAATTTCTGCGCGGAGGATCTGCCCTATCTGGATTCCCCCGTAAAATGTTACCCTGCTAGATTTTACACACTTTAGAACCACTGCAGGATGCATCCAGAAACAACAATAATGTTTCAGCAACAGTCATGGGAAAACACTAAGGCCACTTTCACACTTAGTAACATATCATGTTAGGCTGAATGAAGACAATATCCATCTAGTTCAATCTGGTTTAACCTCCCCCTTGTTGGTCCAGAGGAAGGCAAAAAAAAAACAGCGAGCCAATTAGCTCCTCTGGAGGAAAAAAAATTCCTTCCTGACTCCATAAGGGCAGCCAGAGTAATCCCTGGATCAGCATTTGAGATCAACAACCCGCTCGTCACCTAATGTCTATATCCTGTGTTATCATAGTGCTCTAGAAAGGCATCTAGTCCCCTTTTAAATTCCTCTATGGATTTTGCCATCACCACGTCCTCAGGCAGAGAGTTCCACAGTCTCACTGCTCTTACAGTAAAGAACCCCCTTCTGTGTTGGTGATGAAACCTACTTTCTTCTAGCTGTAGCGGATGCCCTCTTGTTACCGTCAAAATCCTGGGTATAAACAGATCATGGGAGAGATCCCTGTATTGTCACCTAATGTATTTATACATAGTTATTTGATCGCCCCTTAACCATCATTTTTCTATCACATGCGTTCAGTGAAACGCCGCTCAAAACCAAGGCATTTTACCACGATTTTGAGCTGTGTTTTCCAACGTATGGTACAGCATTTGACAGCGCTTTTTAACACCCCATCATTGTGAAGGGTGATGAGGTGCGTTAAAAAACACAGAAAAATAGAACCGACAGCACTCACAAATCGCGGCGTTAGAAACACAGCATTCAAGAGCAGGTCCGCGAGGTCCCATTGAAATCAAATGGAGCCTTGTACCGCGATTAGTGCGTTGCTTAGGACACCACGCTAATCACGGTATAAGCGGATGATGTGAGAGCGGCCTTATACAGAAATGTAATCTGCTTAAATCATATTTGAAAGCATCCTAAACCATTTCACTATGACTCATATACAGTTTCTCCTGACATATTAGCAGTCCATGCTGTATATGACTGTTGGGTTCATGATAAATATCCCAGAATATCTTAGGTTCCAGAATAATTTATGATTCTTAGATTTTTTCCTATTGGTTATATACTGAAAATTAACACTAAAATGGGAACAGATGAAATATTAATAATTAGAAAAGTTATGCCAACTCACTCCATGCCTTATTATAATTATATTATTATTTTAGCAAAATGAACCTAGGTAGATTCTCCATATCAGTAATTAGGCTACATCAACACGGGCTACAAAATCTCGCTACAAAAAATCACGTATGTGAAAGAACCCATTGGAAACCATGGGCTTCGCATTGTAGCGATGATTTTGTAACAAGATTTTGTAGCCCGTGCGGATGCAGCCTCAGACATGCAACATTTTCAAAAAAGGGATTTGTCTCAGGACACAGATACATTAGATTGGAACTTTCAGTAAGAAGCATGATATCATTTCCTCACAAGTCGTAGAATCATAGAATGGTAGAGTTGGAAGAGACCTCCAGGGTCATCGGGTCCAACCTGTCCAGTGCAGGATTCACTAAATCATCCCAGGCAGATATTTGTCCAGCCTTTGTTTGAACACTTTCATTGATGGAGAACTCACCATCTCCCGTGGTAACCTGTTCCACTCATTGATCACCATCACTGTCAGAAAGTTTTTTCTAATATCTAATTTTTGTCTCCTCCCTTTTAGTTTCATGCCATTGCTTCTGGTCTTTCCTTGTGCAGATGAGAATGGGGCTGATCCCTCTGCACTGTGACAGCCCTTCAGATATTTGTAGACAGTCTCCTCTCAGCCTTCTTTTTAGCAAGCTAAACATTCCCAGATCCTTTAACCGTTCCTCATAGAACATGATTTGCAGACCGCTCACCATCTTGGTAACACTTCTCTTAACTTGCTCCAGTTTGTCTGTCTTTTTTAAAGTGGGGCACCCAGAACTGGACACAGCATTCCAGATGAGGTCTGACTAAGGAAGAGTAGAGGGAGGTAATTACCTCACATGATCTAGATTTTATGCTACTCTCAGTACATTCCAGAATTGTGTTTGCCTTTTTGGCTGCTACATCACATTGTTGACTCATGTTCATTCTATGATCTATTTGTATACCCAAGTCTTTTTCACAGTCTAGCTGCTTAGCCCAATTCCTCCCATTCTGTATGTGCTTTTTAGAGATGAGCGAACATACTCGTCCGAGTATTAGCGTGTTCGAGATGCTCATTACTAGAGGCGAGTACCATGCGATGTTCAAGTTACTTTCACTTTCATCTCTGAGACGTTAGCGCGCTTTTCTGGCCAATAGAAAGACAGGGAAGGCATTACAACTTCCCCCTGCGACGTTCAAGCCCTATACCACCCCCCTGCAGTGAGTGGCTGGGGAGATCAGGTGTCACCCGAGTATATAAATCGGCCCCTCCCGCGGCTCGCCACAGATGCATTCTGACAGAGATCAGGGAAAGTGCTGCTGGTGCCGGAGCTGCTATAGGGAGAGCGTTAGGAGTTATTTTAGGCTTCAAGAACCCCAACGGTCCTTCTTAGGGCCACATCTGACCGTGTGCAGTACTGTTGAGGCTGCTTTTAGCAGTGTTGCACAATTTTTTTTTTTGTATATCGGCCGTGCAGAGCATTGCGTCCGCAGTCTGCAGTCATTGTACAGAGTATAGGGCCAGTACTGGTGAGGCAGGGAAAGAGATAATCAGGCTATATAGGCAGTGGGCTTTTTCCAAAAAATTGGGGAAAAATACTATATTTGGGCTGCCTGTGACCGTCTTCAGTTTACTGCGTGTCTGCTGGGGGTAGTAGTCCTAATTAATACGCAGCTAAGCGTTACAGCACGCTTGCGCAAAATTGTTTTCTGGATCTGCTGTCTCTGTTACATGATCGCTGTCATCCCGCCAGAGGGAAAGAGTATACATAATATTATACGCTGCCTACAGTATCTATCTGCTGGGGGTTTTAGTCCTAATTAATACGCAGCTAAGCGTTACAGCAGGCTTGCGCAAAATTGTTTCCTGGGTCTGCTGTCTCTGTTACATCAGCGGTGTCATCCCGCCAGAGGGAAAGAGTATACATAATATTATACGCTTCCTACAGTATCTATCTGCTGGGGGTAGTAGTCCTAATTAATATGCAGCTAAGCGTTATAGCAGGCTTGCGCAAAATTATTTCCTGGATCTGCTGTCTCTATTACATGATCACCGTCATCCCGCCAGAGGGAAAGAGTGTACATAATATTATACGCTGCCTATAGTATCTATCTGCTGGGGGTAGTAGTCGTAATTAATACGCAGCTAAGCGTTACAGCAGGCTTGCGCAAAATTGTTTCCTGGATCTGCTGTCTCTGTTACATGATCGCCGTCATCCTGCCAGAGGGAAAGAGTATACATAATATTATACGCTGCCTACAGTATCTATCTGCTGGGGGTAGTAGTCCTAATTAATACGCAGCTAAGCGTTACAGCAGGCTTGCGCAAAATTGTTTCCTGGATCTGCTGTCTCTGTTACATCAGCGCTGTCATCCTGCCAGAGGGAAAGAGTATACATAATATTATACGCTGCCTACAGTATCTATCTGCTGGGGGTAGTAGTCCTAATTAATACGCAGCTAAGCATTACAGCAGGCTTGCGCAAAATTGTTTCCTGGATCTGCTGTCTCTGTTACATGATCGCCATCATCCCGCCAGAGGGAAAGAGTGTACATAATATTATACACTGCCTACAGTATCTATCTGCTGGGGGTAGTAGTCCTAATTAATACGCAGCTAAGCGTTACAGCAGGCTTGCGCAAAATTGTTTCCTGGATCTGCGGTCTCTGTTACATGATCGCCGTCATCCCGCCAGAGGGAAACAGTATACATAATATTATACGCTGCCTACAGTATCTATCTGCTGGGGGTAGTAGTCGTAATTAATACGCAGCTAAGCGTTACAGCAGGCTTGCGCAAAATTGTTTCCTGGATCTGCTGTCTCTGTTACATGTTCGCCGTCATCCTGCCAGAGGGAAACAGTATACATAATATTATACGCTGCCTACAGTATCTATCTGCTGGGGATAGTAGTCGTAATTAATACGCAGCTAAGTGTTACAGCAGGCTTGCGCAAAATTGTTTCCTGGATCTGCTGTCTCTGTTACATGATCGCCGTCATCCCGCCAGAGGGAAACAGTATACATAATATTATACGCTGCCTACAGTATCTGTCTGCTGTATCAGCTCAGCATTTAAAAAAAATAGAAGCAAAATACTTAAGGCCTACTACTGGCCTTTGGCCACTTGACTGCTTCTGCGCTGTGAATTCCACTAGCTCAGTTATACGCACCTACGTCTCACTACAGGCGTGCGCAAAATTGTTTCCTGGCTCTGCTGTGCGTTCCGTAAGGGATATCAGCCTCCAACCACAGGCCAATAAGCGGCACATTTAATTACAGCGTTCTGTTTCTGCACTACTGGTAATACAGCATGCTGAGGGGTAGGGGTAGGCCTAGAGGACGTGGACGTGGGCAAGGACGCGGAGGCCCAAGTCAGGGTGTGGGCACAGGCCGAGCTCCTGATCCAGGTGTTTCGCAGCCGACTGCTGCGGGATTAGGATAGAGGCACGTTTCTGGTGTCCCCACATTCATCTCACAATTAATGGGTCCACGCGGTAGAGCTTTATGTCCTGTCGTGGATGGCAGAAAGTGCATCCAGCAATCTATCAACCACCCAGAGTTCTGCACCGTCCACTGCTGCAACTCTGAATCCTCTGGCTGCTGCTCCTCCTTCCTCCCAGCCTCCTCACTCCATTACAATGACACATTCTGAGGAGCAGGCCGACTCCCAGGAACTGTTCCCGGGCCCCTGCCCAGAATGGCCAGCAATGGTTCCTCTCCCACCGGAGGAGTTTGTCGTGACCAATGCCCAACCTTTGGAAAGTTCCCGGGGTCCGGGGGATGAGGCTGGGGACTTCCGGCAACTGTCTCAAGAGCTTTCAGTGGGTGAGGAGGACGATGACGATGAGACACAGTTGTCTATCACTCAGGTAGTAGTAATTGGAGTAAGTCCGAGGGAGGAGCGCACAGAGGATTCGGAGGAAGAGCAGCAGGACGATGAGGTGACAGACCCTGCCTGGTTTGCTACGCCTACTGAGGACAGGTCTTCAGAGGGGGAGGCAAGTGCAGCAGCAGGGCAGGTTGGAAGAGGCAGTGCGGTGGCCAGGGGTAGAGGCAGGGTCAGACCGAATAATCCACCAACTGTTTCCCAAAGCGCCCCCTCGCGCCATGCCACCCTGCAAAGGCCGAGGTGCTCAAAGGTCTGGCAGTTTTTCACTGAGAGTGCAGACGACCGACGAACAGTGGTGTGCAACCTTTGTCGCGCCAAGATCAGCCGGGGAGCCACCACCACCAGCCTCACCACCACCAGCATGCGCAGACATATGATGGCCAAGCACCCCACAAGGTGGGACGAAGGCCGTTCACCGCCTCCGGTTTGCACCACTGCCTCTCCCCCTGTGCCCCAACCTGCCACTGAGATCCAACCCCCCTCTCAGGACACAGGCACTACCGTCTCCTGGCCTGCACCCACACCCTCACCTCCGCTGTCCTCGGCCCCATCCACCAATGTCTCTCAGTGCACCGTCCAGCCGTCGCTAGCGCAAGTGCTGGAGCGCAAGCGCAAGTACGCCACCACGCACCCGCACGCTCAAGTGTTAAACGTGCACATAGCCAAATTTATCAGCCTGGAGATGCTGCCGTATAGGGTTGTGGAAACGGAGGCTTTCAAAGGTATGATGGCGGTGGTGGCCTCGCGCTACTCAGTTCCCAGTCGCCACTACTTTTCCCGATGTGCCGTCCCAGCCCTGCATGACCACGTCTCCCGCAACATTGTACGCGCCCTCACAAACGCGGTTACTGGCAAGGTCCACTTAACAACGGACACGTGGACAAGCACAGGCGGACAGGGCCACTATATCTCCCTGACGGCACATTGGGTGAATTTAGTGGAGGCTGGGACAGAGTCAGAGCCTAGGACCGCTCACGTCCTACCCACCCCCAGAATTGCGGGCCCCAGCTCGGTGGTGGTATCTGCGGCGGTGTATGCCTCCTCCACTAAACCACCCTCCTCCTCCTACGCAACCTCTGTCTCGCAATCAAGATATGTCGGCAGCAGCACGTCGGCAGCAGTCGGTGTCGAGCGGCATGGCAGCACAGCGATGGGCAAGCGTCAGCAGGCTGTGCTGAAACTACTCAGCTTAGGAGAGAAGAGGCACACGGCCCACGAACTGCTGCAGGGTCTGACAGAGCAGACCGACTGCTGGCTTGCGCCGCTGAGCCTCCAACCGGGCATGGTCGTGTGTGACAACGGCCGTAACCTGGTGGCGGCTCTGCAGCTCGGCAGCCTCACGCACGCGCCATGCCTGGCCCACGTCTTTAATTTGGTGGTTCAGCGCTTTCTGAAAAGCTACCCACGCTTGTCAGAGCTGCTCGGAAAGGTGCGCCGGCTCTGCGCACATTTCCGCAAGTCCCACACGGATGCTGCCACCCTGCGCACCCTGCAACATCGGTTTCATCTGCCAGTGCACCGACTGCTGTGCGACGTGCCCACACGGTGGAACTCTACGCTCCACATGTTGGCCAGGCTCTATGAGCAGCGTAGAGCTATAATGGAATACCAACTCCAACATGGGCGGCGCAGTGGGAGTCAGCCTCCTCAATTCTTTACAGAAGAGTGGGCCTGGTTGGCAGACATCTTCCAGGTCCTTGGAAACTTTGAGGAGTCTACCCAGATGGTGAGCGGCGATGCTGCAGTCATTAGCGTCACCATTCCTCTGCTATGCCTCTTGAGAAGTTCCCTGCAAAGCATAAAGGCAGACGCTTTGGACTCGGAAACAGAGGCGGGGGAAGACAGTATGTCGCTGGATAGTCAGAGCACCCTCCTGTCTTTATCTCAGCGCGGTGAGGAGGAGGAGCATGAGGAGGATGAGGAGGAGGGGGAAGAGACAGCTTGGCCCAATGCTGAGGGTACCCATGCTGCTTGCCTGTCATCCTTTCAGCGTGTATCGCCTGAGGAGGAGGAGGAGGAGGAGGAGGAGGATCCTGAAAGTGATCTTCCTAGTGCGGACAGCCATGTGTTGCGTACAGGTACCCTGGCACACATGGCTGACTTCATGTTAGGATGCCTTTCTCATGACCCTCGCGTTACACGCATTCTGGCCACTATGGATTACTGGGTGTACACACTGCTCGACCCACGGTATAAGGAGAACCTTTCCACTCTCATACCCGAAGAGGAAAGGGGTTCGAGAATGATGCTATACCACAGGACCCTGGCGGACAAACTGATGGTAAAATTCCCATCCGACAGCGCTAGTGGCCGAAGGCGCAGTTCCGAGGGCCAGGTAGCAGGGGAGGCGCAGAGATCAGGCAGCATGTACAGCACAGGCAGGGGAACACTCTCTAAGGCCTTTGACAGCTTTCTGGCTCCCCAGCAAGACTGTGTCACCGCTCCCCAGTCAAGGCTGAGTCGGCGGGAGCACTGTAAAAGGATGGTGAGGGAGTACGTAGCCGATCGCACGACTGTCCTCGGTGACGCCTCTGCCCCCTACAACTACTGGGTGTCGAAGCTGGACACGTGGCCTGAACTCGCGCTGTATGCCCTGGAGGTGCTTGCTTGTCCTGCGGCTAGCGTCTTGTCAGAGAGGGTGTTTAGTGCGGCTGGGGGAATCATCATGGATAAGCGTACCCGCCTGTCAACCGACAGTGCCGACAGGCTTACACTCATCAAGGTCCCCAGACTTCTCTTCTCCACCAGCGGACAGCAGCGATACCTAAACAATACGTAGGCTGCACCCGCGGATGGAAGCATTGTTCTCTATCACCATCAAAAACGTGGACCTTTTAGCTTCATCAATCTGTGTATAATATTCATCCTCCTCCTCCTGCTCCTCCTCCTGAAACCTGACGTAATCACGCCGAACGGGCAATTTTTCTTAGGCCCACAAGGCTCAGTCATATAATTTTTGTAAACAATTTTTAGACGTTTCAATGCTCATTAAAGCGTTGAAACTTTCACCTGAACCAATTTTTATTTTAACTGGGCTGCCTCCAGGCCTAGTTACAAATTAAGCCACATTAACCAAAGCGATTAATGGGTTTCACCTGCCCTCTTGGTTGGGCATGGGCAATTTTTCTGACATACATTACTGTTGGTACACCAATTTTTTGGGGCCCTCGCCTACAGTGTAATCCAATTAATTTTTTGCCCACCTGCATTAAAGCTGGCGTTACATCAGCTGTGCTGGGCACTACAATGGGATATATTTATGTACCGCCGGTGGGTTCCAGGGAGCCACCCATGCTGTCGGTCCACAGGGAGTTGTAACTGCATGTGTCTACTTCTAAAGAACCCCAGTCTGACTGGGGCATGCAGTGTGGGCCGAAGCCCACCTGCATTTAATCGGACGTTACCTCAGCTGTGATGGGCACTTCAATGCGATACATTTATGTACGGCCGGTGGGTTCCAGGGAGCCACCCATGCTGTGGGTGCACATGCAATTCCCATTGCGGAGTTGTACCTGCCTGTGACTATTTATAAAAAACCGCGGTCTGACTGGGGCATGCAGACACCTTGACAGAATGAATAGTGTGTGGCACATAGGTTCCCCTCATTGCTATGCCCACGTGTGCAGCTCCTGATGGCGGTGGCACAGGATTATATTTCTCATTGCTTCTGTACAGTATTGTGGGCTATCGTCCCGCCCCTTTTAAAGAGGGTCGCTGCCTAGCTGTGCCAACCCTCTGCAGTGTGTGCCTGCGGTTCCTCCTCATGGCAGACGCACTTATAAATAGACATGAGGGTGGTGTGGCTATGAGGCCAGCGTGTGACCTGAGTGCAGCTGAAGGCTGTGCAGGGACACTTTGGTGTGCGCTGTGGACACTGGGTTGTGCGGGGGGGGGGGGGGGGTTGGCAGCATGTAACCCAGGAGAAGTGGCAGCGGAGTGTCATGCAGGCAGTGATTGTGCTTTGTTGGAGGTATGCATTGCTAATGAGGGCTTTTCAGAAGTAAAGTTGTTGGGAGGGGGGGGAGCACTCTTGCCGCTATTGTGGCTTATTAGTGGGACCTGGGAACTTGAGATGCAGCCCAACATGTAGCCCCTCGTCTGCCCTATCCGTTGCTGTGTCGTTCCCATCACTTTCTTGAATTGCCCAGATTTTCCCAAATGGAAACCTTAGCAAGCATCGGCGATATACAAAAATGCTCGAGTCGCCCATTGACTTCAATGGGGTTCGTTACTCGAAACGAACCCTCGAGCATCGCGATAATTTCGTCCCGAGTAACGAGCACCCGAGCATTTTGGTGTTCGCTCATCTCTAGTGCTTTTTTAATTTTTCCCCCCAGATGTAGGACTTTGCATTTCTTCATTGCCATGAAGGAGTACATGGTCTACATTAATGTTTATGTAGGTGTTACCTGTCAAAGTAACATCCACATGAAGACCAGGACTCACTGTTTCCTAGAAGAATATTGCCCAGAGCATTAGATTGCCCCCTCTCTCTTGCCTTATTCCCATAGCACATCCTGGTGCCATGTCCTTTCCAGGGAAGGGACGTACACACCTGGTCATCCACATGAGGCAAAAAAACCTTAATTCAATATGCCAGGCAGCTTACTTCTATTGCTAATTAGTTCCAGTTCTGATGCTCAGGTTGCCATTTTAGGAACTTTTCATAGTGAAAAGGGGTCATTATGGGCACTTTGACCAGTCTGCAGCTACACAGTCCCATTTTCAGCAAGTTGCATTGCATTTTATTTTCTGATACCTTTCTATCATTGCCAGAAGTAATTTTTCCAGCGATTTATGCTACAGTAAAGCTTCTGTTGAATTAGACTAGATAAGCTAGCCTTTGTTAGTTCACAGTTGTCCTCCCTTCCTTTAGTAAGTACTAACCACTGAATCCCGGGAACACCCCAAAAGACCGGTCCTTTTGTAGATGCTTTGACCCCGTCGTCTAGCCATCACATTATCCTTGTCAAAATCACTCAGATTCTTACGTTTGCCCATTTTTTCCCATTGCCAACTTATCAACCTCAAGAACTCATTGTTAATTTGCTATCTAAAATGTCCCACCCCTTGACAAGTGACATTGAAATGAGATAATCAATGTTATTCACTTCCTCTGTCAGTGGCTGTAATATTATGGTCGATTGGTGTATATACAAATGTGTCCACCCTTTCTTTTGCTTGAATTCAGTTAATGGCTCCAATTTCTTTTAAAAAAGATCAAAAACATGCTAGCAAAAACCTCAAAAAGCTCCAGGTTACATCATAACCACTGGGTGGCCACATAGAGACTCATGTAATGGCATAGACAGCTTGTGGCAAAGTATTTTGAAGTCATGCTTTCCTTTTTCAAAGCTGGTCATCTCGTACCACAGATTCTCGGGCTATGTTAAACCAAGAACAAAGGTAAGAAAGAACACATCTGAATGTCTTTGGCATAATACATAATGCTTTCTTGCACTTTCTAATGTTGATTGTGGAGACAGAAACGATTATGATTATCATGTAATCTACACATCAGACTATGTTGTAGATTGAAGATTGGTACAGTAAGGCAGAAAGATTTTCAACTCTAAGGTAATTTTTATACATTTTCTGAGGCTCTTTACAAGATAGCTGGATATTTAGGTTTAAAAGAAATCTAGATAATCAGACTTTTTAGTATATTATGGACAACAAAGAACTGAAAACAATTGATTCTTTATGCAATATCAATATGAAAGAGAGGAAGGTGTGGTTTGTGTACTGCAAAGCATTCTTGCCTTCTTGCCTCTTTCTTGTTCTTTGCTCAGTATAGTTCACCCTTCAACTGAAGACCTAAGTAGAGTGAAACAGACTAGTTGCTAGGATTGTGCTGTCTTACAACGCTGTTTGGGAGTTTTTTTTATCCAAATGATTTTTATTTGATTTTTCAAAATATAAATGTAGACATCTCATTGTTGTATACATTGTCACAATTGTAAGTAATCAAGAGCGAAAAGTAGACCAAACAATAATCTTAGATCACACAGAAAAAGATTAGGTAAAAAAGATTAGGTTATTAAGACATTCAAAATATTCGAATCTCCAGAATAGTGTTACAAATTTTTATTTTACACTTATGCTTAATTATACTTATTTGCTTCAGAATTATATTTATTACTGCATATATTTTACTTTTTTTTTTTCTTAAACAAACTTGAATCAACATAAAATCATATATTAAGCTGGTACCACAAATTTCCGCCAAGAATTCTACATGGAATTAAAACTGTTTAATCTATCGTTGGATCTAGCATATATTTTTTTCCTATACATAATGATCAGCCAACATATCACATAGATGTTTAATGTTGGGGGGGGGGGGCATGATTTCCACTTTCTAGCTATGCCAAGTTTCGCTGTTAGCAGGAAATAAATGACATATCCATTTTCGATGCTGTCTAGGAATGAGTTCACTTTCCAATGACAAGAGGGCTAAAAGTAGGCTACTCCTCATGCCTGTTATTTTTTAATGTGTCTAAGCACCGCTCTCCAAAATGTTTGAACTTCAGGGCACTCCCAGAAAATGTGGTATAATGTGTCTTCCTGACTGCAATTTCTTCAGCATTCTTCACTCATTTTAGGGAAACTTTTTGCTAATTTTGTAGGAGTATAATACCATCTCGTCAGAACCTTATAATGAGACTGTAAAAGACTGGCGGACCTGTTTGGGAGTTTTTGGATAGCAACCACTTTGTCTAAAATTACTTTCCTGAGCTGTGTTGGCAGAAAAAAGAAATATACAATACAAGCTATTAGCAGTAAGCCAATGCCAGTTCCCCTCTTAGTCAAAGCTACTCGTCATAGTTACTTCTTGATATCCTCAAAGATTAGTTTAGAATTCTACAGATATATTACATTATTAATTTTATTCCCAATGTCAAGGTGTGAAACGTCCATATATAAAGTATCTGTGTTCACACAACTATGTATACACAATGGGCCTATTAAACAATTTTAGAACAGTTGTGCTGTTTGAAGGTGTTCATTTGGCCCTGTCCATTTTTTATGGCATATTAAAACATAGTTGCATATAATTTTGTCCATGTTCTTTTAAAAGCTGAGCTATTATACTTTGCTGTCACTAATAGCTGAGATGGTGTCCACGGCGGATTTCCAACTTAGTTGCTGCGGTTGTTCCCTTGCAGATTTCCCATAGTAATTTTGCCATGTGTGAAAGCAGCCTAAAAGGTTTCTTCCACAAAAATACTATTGATGACTATTGAAATAAATGAGATCTCAGCCTGCAGTTACAAGCACTGACCACTACTCAGCAGTTTCTGCTCTGACACCAGTGTAGACCAATGCCGTCAGCAGGCACCTGATCAGCTGATCGACCAGGGTCCTGAACGGCGGGCCCAAGTTGATCAACTATTGATGAGCTATCCTGAGGATAGGTCATCAATAGTTTTTTTTTTGTGTGGAAAACACCCTTAAGTTTCTTGTAATACAAAGGAAAAATGAAAAAGTGAAAAATAGCATAAAAGTCATGCCTGAGAAAAGCACTATACTGTATAGAAATTATGCCAATATCACAAGAAGTAAACTATATGCCTGAAAGTTATTATGAAATACAATATGTCATCTTAAGATAAGAAAATTATAAGCCAGGCACACTTTTTTTAGGAACCTTGAAAAGCTGGGTAACAATCCCAGTGGGAGCTGTAATGGCACATTCTGGTTACCACCTCACTTTGTCATGAAAATATTAATAACTGAATTAATATCTTGACAGGAGGGAGCAATTAAATGATTTATATTTGCAGGTGATTGTTTGATTTTTAGCCTAAATATTCTTTATTATTAACTATGTCAAGGAGAAATAATACACTGTCTTGAGAAAAGTGGTTCATTTTAAGTACATAAAAAGGAGCAAAAAAATGTACTGACTAGTAAATTACTATTTTTGAAAGTTAAAGAAAAAATTTTATATGCTTTTTAAGCCACAGACAAAAATATGTTCAAAAAGAAATGGGAGATGTAAAGAAGACCTTATATTTCTACTTCCTAGTGGGTTTGGCAAAAAACAAAAAAATGCCACTAAAACTGTGGCTTTCCCACCCTCAAAAATTGTATGCGAAAGCAACCACCATTAAAAAGTTTACATTTTTTGATTTTTATTCCAGTTGTTTCACACATTCATAAAATGTTTGCATGGTCTCAAGTGATTAATACAACTTACATGTTGAAAAACTTACCTTTGTGTGTGACACGCTGAAATATGTATGCATTTTCCCCAGTAGTAAAAAACTTGAAATATGAACAGTTAGAATCTAGAAGAAAAAAGATATTGAAGTAAATAGTGCGCTTAAATCCCATTAATGAAAACGTGTATATAAATATAACATACAGTATGAAAATTGAGATTCTGTTCACCAATGCCTTAACAGATACCACTAAAGAAGTATCTAATCAAATTCATATTTGTATGGGAAGACACTTCCGTAGAGTTTTGGTATCTATCTGCCAGGCAATCCAATATGCCAACAAATATCGGCAGTGGTAGTTCTATGCTTTAGTGGTTAACACTGTTACCTTATAGTGCTAGAGTCCTAGATTTAAATCTGTCCAAGGACAACAGTTGCATGGAGTTTGTATCTTTGCCTAAATAACAATTTAGGCCGCCTGCAGATGGGCGGGAATTCCGCCGCTGAAAGCCTGCATAGGATTTCGTTAACGAACGCAATCCTATGCAGACGGCTGCGGTTTGGCCACGCGAAATCTCACGCGGCAAACAAACCGCAGCATGCTCTATGCCCCGCACAGAAACGTTACTCACCCGCGCCCGTCTCCGGTCCGCGCATGCGCTGGCTGCCCGGCAGCCGGCACATGAGAGAGCCGGGGCCACGTGGCGTGGGTGAGTACGCGCTGCCCTCTGCAGGCGCTAGGGTCGGGTCCCGTGACGAGAATTCTCGCTGCCGGATTCGACCCGGCCGTCTGCAGGCGGCCATAGGTTTACCTATTATTATGTTTTTGGAGTGTGGGAGAAAACCCACCCAAACATAGGGAGACCATCAAACTCCATGCGGATGTTGTCCTTGGTGCAAGTCAAGTCAACAGTGCTAACCACTGATCCGCCATGTATCTGAGAACCCAAAAAAGCCACAACTCATTACATGCTGCATTAAAATAAAAAAACACGACAGCAAAAGCCAAAAATAACACCTCAATTGTGAAGAAAAAGTTTCAATAGTTTTTCTTTCACCTTTATCTAAGGCGGGCAATAGGCTGACATTTGAAGAATATTCCAAAGGCCTGATTTTGTAAAGAATGTTATGGCACTATAATGTGCGCTGACTATATACAGTTGTTTTCATTTTCACTTCTAAGAAATGAAATGGATTAATGTCTATTGTGTTTTGATGTAAAATTGTTAAATGGGCTGAGCGCCATGAACTATGGAACAACTTGTCAGTCACTGCTCATGATAAATTTCACACTCTCTAATCTTGTTATCACTGACATTAAAGCAGACATTTTTCCTAGCTTCCATTTGTCATCAGGGTTATGCTGGTGCCAGCTGGATTAGCAGGTGAAAAGGATTAAAATGACATTCCACTGAACATATCCTTTGAATATACAGTTTATGCCATACGAACACTGGAACACTTCAATACAATGGGGCAGAGTTACTAATCCTGTCTAATAATTACACAGAAGACCAAATTTATCACAGTGGCTCACGCTGCTTGATAGGTTTGTTGCATCTTGCCAGACATATAGACACTTTTTTAAACTTTACACCACCTATTGGCTTACAGTTCACGCAGAGTATTGATGTATTTTGACACATTTTAAACAACACCCTCCCCACTTGAGAACAGTCCCTTTTCATCTAGTGATTGTCGTGTCTAAACGGGACGTGCTGGATCTGAACTTGAAGTCCTACCACAAATGCACATCCGACAGTGTTAAATAATAAAGACAACCATAATGAGGGAATTGCTGTTTCTAATTAACCTACCCAAGAAAGGGACCTGCCTGTACGCAGGTAACCCACCCTGAAAAGGATGAACCTGACCATAAGCTAACCCTACATGGGATAGAATACCACAGCTATAAAGATGGAACAGATATAAACACCTGTACTTAGCTTTGTGTTAAATAAGGTAAACAGGGGAACCAGCTCCAAGCTCTGGCTTTCTCTACTGCCAGCGGATGACTGAAAATAAACCGGACTTAAGCCAATCACCAGGCCAGGCTAAATAGCACTGACAAATTACCCACAGATGAGTCTCACCTAATACCACTTCCACCAGAGCCAGAAGACAGAGAATCACAAGAACTGCACTTAGAAAGGAAGCGATCCCAGAACCTCTGCAACAGTATCTCTACTTTCAGAAGGGGCCCCAGCACCCTTAGAAAGAGGTCAATTTGGATTCAGTCTATGAAAATTTTTTATAAGACGATCCGCATGGACATCAACAGTTTGACATCAACATGTCCTCTCCTCAGGAGCATAAGCACGCTAATGCACTAAATACTTTAGAGATTCCCTAACCTGACGGGCAACTTATCTCAAATTGAATATCTTCATCAACCAGACCTGGGCTAGAGGAGGTGAACCATTTCCTGAATCAACAAATGTTTTCAAAAGGATTTGTGAAACACATTAGTTATTCTCATAGAGCTGGGGATCTCGAAATGAAATTATACAGAATTAATTTTTTCATTGATTTTGAAAGGACCGATAAATCGGGGACCTAACTTGAAGGACTGTTGTTTGAGTTTTATGTTCTTACTCGATAACCAAACCAAGTCTCCCACCAAGAAATGTGTCCCCTCAGAACGCCTCCGAATTGATCCGTCTTTTGACAGAAATGGGGTCTGTTTGCTTTCCACTAAGCTGCTCGGCATTTTACCAGAAGAAAAAAGCACTGCATGCAGTGCTATTTCTTCCGGTATTTTGTGCCAGATCTTCGATGAAATCTCTGAAACAGGAGCAATTGATCTTAAAATTTTAAAGCACATAGGATGATTTTTATATTGAATTTTATTTTGCAACTAAAATGTACGGGTATAAATCTATAAGCTAGTACATTAGCTTGTGCACTGATAATATATATGCAATGATTAAAGGGGTTCTGACATGAATAATGTTTTTATGCTTTAACAGTCATTGTTCCTGGTCTGCCTAATGGTCACAGGGAACCCACGATTTTTGTCTGTTAAAGCATAAAAACCATAATACTTACCTTGTATTCTGTTGTTGTTATCATCAGGGGTGTCATCTCCCAGCAGGCTCTGTTCTTCCTCTTCTTTCTCCGACAAGCCGCCCCGCTCCGGGATTGCGTGCATGCGCAGTGGAGAGGTGCCCTCTGACAGGAGTCAGGATGGGCTGTGTCTCCACAGCGCACGCGCAGAATCTCGGAGTTCAGCTAGGACAGACGGCCCACCCACAGCAAGCACTGCTAGTGACAGGCTTGCTGTGGGCGGCCCGTCCGTTCACCTCGGAAGTGGCTGACGGACGGTGTAGAGTAGAAAGCAGTCACTTTGACCACTCCTGCTCTGCTTCTACAAGCCGTAGAAGAAGATGCCGACAGGAGGGAACATGCCTGGCGATTGGTCTTGGCTAGGCAAGGTGAGTAAAAAATTATTATTTTTTTTATGTCAGAACTAGACATGAGTGAGCACCTAAATGCTCGGGTGCTCGTTACTCGGGTCGAAATTATCGCGATGCTCGAGGGTTCGTTTCGAGTAACGAACCCCATTGAAGTCAATGGGCGACTCAAGCATTTTTGTATATCGCCGATGCTCGCTAAGGTTTCCATTTGTGAAAATCGGGGCAATTCAAGAAAGTGATGGGAACGACACAGCAACGGATAGGGCAGGCGAGGGGCTACATGTTGGGCTGCATCTCAAGTTCCCAGGTCCCACTATTAAGCCACAATAGCGGCAAGAGTGCCCCCCCCCAACATCTTTTACTTCTGAAAAGCCCTCATTAGCAATGCATACCTTAGCTAAGCACCACACTACCTCCAACAAAGCACAATCACTGCCTGCATGACACTCCGCTGCCACTTCTCCTGGGTTACATGCTGCCCCCCCCCCCCCCCCCGCACGACGCAGTGTCCACAGCGCACACCAAAGTGTCTCTGCGCAGCCTTCAGCTGCACTCATGCCACACCACCCTCATGTCTATTGCAGGGCCCATCACAGCTGAAGTAACGTCCGATTAAATGCAGGTGGGCTTCGGCCCACACTGCATGCCCCAGTCAGACTGGGGTTCTTTAGAAGTGGACACATGTAGTTACAACTCCGTGTGGACCGACAGCATGGGTGGGTGCCAGAAAGCCACCGGCGGTACATAAATATATCCCATTGCATTGCCCATCACAGCTGAGGTAATGTCATGTTTAATGCAAGTGGGCTTCGGCCCACACTGCATGCCCCAGTCAGACTGGGGCTCTTTAGAAGTGGACACATGTAGTTACAACTCCGTGTGGACCCACGGAATGGGTGGCTCCCTGGAACCCACCGGCGGTACATAAATATATCCCATTGCAGTGCCCAGCACAGCTGATGTAACGTCAGCTGTAATGCAGGTGGGCAAAAAATTTATTGGATTACACTGTAGGCGAGGGCCCCAAAAAATTGGTGTACCAACAGTACTAATGTACCTCAGAAAAATTGCCTATGCCCAACCAAGAGGGCAGGTGAAACCGATTAATCGCTTTGGTTAATGTGGCTTAATTGGTAACTAGGCCTGGAGGCAGCCCAGTTAAAATAAAAATTGGTTGAGGTGAAAGTTTCAACGCTTTAATGAGCATTGAAATGTATAAAAATTGTTTACAAAAATTATATGACTGAGCCTTGTGGGCCTAAGAAAAATTGCCCGTTCGGCGTGATTATATGAGGTTTCAGGAGGAGGAGCAGGAGGAGGAGGAGGAATATTATACACAGATTGATGAAGCAAAAAGGTCCCCGTTTTTGATGGTGAAAGAGAACGATGCTTCCATCCGCGGGTGCAGCCTACGTATTGCTTAGGTATCGCTGCTGTCCGCTGGTGAAGAAGAGAAGTCTGGGGAAATCCAGGCTTTGTTCATCTTGATGAGTGTAAGCCTGTCGGCACTGTCGGTTGACAGGCGGGTACGCTTATCCGTGATGATTCCCCCAGCCGCACTAAACACCCTCTCTGACAAGACGCTAGCCGCAGGACAAGCAAGCACCTCCAGGGCATACAGCGCGAGTTCAGGCCACGTGTCCAGCTTCGACACCCAGTAGTTGTAGGGGGCAGAGGCGTCACCGAGGACGGTCGTGCGATCGGCTACGTACTCCCTCACCATCCTTTTACAGTGCTCCTGCCAACTCAGCCTTGACTGGGGAGCGGTGACACAGTCTTGCTGGGGAGCCATAAAGCTGGCAAAGGCCTTGGAGAATGTTCCCCTGCCTGTGCTGTACATGCTGCCTGATCTCTGCGCCTCCCCTGCTACCTGGCCCTCGGAACTACGCCTTCGGCCACTAGCGCTGTCGGATGGGAAGTTTACCATCAGTTTGTCCACCAGCGCCCTGTGGTATAGCATCATTATCGAAGCCCTTTCCTCTTCGGGAATGAGAGTGGAAAGGTTCTCCTTATACCGTGGGTCGAGCAGTGTGTGCACCCAGTAATCCGTAGTGGCCAGAATGCGTGTAACGCGAGGGTCACGAGAAAGGCATCCTACCATGAAGTCATCCATGTGTGCCAGGGTACCTGTACGCAACACATGGCTGTCCTCACTAGGAAGATCACTTTCAAGATCCTCCTCCTCCTCAGGCCATACACGCTGAAAGAATGACAGGTAAGCAGCATCTGTACCCTCAGCAGTGGGCCAAGCTGTCTCTTCCCCCTCCTCCTCATGCTCCTCCCCCTCCTCCTCCTCAACGCGCTGAGATATAGACATGAGGGTGCTCTGACTATCCAGCGACATACTGTCCTCCCACGCCTCCGTTTCCGAGTGCAAAGTGTCTGCCTTTATGCTTTGCAGGGAACTTCTGAAGAGGCATAGCAGAGGAATGGTGACGCTAATGATTGCAGCATCCCCGCTCACCATCTGGGTTGACTCTTCAAAGTTTCCAAGGACCTGGCAGATGTCTGCCAACCAGGCCCACTCTTCTGCAAAGAATTGAGGAGGCTGACTCCCACTGCGCCGCCCATGTTGGAGTTGGTATTCCACTATAGCTCTATGCTGCTCATAGAGCCTGGCCAACATGTGGAGCGTAGAGTTCCACCGTGTGGGCACGTCGCACAGCAGTCGGTGCACTGGCAGATGAAACCGATGTTGCAGGGTCTGCAGGGTGGCAGCGTCCGTCTTGGAGTTGCGGAAATGTGCGCTGACCCGGCGCACCTTTCCGATCAGGTATGACAAGTGTGGGTAGCTTTTCAGAAAGCGCTGAACCACCAAATTAAAGACATGGGCCAGGCATGGCACATGCGTGAGGCTGCCGAGCTGCAGAGCCACCACCAGGTTATGGTCGTTGTCACACACGACCATGCCTGGTTGGAGGCTCAGCGGCGCAAGCCAGCGGTCGGTCTGCTCTGTCAGACCCTGCAGCAGTTCGTGAGCCGTGTGCCTCTTCTCTCCTAAGCTGAGTAGTTTCACCGACTGCTGGCGACGTGCTGCTGCTGACACATCTTGATTGCGAGACAGAAGTTGCGTTGGAGGAGGAGGAGGGTGGTTTAGTGGAGGAAGCATACACCGCCGCAGATACCAGCACCGAGCTGGGGCCCGCAATTCTGGGGGTGGGTAGGACGTGAGCGGTCCCAGGCTCTGACTCGGTCCCAGCCTCCACTAAATTCACCCAATGTGCCGTCAGGGAGATATAGTGGTCCTGCCCGCCTGTGCTTGTCCACGTGTCCGTTGTTAAGTGGACCTTGTCAGTAACCGCATTGGTGAGGGCGCGTACAATGTTGCAGGAAACGTGGTCGTGCGGGGCTGGGACGGCACATCGGGAAAAGTAGTGGCACCTGGGAACCGACTAGCGCGGGGCCGCCGCCGCCATCATGCTTTTGAAAGCCTCCGTTTCCACAAGCCTATACGGCAGCATCTCTAGGCTGATCAATTTGGCAATGTGCACGTTTAACGCTTGAGCATGCGGGTGCGTGGCAGCGTACTTGCGCTTGCGCTCAAACAGTGGCGCTAGCGACGTCTGGACGCTGCGCTGAGAGACATTGCTGGATGGGGCCGAGGACAGCGGAGGTGAGGGTGTGGGTGCAGGCCAGGAGACGGTAGTGCCTGTGTCCTCAGAGGAAGGTTGGATCTCAGTGGCAGGTTGGGGCACAGGGGGAGAGGCAGTGGTGCAAACCGGAGGCGGTGAACGGCCTTCGTCCCACCTTGTGGGGTGCTTGGCCATCATATGCCTGTGCATGCTGGTGGTGGTGGCTCCCCAGCTGATCTTGGCGCGACAAAGGTTGCACACCACTGTTCGTCGGTCGTCAGGCGTCTCTGTGAAAAACTGCCACACCGTAGAGCACCTTGACCTCTGCAGGGTGGCATGGCGCGAGGGGGCGCTTTGGGAAACAGTTGGTGGATTATTCGGTCTGGCCCTGCCTCTACCCCTAGCCACCGCACTGGCTCGGCCTGTGCCCACACCCTGACTTGGGCCTCCGCGTCCTCGGCCGCGTCCACGTCCTCCACGTCCTCTAGGCCTACCCCTACCCCTCAGCATGGTGTATTACCAGTAGTGCAGAAACAGAACGCTGTAATTAAATGTGCCGCTTATTGGCCTGTGGTTGGAGGCTGACTTCGCTTACCGAACGCACAGCAGAGCCAGGAAATAATTTTGCGCAAGCCTGCTGTAACACTTAGCTGGCTGCGTATGAATTAGGACAACTACCCCCAGCAGAGACGCAGTACAGTCAGGATGGTCACAGGTAGCCCAAATAGATTTTTTTTCCCAAATTTTTTTGGAAAAGCCCACTGCCTATATAGACTGGATATGTATTTCACTGTCCCTGCCTCACCACCACTACTGGCCCTGGACTATGTAAAATTACTGCAGGACGCAATGCTCTGGACGCAATGCTCTGCACGGCCGATATACAAAAAAAAAAAAAAAATGTGCAACACTGCAAAAAGCAGCCTCAACAGTACTGCACACGGTCAGATGTGGCCCTAAGAAGGACTGTTGGGGTTCTTGAAGCCTAAAATCAATCCTAACACTCTCCCTATAGCAGCCCTGGCATCAGCAGCACTTTCCCTGATCTCTGTCAGAATGCATCTGTGGCGAGCCGCGGGAGGGGCCGATTTATATACTCGGGTGACACCTGATCTCGCCAGCCACTCACTGCAGGGGGGTGGTATAGGGATTGAACGTCGCAGGGGGAAGTTGTAATGCCTTCCCTGTCTTTCTATTGGCCAGAAAAGCGCGCTAACGTCTCAGAGATGAAAGTGAAAGTAACTCGAACATCGCGTGGTACTCGTCACGAGTAACGAGCATCTCGAACACGCTAATACTCGAACGAGTATCAAGCTCGGACGAGTACGTTCGCTCATCTCTAGTCAGAACCTCTTTAAGGCAGATGTACCTAAATATGCTCTAACATCAGATGACCTGGAGTCTTTTAATGGAGCCTAGGCAGTTTGCCTACACTAGGTATGGGCCTTGATCACATCACACTGATTTTCTGTAATGCAAAAGGGAAATCCCTTTCAGGTTTTACCTCTGAAGGCCAGAATCAGCATGAACGGAGATCAGAGTTTCTACTGATCTTCATTATTAGAGTAGTGCTCTAACTGTGTATTGCAGTCATAGCCCAACTCTTGATCACATTGACACACTTGCTGTGCCTTCACGATTATAAGGACAAGTATGCTTATCCTGATGTGGCAACTGTCTCATGCTAAAGACAACCTTCCCACCATGCCTCCTTTAAAGGGGTTGTCCAAGAATTTTACTATTGATGAACTATTCTTGGGATTAACAAGTGATCAGCGGGAGTCTGCCACTTGGAATAGACACCAATTAGCTGTCTGTGTGGACAGTGTTGGAAGTAAACAGTGCTGTCAAAAGGGGAATGACCCATTTTGATACTAGAGGTACAGCTCCTATTTAATTCAGTGGGTGCTGTGTCCACAGTACCAAATTGAGCCAAACTGATGTGTTTGCAGCACTATCTGCACTTATAAGGCCCTGTTGATCAGCTCTCTGCCTAGAAACTGTTGATGACCTATCCTGATGATGATAGCAAAAGTCTTCAACAACTCTTTTAAGCAGTTAATGCCGGACTTTTATGCTAAGAACACAAACTAACAACTGTAATCACACAAAGTAACATCCAAGGCACTACAGTAGAAGCAGCAATCATCCATTGTCTATGGCAAGCATGTAAATTAAAGGGGCTCTCTAGTTTAGAAAACACATTTTCAAATCCAGAACCTCTACTGGACTGGACACAATAACTCTAATGGGAACAGTAAGTACTTCTGACTATTGGAAATAGGTAAAAATAGTTAGAAACATTTTTACTTACAAGAGTGTTGCTTCTAGTTACTGTTGCCACAGTTGCAGTATGCAGCAACAATCTTATAAGAATTTCTCCTTTAGACATTAAAATGTTACGTTAAATAATATTGTTACTATTAAAGTACCTTCACACACGGCACAATCACTGCGGGCATTCCGCAGCGGGAAAACCTGTAGCAATTGTGCTGGAAAACCACAATGGCCCAATACGCACCTAACTGGTAAGGATTTGGCTGCATTTTTTTAAGCGGATCTGCTGCGTACTTTGACCCTTGGATTTTATGGGCTGAGGTCCGCAGCATGAATAAATATGTTGTGGATTTAGAATCTGCAGTGTTTTTCAAAAACACTGCGATTTGATTAGGAAATTTTATGCTTCATGTAGCGTCGCATTTAGCATACTTTTTAAAAATGTTTTTGAAACAATCTATTAGACACAAACACCTAAGCCAGATATTAGCTACAAGTCAGTGCGATTTTTTTGTGAGTTTTTTTGACTCGTTGTGCATTTTTGGCTCAGTGTTTGTAGTTTTGTCATTTTTTTTGTTAATGGAAAAGAATGGCTAGCAAAAGCATCTAAACAAATGTAAAAAACTTACTGCAAAAACACTTGCATTTCATTTTTTTTTTTTACAAGACCAAAAAACTGCCACAAGAAAGTATGTGTGAAAGATGCTTTAGAATGATTGTGCCATTAAAAGCTTAATCTTTTGCGAACCAAGGAACATATTTGCCCCATGTGAAGGGCTTCTTCACCTGGGCATGATTTCATCCCGTTATGTGGCCATGATAATCATGGATGCAAAACGGGACTGAACAAAACCATTAATTTCAATGGTCTCATCTTCATTAGCGGTATTCCTGCCTGTTAATACTACAGGCGGAAAAGATAGGGCAGGACATATCTTTCCGCTGTTTTATTCAAACTCCTGTGCTATAGTGCAAGAAAAAAAAAGCCCAGTTCATACGCAACTATACTCCATAGTTGGCTGGAATCAGCACATGTGACGGGGGTGGAACTATGCGATGATGCGTAGAAGGGGGTGGAGCCAGAATGCCGCTCGTGCCGGACCGAACAGATGGGAGAAGACCCTTTTGCGCAAGCGTGTCTAACCGGGAGATTAGACGCTGAAATTAGACGGAGCCATGGAGACGGGGACGCCAGCGCAGGGAAGGTAAGTGAATAACTTCTGTATGGCTCATATTTAATGCACGATGTATATTACAAAGTGCATTAATATGGCCATACAGAAGTACTTAACCCCACTTGCTTTCGCGAGACAACCCCTTTAACCTGTTTCAGATTCAATTGAACCAATTACCGTTCTAAAAAGGGTTAAGAGGTTTTTCCAAGCTCACAATGAAAGATAATTCATCAACCAGTGTAAATATATAAAATCTAATTTCCTTAAAAACAATACTGCTATTCCTGTTCCAAAGGTTTGAGCTGCCAGTTTTCCTTCTTCATTTATGCATGCATATGCTGGGAACTTGTGTCAACATCATACTTATATTTAATTATATAGAACACAGTATTTTAATAATTTCATTCAATTAACTCCTATTTAAAATGTTTATTTACAAAGATATTCATTATTCACCTTTTATCTTAATAATGGTCCCCCTTGCACTTCTAGCAGTGCACACTTTGTGCATTTATGGCTGCAACTCGCATAGGGTGGCCAAGCACACACAATCAATTCTCAGTTTTTCTCCTCTCTGCTGTAGGACTATAGAAGCACACATGCTTGCGCATGTGCAGTAGTAAAATTATGTTCCTTCAGCTTGACTAGCCATATGCAACATTATATGTAAATCAGTTGGTTGGACATATATGAGACAACTCAACGTGCATCTGCGTATACAAGTTTCTGACATTCACTGTGCATGGTTGGCTTTGCACTGGGGCGGAGGGATCTCATTTTACTACAGAACACTATGGGATGAGTGCTGCTATTGTCTCACTGCAGAGAATAAAAAAGATGGAGGATTGATTGTGCATGCTTGACAACCTGAGTCCGCATCATTCGCAGCAGAAGCTGGCTGTAACTCACAGCCAGCCTCTTGCTGCAACAGTGGGGACCAGTGAGGATACTAACCCCCGCTGTTAACCCCTATCAGTGTTGATTGTGGCATGTACAATGTTCAAAGATGGAGGGAGTCATGTTATTAGTAAGGCCGATGGGTTAAGCCAGACAATGGCGTCTGAGTTTGCCATGGCCTGTGATGGCTGTGCTAGGCAATAATACATTGCAGTACAGAAATACTGCAGGGTATTATCTGAGTAGTCATGAGATCACGTTCAAGTCCCCTAAATGTAAACAAGAATCAAAATAGTAAAAACAATTTTTAAAAATAGTTAAAAACACCATTTTTGTGTACTTTTTCCATTGTTTAAAAAAATGGGGAAAAAAAACAAAACAAACATATTTGGTATCACCACAGCCATAATGAACCATATAGCAAACTGATCACATTTCTTATCCCTCATAGTACATCTATTAAAAAAGCAAAAACACCATAAAAGTTATCAAACAAGTCATATGTCCTACAAAATGGTACCAATAAAGACCATAGCTAGAACAAGCCGTCACAGAGCTCTGTTGATGGAGAAATAAAAAAAAACGTTATGAGACTTTAATTGCAGCAATGCAAAAACAAATACATATATATATATATATATATATATATATATATATATATATATATAATGTATTTCTAACAGTAAAGTGTGTAGTGAAATCTATTTGATGCAACTACACGAAACTGCATTGGAAGGAGTCTTCTAGAGAGGTGGTCTCCTCAAAGAAGATAATCAAGTTTATTCTGTAGCTAAGAAACACAGAAATTCCTCAATAGCTTGTATGTTTCCATATGAAAATTAACATGGGCGAAGATTATATAAGTCTATCGAACCATCAAACCTCTCAATGAAGTAGACTTGTATCTGTGATGTCACGACACAACCACCAAACAGGAGTTTGACTCACTGTGCCACAAATATGTACTCAGTTGAATAGTGTGTGTTTATTGTTCATGAAATACTGACAAATGGATTCATCCAGACAATATCAAAGGACACTTCAAATTAAGTATAGTGAAAGAGATGTGCCGACAAAATCCTAGATTCACACATCGATGAAAAATCAGTTAACAGATGATAAATTAATGGAAGGGTTACTAATGCAAGCATGATGAAAGTTATTTTGGTGACGGATTGATTAAAAAAAAAAAATCAGTGGCCACCAAGATCCTCAGACCTGATGCTAGGTGATTTCTTCTTGTGGGGTTTACTGAAAGGCTGATTGACGCCCTCAATGATATGATACGGCAGGAGGTTGCTTCCCTTCCCAGTGTCACATTAGCAGCTGTTTTCACCATTATGCAGACTGTTGTACAAAAGTGCGTTGATGCTTGAGGAGCCATTTTCACCATATACTCTAGGCATACCTGGTTTTGTAACATAGAAGGTAAATATTAGAGATGAGCGAGTATACTCGCTAAGGCACATTACTCGAGCAAGTAGTGCCTTAGCCGAGTATCTCCCCGCTTGTCTCTAAAGATTCGGGGACCGGCGCTGGTGACAGGTGAGTTGTAGCGGGGAGCGGGCGGGAGAGAGGGAGATCTCCCCTCCGTTCCTCTACGCTCTCCCTCCCCGACCCCGGCGGCCCCCGAATCTTTAGAGACGAGCGGGGAGATACTCGGCTAAGGCACTACTCGATCGAGTAATGTGTCTTAGCGAGTATACTTGCTCATCTCTAGTAAATATGTATCGATTTTCATAGGGAACTAGAAAAACATTTTACTATTCTTGAGGAATATTTAGGTTTTCTAGTAAGAGAATTACCCTATGTATGTTCCGGAATGGAAAATCTGTCAGAGGAATTTGGTTCTGGATAAGCGGGTGGTCTTCTCAACAAGGTGATCTATTGACGGTGGTCACTGAACTTACAGATTTTTTCATTGATGTTACAAATTGTAATGCATTACACACACCTGTTCAGCATTTTTCTTTGTCAATGACTATTCCTATAAAAGACGGGACCTTATCTCATACACAGGGATGCTTGGCCTATAGAAGTTCACTCTGATCTTTTTAGAAATTAACTACTGTAAATTATAATTTATTAAATTATTCTTGCTGCAATGCTCTAAATGTGTTCACTCACTGATTGCTAAGGTGATGGGTACAATATTTGGGGCATTTGTCAGAAAATGTTTGAAACCTCCTTAAAATGCAAGTATGATGAGAGTTTGATTGTTCCCAGCAAGAGAAACCAAGTAATCCTGTAGATATGATACCTTTTAATGGCTTACAAAAATACATGATATTATAGAAAGCTTTCAGATTTTCTATGGCCCCGTCGTCAGGCCTGAAAGCTCACTGTAACATCATGTATTTTTGTTAGCCATTAAAAGATATCATATCTACAAGATTACTTGTTTTTTCTCATGATGAGACAGTTGCCCCAAAAATGAGGGTATCTAAAATCTACACATAAGATACTACCATAGTGGGCTCTAAGAACATCCATAATATGCTTTAAACTGGATTGGCCTGTGTCTGGGTGGTTTAGGCAACTGATTGGTGTACTAAGAGGAAGATGTTGAAATGAGAAGAGACTTTAGCACTGCACTGGCAGATGTTCCAATGCAGAATGTTTGCCTCCCTCAACTCGAAAGACGTGCATTGGGAGTAGTTCTTACAGCACTCATTGGGTTTACTCTTTATAATCAACAGACTATGACTTGCTGGCATTAAAGGTGAACATGCTTTAAAAATTCTCTCTCATAAGTAATTATTGCTACATTTGTGGCATTTACAAGGAAATGAGAAAGTTTAGTGAAATGAGTGCTACATTTGGTCCTATTTATTTTAAGATGTTGTATTCAACATAGGTGTGTGACTCCAAATTGCAGTTTCTATAAAGCAAGACATAAAACTAAATCATGTAAAATAATTAGAGATAAGCGAGCATACTCGCTAAGGGCAATTACTCGAGCGAGCATTGTCCTTCACGAGTACCTGCCCGCTCGGAAGAAAAGATTCGGGTGCCGGCGCTGGTGAGCAGTGAGTTGCAGCAGTGAGCAGGGGGGAGTGGGGAGGGGAGAGAGAGATCTCCCCTCCGTTCCCCCCGCTCTCCCCCGCCGACACGCGAATCCTTTCTTCCGAGCGGGCAGGTACTCGCTAAGGACAATGCTCGCTCAAGTAATTGCCCTTAGCGAGTATGCTCGCTCATCTCTAAAAATAATGAGTACAAGAGAATTACTGAGGGATTTAATGAAACCAGTGAATAGATGACAGAACAAATGGCATCACTGCATATTAAACTGAAAATATAATGGGAAAAATGAAATGGAAAAGGGCCTCAAAATATTAATAAATATTAAAAGGGGTTGTCTGGTGAGTAAACTTTGTGCCATAAGTTCCATGCAGCATGTAGTTAAACATTACTTTGAATGGCAAGCAATATTACATTTCCCTTGGGGATCATACACACAGCCATATTAGCACTCCGTACAATCGGTAAAATCGGTAAAATGAGTTGTATAGAGCTATAATATGGCATTCACAGAAGTCTATGGGGCACCTATGTACAGTACCTCAGTATGCCTCTAATTTCATATAATAGCATTCTCTATCAGATGCATTAGGACAAGGTTAGTCATGGGAAAACTATCTGCTTTATATAATGTGGCTAGTGCTACTGACTACAAATGCTGAAAAGTAATCTAAACCTAGACCTTAGTTAATTAGAAAGTTAAAGCATTTCAATACTACATCTATGCCTTTATTAAGCTGATACGTAAGTTAAAACGTGTTGGCTTTGTAATTAAAGCTTTAAAGCACTATTTTATAGCTATTGTAGATAGTAATGTTAGTAACATTCCGAATTTTTAAACTTCTGGAGCTATGTAACAAGGTAACATGCAGAATGGGTCATATCTCTGTAAATACACAGTAAATAAGCTTACTTAAAGTGTATGTAACTTTTCAGATGACTTTTCATAATAAGCTGCTGTGGGGGTACATGAGGAATAACACTATTTCTGACTGTTCTTATAAGTTTTAGCTTGTATTATACCCATTTCCCCCTCTGAAGGGTGTACATCTCATTCTCAAATCTCTCAGAGCTGGTGGGAGGAGCCTGCTGCTTTGCTGTGTTCTATACACTGTTCAGAGAACAGCAAACTCTGCTTTATAGATTTCAGTAACACACACACAGACATAACATCAACATATAGGACAGTGTATAACAGGACCATACAATTTAAACTAGTAATTATTAGGAAATTATAGTAGCAGTGTTTCTGGTGGCACATCACACACACAGTAGCTTGATTACCACACAAGGCAAACACAACTTGTCTCCTTCCACAGCAGAGACATCACCACAGGACAGGTCCTTTAGCCTACCGGATCTCTGTGGTGGTGGTAGGTCAGTGTGTTCTGTCAGGACTCCTGGGTTTTGTAGGAAATTATAGTACCAGTGTTTTTGGTGGCACAATGCGCCACACAGCTCTGCTACATGGTACATGCATTATGATCCCCTCATATCACACACAGTAGCTTGACTACCACACAAGACAAATACAGCTTGGCTCCTCCCATAGCAGTGACATCACCACAGGCCCTTCCGCCTACCGGATCTCTGTGGTGGAGGTAGGTCAGTGTGTTCTGTCAAGACTGCTGAGTTGTGTCTGACATAATAGTGATTTAGTTGTATTCTCATTTTGTTATTTTTATCCTCCCCTTTTCAAGAGCCCTAACTGTGTTGTTCTTCTGTCGGTCAGACTCTGTATTTTATATATGTTGTAGGACCGTCAATGACGTGACCAGGGGGCGGAGCAATGACATCACCAGGAGTGAAGCATAGGAATCACACACACACACACACACATACATACATACTCACAGACAAGTGGTCGTTAGTAGTTTAATGTAAATAAATAGCAGCGAATAACTCTGTTCCATTAGCTCTGTGTGTCTCTCCTCTCTACTCCCCATTCCTTTCTGCTCTCATAGACTTCAATGAGCACGATGACTCATCCCTCTCCTTCACTTCCCACTCTGCCCTCCAGCAATCTACAATAACACACTTGACAGCAGGCAATGAACAGCAAATCAGAAGAATGTGGCCAGCACTTTAGAGTGATTTCTCAGCATTTAAACATAATTTTAGATAAAGCAAATTGGATTTTGGCTAGTCATCCCACTGCTGTCATATAAACACAAGGGGGCAGATTTATGAAACAGTTCAAGTTGCCCAAAGCAACCTATCAGAGCGAAGCTTTCATTTTGTATTCTGCTCTGGTAAAATGAAAGCTGCACTTTAATTGGTTGCTAGGGGCAACAAAGGCAGTTTTTCTTTTGGACAGTTTCATAAATCTGCCCCAAGGTGTTTGAAAAGTTATGATTCCAAACTTTCAAATATAATCTTTTAATGTCATCTTTCCTCATTTCATGAGAAAAACACAATTCGATATTGAAATCATTTCCACATAATCTTCCTCTAATTTTCAAGAAAATGGCAATTTAAACAATTTCCATGGCATTTATATTTAAAATGTATTTTTATGCAAAACTGAATCATTGCTGGAATGTGAGTGAATGGAAATTAGGCCCTTTGCAGATTCTGATATATGAAATTTGTAATATTCCTGCTGCTGGCTTCTCCATTCTACAACCCCAGTTCTTACGATATTTGTTTGCCTGTGTGGGCGTCCTGTGTAAAGCTTCACCTGCAAGCAGTACTAGAGATAATAGCGCACTGCTGCAGTCGGAAGTCCAAGTAGAAAAGCATTCATCAGAATAGGAGAAAATGGAAGAGCAAGCAACTTTGTTGTGGCAGGAAGTACAATCACAGCACTTTCTGAAGCCTTATCTCTTCCTACCCCGTATACACATCTTCTCTATATTATATAGAGGCTGTGCATTTTTTTCTATGTTAACTATACAAAATTACATCCTTTCGCTTTTCTTTGGTAAGACATGTACATCTCATTCATACTCTCCAGTCACGATCTGCCACTGCACAAAATCCTTTCACATTCCTAATAAAGCATTTTTATCCTGTTTAGGGAAACACTTGCATTTTAATGTTGTCACGTGGAAGCCGGTAGGCATTCTTAATTCCTATTTTATGCAAAAGCAAATTGGAAATTCACTGTGCTCTATGTAGTCTCACTTACCTACAGCTTACAATGCATATATGTGAATAAAGATTCTCAATGCTGACGGCGTTCTAGTTAAATGTAAATCTGTGGCTTCATAGCAAAACTATTAAAACTGTGCCACCTATAAATCTGCATTCATATGGTTATATAATAAATGTTCATAAATGGTGATATGCATATACATATTTAACCATAGACCTTACAATGTACATGGGTTTTTAATGAACAGCTGCTACTAAATCAGTAGTAAAAAAGTTCTGATATGGTAAGAAATCTCCAAGAATACATGTTTTTAAAAAAAACAAAACACACCCCCTTTTCCAGAACGGATTTCCTGTGACAGGTTTTCAGTTCTATCATATATCTCTCACACACTGGTCTTCTTCTTTAAAAAGACCACCCCATTAGAAAACCACATTACAAAGCAGTTGTATGTGATTGTCTCAAAGATCCTGTACTCATGTGTTAATCCACTCCTCTGCTTATCTTCTTACTAACCTGTAGCAGGAGAAGGGACAAGTATAGAGTAATGTTAGTGAAGTATTCATAGTTGGTATGTTTTTAGGTGGCCAAATTAAGTGTTAATGTTTGAGCTCGAAGAAGCTTACAAATCACACACACTTTGAATGTGATAGGAAGTCATCTGATTTATTAGACAGACTGCAGAGATATTTTATGCAAAGACATTTAAAATGGGGCTAGAACAGGCCTCACTTATAATAAATAAAGTTTATTATAATTCATTTATCATCATTAGCTATTAGAAACTCAAAAAGAACAATGACGTCTCTTTAGAAGCAGGACTTTTCTCAGGCTGATTAAAGCTGTTACTCATGAGGCTTCAGTAAAATGACCTTACATTCTTGTGATAGAAACAATAATATGAACTAAAGGAAAGACCGTGAAAGACTAAGAAAAGAGCAGGTTACAAGACAAAAATGGAGGACAGGAAATCGTGTATCTTCTCTCACAGTAATGTGACTCCAAAAAGGGTTTGTATTCTGTAAGCATTTTGATTTTCAAACAAAACAATAGAGTAACTCGTAGGACAGATTCAATATGTGATTGTTGGGAATCCTTACAGAATTGTTAATGTGTTGCTATATGAGTGGGACCTTCATTGATCACAAATTGATGCCCAATCATAATGATCTGACGTCATTTTCAAAACCTGGAAAGCACCTGTAGACTAGCATGCACTGAAAAAGCAAAGGGCTAGGCTAGCTTAAAGACTATCATCATATTTAGCGATTTTTTTTTCCACTTTAATGCGTGTATTTTTCTCTTAAAACATTTTTGCAACATAGAGCTTATTTGGTGTCATCTTACATACATGCTATCTATCCCGAGGTCTCAAATCTGTGCTTTAGGGGATGTGACAACATTGAAACTCATTTACATGTCTGGTGAATACGCTCCATAGTGAAGGCCTCCTGGAAAAAGGCTGTCTTATTTCCTCAGTCACGGGAACCTCTCTTAGATTAGATCCATAGATACTGCAATTATGCAACAAACCCAAAAGTATACGTAATGCCCTCTTCAGGCTTATTCAGTTTATAAGTATGACAGCTCGTACTCACATCGCACAACATTGGCGAAAATCACATATACATTTCAACCCCCTCATTACCCAAATTAACAGGACACTTCTGAATGAGAAGTTGATTGCCATTCGCTAAGTCAAGGTAGCCCAATTTGAGTCAGTCTTTGTCAATATCCCCAACCTACAATACCACCTTGAACGCTAACTACTTCATCGGACATTTGAACCTAAATCAGGACTTCAAAAAGAGAGATAAATGACCATATAATTTCAAAAAAGGCAAAGAAAAGGAAATAATGTTATCATCCCGACTAGCCATAACACGACAAAGCGCTTATATTGTATTGTCCTGTTAAACGCTGTCCCCCTCTCTTCACTCACCCTGTACAATGTTAGTTTTATATTTATGCAAGTTTATAATGGTTTCCTGAAACTAACCAATTTTATCTATGCCAAAAATTCCTGTTGTTATGCCAAAGTCTTCTCCCCCTGCGTGGGGTCTATGTGACAGGGATGTTGCCAACAGTTTAAAGTTCACTTTCAAGAAATACTTTTGAAACTTAAAACATTTTTGCAATTCAATTTTCTTAAAACTGTTGCACTGTGTGACTTCTGCAGCTTCTATATATCACAGTATACAACAAGGTGCAGAAGCCTTTTCACTAACAGATCCATCAGTGAGCTCATCAGGCAGCTCCATGTCCAGCCACTCTCTCTTCTCTCGTGAATGATCTTCTAAGCTAATTGATGGCCAAATCAAAGTTAAATGTATTCTGTTATTATTTAATTATCCCAGCAGATTAGACCATTATGGTATCTTCACATTTATCACAGAAAGTTTTGCAACTGAAAATCTGTTGCAGACATCTGAATGTTCCAGCAGCATATGTATGGATAATTACAAACTACATTCTTTTAAAGGTATGGAACAGTTGGAAATCCGTGCAAGAAATATGCTACATATGTGATAATTTAACAATCTATCTATAGATAATCTGTCTGTCCGCCCTGTCTGTCTATGAAGTATTTAAAGTATTTTGTTAATTCAGGAAATATTTTAATCCTGTATTACTTTTCTTTCTATAAATTCTATGACCCTCTTAAAATGTTTTTTGAAAACATAAATAAAGACACCCATCCCCACTGATAGTAAAACAGCTGTGCTTTTGGCTTTGTATTCTATGGTATGTCACACTACTGACACGAAGGATTAAGGAAGGTATGGGACAATGTCTGTTCTATGAAAAGTGTTCTACAGTTTGCCACCTGCTGCCTTCTCTACATGTGGTATCCTACTATAAAATTCTTCCCTTTACCATCATTCAAATTCTTAAAGGGAAAGCATGAGTTTAAATGTGAAAATATACAAAGTGTTAAAGGGGTTTTCCAGTCCAATAGCAGATCAGCAGGGGGCTGTTGTCCGGGACCCCTGCCAATCAGGTGATTGAACAGAGATGTGGGCTAGCCAGAAGGCTCAAAATCCTATCTATTCTATGATGGCCTGGTATTGTATTGCATCTTTCTCCCATTCACTTTAATGTGAGAGTGCTGCACTACCATACCAGCTGCTGTACTATGGACAGCATTTGGAGCATTCTGATTGGCCCCCAACGTCTTCACATTAGCTGATTAGTGGAAAACCCAGGTAGCGGACTCCTGTCAGCCTGCTATTTCTGAGCTATATTAAGGATACGTAATCAATATTTATTGGACCTGAAAACCCCTTTAAACATCACTAAGCCTACTGGTTACTCCTCTAAAAACTTTTCCAATTAGGAAAAAGCATGATTTTAAAGAAATTTTCCCATCTCAAAAAACGGCGGAATATAGATAGCATATGTCAGCACTTTTTTGATTGGTAGGGGTCTGATGTCTGTGACCTCCAGCAATCACAAGAATGAAGGGGCTGTTGCACTGATTCCAAGCTGATGCCTCTTGACTATTTTCCCCAGTATAGCAGCACCCCGTCCACCCAACAATGCAAGTAACTGCCGAGAGTCTCACTCAATTGAATGAAGTTGTGCTGCAGTTTCCAGCACAGCCAGGTAGCCAGGGGCTGCTACACAGGGTTAAAACAGAAAAAGGGACTCAGAGCTACACCAATGCTGTATCCCCTTCATTCTTAGGATAAATGGGGATCCCAGATGTCTAATCCAAATGACCATAAAGTGATGGCATATATATCCTAGCAACATGCTATCACTTTATGAAATGGGTATAACTGATCTCATAAAGTGTGCGGTGTCTCACCTTGAGTGCTCTGTTCACTTACTATTCATATACTGTATGAACACTAGGAGCAAGACTCCGCGCCTGCGCGCTAAAGCAGGCTGCCAAGGATTCGGCTTTCCCTGCTAGGTAGTGAATGCTATGTCACTAGTGACGTAGCGTCCATTGACCTGCAGCAAGCAGAATGCCGAAAATGTATGCTACATCACAGGAAGCAGAAGAATCAGATGGCTGGAAGAGCCAGGAGGATATCCATGAGGAGAAGATGTGGTAAGAAGACTGACGGGGGAGGAATAGGTAAGTATAGAATTTATTTTTCCTAATGACAGAACCCCTTTAAGTGCAGTTGTCCCCACTGCAGGTAAGCATTAAAAGATAGATGTTGGAAAACTGGCCTTAAAGGGGAAATCCTATCAAAATCATCCCTAATATGACATACTGTAGATACATGTAAGAAAATCTAACCACTAGATTGGCCCACCACTGATTTTAGAACAAAGAGGCTCAGTAGGACGCTTAAAGGGGTTATCTTAAGAATACAGATCCGTTCTTTAAAAACAGCCACTCCAGGGATCAGTTAGGTTCAGCCCTTGGAACTCCCATGCGATCCCATGTGAGAGAGGAAATAGATATATAATTAGCATTCAAATTAACGTATTTACTTAGTCATCACCCACTCTGTCTAAAGTAGAGCTGCTAGGTTGGACCGAGGCTGCCCCCATGGAATTGTTGATAGATTTATGTTACTGGAAATCTGACAGAATATTCTAGGCAAACCCCATTTAGTAACCTGTAGGGTCAATTCATTCTGAAAATCCCAGAGCAACAGATTATTGGAGCCCTTTGACTGTTACTTGTGCCAGTTAGAGCGTCTTAATGAAACTTTATTCTAAATACAGTCACTGACCTACAATAAATAGCCCTAACGAGATACACTAATTAAAATACAGGAGTTTAATATAGCATGTGAGCTAAGTTATCCTTAAGCTTTTCAAAAGTGCAGTAAGCTTTTATCATAAAGTGTAGACAGTCTCAAATTAGGGATTCAACAACCTCTCTTCTCTTTGCTATTTATACCTGTTTGTTGGATGCTTTAATATCTCTTAGGTTTAAGTATGTAAGTGTTGAACTTAGACCTTTTGACTCCATACTCCACCAGCTTTCTGTTCAGTACAAATGCTAACATGAACTGCAATTTTCATTACAGCTAGTGAAAGTACATAGTTAAAGGGCCACTTGGGTGATTCTTTTCTATTCATTATATAGCTAACCCATCAATATATAGAAATAAGCTAGTATCACCTTGGTTAGTTATTCCTTTTTATCTGAAACTCCTTTCTCCTCAACAAATGTGGCTAAATATAGATGTAAAAGAGGCAATAAACAACAAAAAGAAAGCATTTAAACTGCTATAATAAGAAGGCAGTGAATATGCACAGCTTGCAATTTAACTCCTTCCTATCACACATACAACAATATATGCCCTAACTGCATATGCCCAGTGCAGTTAAGATGTATCTAAATGTTCGCAGTATATATTGACAGCTGACACCTGCCTGCAACAGCCGCAATTGGAGATAACACTGATTATGTTTGTTAACCCTCTAAATGCTGCGGTCAGTTCTGACAATGGCTTTTCAAGGTCCAAATCAATCAGGATTGAAAGTCCTGAATTGCTCCTATTGGAATAGGATCTCAGGGTGCCATCCAGGTGTTTCTGCCAGGTGAAGACAACACTCAAGCATAGGCCTTCTCCAAGGAACAGCTGTAGAGCTGTACCAACTACTTTGCTACACAAGGCAGAAGGTGTGCTGCTTGTTTTAAAAACAATGTCATAAATTTTACAAGGAGAAATTCTGCAAAGTGAACAGAACAGCCAAGCACGGACCTTCTCCAGGAAAATTTCATGTTCTGCTTCAGAGGAGGAAACATGGTGGAAGCAGAAGAAGGAGAACAGCAGCATTCAACCACCACTACCAGGGGCGTAACTAAAGGCTCAGGGGCCCTGATGCAAAAGGTAAGCTGGGGCTCCCCTCTATCTGTATCTGTACCAGTACCCATACCTAAACCATGCTGCACAGAGGCATAACTTGAAGCTTCTGGGCCCTAATGCAAAACCTGTAACAGGGCCCCCAACTATAATGCTTTATTTATAGTACTGGGCTCCTTATATGGAGAATAGAGGCCTTATGGGCCCCCTAAGGCTCCTGGGCCCGGGTGCAACCGCATCCCCTGCACCCTCTATAGTTACGCCCCTGACCACTACTACAACCAGCAGCAACAGAACCTTGAGGGTAAAGTATGCTCCTCGTGGAAATATCAGAGCTGTAGCTCTGTATTTCCATATTGACATATTTTTCATCTGAGGGAAAGTAGGAGGAGGAAAGAGGAGAGCAGCAGCAGCAGCGCCAACACCAGCAGCAGCAACAGCACTTTGAGGGCACAGCGTGGTCTTTGATGTAAATCTATGGTCAGTCATATGTCAGTAGAAATTGCCAGTGTGCTAACTAATCAGTGGAATCTGCCATGGGGGCGCAGAGGTCAGGAGAAATCCATGCCTGGTTCATGTTTATAAACATCAGGTGATACACATTGTCTGTAGACAGGCTGATGTATCTGTCAGTTATCACACCCAGCTGTGCTGAACACCCTTTTTGATAGCACACTGGTGGCAGGGCAGACAAGCACCTCAAAGGCTTGTTGTGCAAGTTCTGGCCTCTTGTTCAGCTGAGAAACCTAGACGTCGAAGGGGCCAATATCATATTTGAGTACATCCATGCAGGAGCTAACTTACTCTTGAACTACAATGGATAATTGTTGCCTGTGACTGTCAGTCCTATTCTGTGCTTTTGCTGCAGGACGCAGTGGTCTGAAAAAGCTATGCCACACATGTGTTAGACTTCCCCTGCCACCGGTGTTGATGCTGCAGCGGCGGCTTATTGAACATCCGCCATGAGCAACAGAGCTGCAATCCATTGTGGATGCATCCTCGCAGCCATAGCTCTTTATATTCTGGCACACCACGTGATCAAGTAGTCATTGCATTAACTTCACACTTTTGCAAGTATATCACTTACACTGAAGAACTCTGTGAATTTATTATTGATTCAGTTAAATACTTATTGAAGCATAATTTTTGTTTTTGATGAGCAGTTTTTCTTGCAAGTACGTGGAGCCCTTATGGGCACGAGATTTTCCCCTTCCTTGGCTAGGATTTTCATGTCATGGTGGGAGGAAAGACACATTTTTTCATCTGAGAATCATTTTTCTGCCAATATACAATGTTATGGTAGATTAAACAATGACTATAATCAATGCGGTATTGCAATCTATAAAAATACTCACTTAAAACCAAAATTTTCATAATAATGACAATACCATCATGCATAAGATAAAGGACTTCATTAATTGTGAGCCTGATGATATAATTTATGTCATAGAGTGTACAATGTATCATCTTATACATGTGGGCTGTATCATATGGAAAGTAAAATGCAGAATAGCAGAATATATTTCTGATATTGTCTCAATCTCCACTAAAAATGTTTCTGGGGCCGCCAAGCATTTCATGCAGGTACACAATGGTAACATCTCTAGTTTCAAATTTATGGCATTGAAAAAATATATAAACCGATTTGAAGAGGTGATTGGCATAGGATTGGCATAGGTGATTGGCATCTGGATTTTAAATTTGAATACAAAGTTTCCATTGGGAAAGGATTGTAAACATAATCTTTATTGAAATCCAGTTTATTCTCTTATTGGACTCTTCTTTTAATACAGATTGATGGAAATTAGTCATGTGATCATAGCTCCTCAGGTGCGTAGAAACACAAAGTGAACGATAGGTACTGCGCTCTAAGGAATGAGGCGTCGAAATGTTTTCAACTTTGTCAAGAAACTTACTTAAGAGAGAGATCTTATCACACAGAGACCCCCCTGAGATGGAAAAGTGGTCACTCTAACGGAATCAGCGTTTTTTATGCACATTTCACGCCATCCAGGGGAGACAACCAGTGGACCACACCGTACATAACTTGTTAATACCTCGAAACGCGTTGCACCTGACATTATCCTCTATTTTATCTTTCATTTTATGTTGTTACTGTTCTTTTGTTGCTGTCATTGTCTTAAAACCACATTAAAAAATCTGAATTTGGATGCCTTGTGGATGGATTTGTCTGATGGACGTTCTTTGACTGACGGTGACCACTTTTCCTTTTCAGTAGGGCCTCTGTGTGATGAGACCTCTCTCTCTAGTAAGTTTCTTGAATGAAGTTTAAAACATTTAATCGCCTCATTCCTTAGACCGCAGTACCTATTAACTTTGTGTTTCCATTACTATTCCCGGATCACCGTACGTGTCATCTAGTGTATGGACTTGCTCTCCATTTCTCAGTGGATGTGCTACGTACTTGGTCTAGGTGTAGCGGTCAGACTGAATTTTCTTTTGGGTTGGGATGCATACACCAGGTAAGTCCCCATCGTTTACCTATGATTTTTTTTTCAAATCTTAATTTAAGGTCATCATCACTAAAGCGCTGTCCTTTTATTGTATTTTACTAGGTGCGTAGATGGCTTTGGTTTTAAAAGGTTCTCTTTTCATATTGCAGACTGCCCTGACTTAGAGCGTTTTTTTCGCTTGAAACATGTAGGTCTTTTCCTATATACAGTTGGTAATGCCAGCAATGATGCTTTTAATGTAGGATTAATTTAAAAAATAGTTTTTATTGGATTGTGGTGCTGGATTCAACCAATTTCATTCTCTGTCCTCACCTGATGTCCACTGAAAGTTTCCAAGCACGCTCCAACGTCAGTAAGTCAAGGACCTAGAAGCACTGGAGCAATTCCTTTGGGGTGAGCTGATTTTTTATATTATATTGAAGTTGTCCAGAGTTCTTACAACTCAGACAACCCCTTTTAATAATATGTTGAAACAGACACCAATATTTTTCAAGTACGCTGTGGAATTTGCTGTCATGGAAAATCTCACCAAACTCCACATGGCGCAATGCAGATTTTGATGCAGTATTGGTAACAGAATTCTGTCATTTCTAAATCTGCATGGAAATCCGGAGATTAGCCATGCGGATTTTGGAGCATTATTTTCCACAGGCCCGCGAATTCTACTAAGGTCTGCAAAACTTTTCATCCTTGTAAAAGCAGCCTAAGGGTACCTGTGATGCTTATTTATGGCACAGATTTATGTTACAGATTTCAATCTTTGAAATACAAGGGTTAAAACCTATGCAGATTTGCAAGAAAATTTTGTGGCAAAATCCGTAATATTTAGGTGCAGATTTGACCACTGTGGATTTGCAGCATATTTTCAGAGGGTTTTCCACTTCGGAAAGCCTGCAGCAGATACATGATGTGTGAAGGCATCCTTAGGACTCTTTTACACGACTGTCTGCATTTCTACGCCTGCCCTATCGCACCGCAAAATTGCATGAAAGAAGAATAGCCGCAAACAAGTCCTGATCTTAATTAGCGTATCTTTGACCATTCACATGGGCGGCTGCTCTGTAATGGTACAAAAATACGCTGCAGCGCGGAAATCCCTCGGTCGGCAGAAATCCTCGTAATGACTATTGATGCTTAAAGCCAGCTGTCTTCTTTTCCGAGAGTTGGAAGCAGCTGAACTCTCCCCCCCCCCTTTTTTTTCAACTCCCACAGAAGCCTATGGGAGCTTCCAGCATATGTCGGCAAAAGACAGGGCAAGACCTATCTTCTCATGTGCCATTAAAAATAGTTTGCAAGCATTTTCAGTCACTGATGTCCAATTTTTCCTGGCACAATTTCTTTCCGCACCCAAAAATCGTTCATCTGAATGAATACATTGCCCTTTCACAGTTACAGACTAAAAACTTGAGCATTCTTTATTAAAGATGCTCTAAAAAACATATATGGGCTGACTTACATACAAATACGTTTTGTATGTAAGTCAGCCCATATATGTTTTTTAGAGCATCTTTAATAAAGAATCCTCAAGTTTTTAGTCTGTAACTGTGAAAGGGCTTTTCTAAATTATTATAGACTTTTCCGTCTCTATGAATAGAATGAATACATTGGAATCCAATGCTTCGGATAGTTGCGATTTTTTGTCATGGCTACATTAGCTAAGTATATACGGTCGTGTGAAAAAGGCCTTATAGTAACCGTAGCATTGGCTTCTTAAAAAGAAGAGTATGAAGTGGTAATATGACGCATAAGAAGGGATTATCTCGTGAGACAACTCTTTAAAGGACGCATACACCATTCAATTGAAATCTGATTACAAAATCCATCATTTTGAGAAGAATGTTCCTTTTTGAACCGTAGCACTTACACATGCGCATGCCTTTCATCTAGCCTTTCTACTATCATTTAGTACACAATGTTTTTTAGATACTACCGTCTTATCTTGTGATATATATTGTACGTGTTGCTGCATAACTAAGTATAAATTACAAACTAAGAAGTCACGGGGGATTGGATCCAGCACAAGGACAGTGCCGTAGGCCAGACGCTTTGATACAATGCACAGAGATCTGTAGTTACTGCTTATAATCCTCGCTGCGGGGTGTTCTGCCTTTCAATATACTGCGGTACCTAATGAATTGTAAAGTGCTTACATCAGATCACTGCATAGAAGAGATTACATGAACGCTTTGATCGTAAATATTTTTATGTTTATCATTTCAAATATATTGAGGTTGTATGCCGGAAATGTAAGAAGTTAAAGTGCTAGACGTTGGTGGAGAATACCTTCCATCACATGTCAGGCCAATGAATTAACACCCTGCAAACCCAGATGTCACAAAGGTTAGGTTAACATGGTCAGTACAAAATAATCCTTTAAAATGTTATTAGAAAAGAAGATTCCTACATAATCTAACACACTTCTCCAGAATCATAAGCTATGGGACTAGTGAAGAACAGATTTGTAGCCAGTGCTTTACTTATCAGTCTGGTATTTCTATAGGATAATATAACACATAGGAACAAATTTTTGAAGATTCACAATTAGTGTAAGATTTGTAGTGATTCTATGCTTCAATATGTTGTACAAAACAGCAAAATGTTCATTCAGCTTATTTTTTAGCAGTAGCCAAATGACAAAATGGAAAAAAAAAAAAATCACATTTCACCTTCCCCAGAATGTTCTTACCACTACCCACATCCCATCCCATGTAGATCAATTCAAATCTCATCCTCGAACATTGATGGTGGTTAGATACAAATTGATGTTACAATGATAGCTAAGCAATGGTCTCCTATCATGAGGAATATAAGGGTGGCCATACAAATTAGAAAGCTGTCTGACAAAAGCTAATTTTGCCCAAGAACCCAACACACATATATGCTCGACTAGGGTGAATGTAAACTACCTCATCCTCATCTCCTCCAATTTTTGAAATTTGGGAAAATTTGTGAGGCTTAATATTCTTTAGATGATTGCCCAGACCTGCCGAAATCAGAGGGTTCAAAGTCTCTCCTTATCTATAATGTACCTTTCTTCTTCCTTCTTCTACTCCTCAGAAGGAGGAAAAGTTCAGAAGAAAAAGCATGTTGGCTCAGTGGTTAGCACTGTTGTTTTGCAGCGCTGGGGTCCCAGGTTCAAATCTATCCAATGACAATGTCTACATAGAGTTTATATATTCTCCCTGGGTTTGTGTGAGTGTCTTAATGATAATCACCTTTTTTATATAGCATATTTAGAAGGAGAAAGAGGATGATGAAGAAGCGTGGAGGCTAAGTGGTTAGCATTGTTGCCTTGCCGTTTTGGGGTTGTAGGTTCATATCTGACCAAGGATAACTTCTGCATGGAGTTTATATATTCTTTCTGTGTTTGTCAGTTTCTCCCTGTACTCTAAAAACATACTAATAAGTGAATCTAGATTGTGAGACCCAATGGAGGCAGAAAATAGCAAAGTGCATTATATGTAAAAACAATCATTATGAAACGCATGGAAAAATACAAATTCCCTGCAGATTTTGTCAGATTTGAATCTAGGACCTCAGTGCTGCAAGGCAACAGTGCTAACCACTGAGCCACACCACCACCATGTGGATTCAGCTGAGATGACCTGCCCGGGGTTTGCTGAAAGCCAAATCTTTAGTAAAGTTCGACTCAAAATAGGGTTTGACTGGTTCAGTTCACTTAACAGTAATTGTGGGACAAAATCTGCTAAATGAAAAAGTGCTTTCTCTGCCTCTTTGAGATCAATGGGCTACTGTAAGGGGGTTCATGAGTTGATGATGATCCCCTTTGCATATTCACTCCCTTCCTAGTTTTCAAACTGTTTTACTGTGATCTGTTATATATGCAATTGGCACTTTAAGGTGGCTGTAGAGTAGCTATGGGATACACTGGAAATAGCCCAAACTTTCTGTTCAGAAGAGAAACAATTCTTGAGCAAGTTAGGCGTGTCTGCCTCTTCTCCTAAAGAGAATTTCGCCTTACTATGCCAACTCCATCACCTACACAAGTTATCGGAGATGCATTCCAATGCAAAGCCCACCGGTCTGTCCATCCACAGATTGGGATCTGCATTTTAACTGTACTACAGCTATCAGATCACATGCACTCTGGGTTTGACCTCTGCAGCTATTACTCCTCTCCCTCTGTGATAGTCAGCAGTGATCTGCGTGTCTAAGCGCTCTGTATGAGCGCTTCCAACCTTAACGGTGATGTCAGTGCTTGTGCAGTCGCTTAGCTGCCTGTCATCCCGTGTAAACCCAACAAAAGTCTGACTGAGACTGTCATTGTTGCACTGGCATTGTTGTGTTAGAAGCTATCTTCAAGAATGACCAGCTAACTGTTTGCAACCCAGTTCATGACTAGAACCCCAGGTTTTCCAGAGGACACGTATTGGTTAATGGTTGGAAGTTAATTCAGCATGGAACCCAGATATCCTGGCTTTTCCTATCTGGAGAAAGATGAATATGCATGGGGCCAGTTACATCCCTCTGCAGTTCACGGTCTTGATCGCAGCTCCCTGCAAGATCTAGAACAACAGGCTGAGCCCTTTCCATCTCTTCCCAAGCCTTTAATCTCTTCTCCATTGACTAGGCCAGGTGGATGTGTCGAATTACCACAGGAGTCAGTAGACTATCACCCTCTGTGGGATACCCCACCACCCTCGCTTTTCCCGACTTCTACACTAGAATAGCATGGAACAGATTGGCTCTTGCCTGTCATGTACTATAATGACTCTGCTCCACAAAGGATTAAGACATATAGAGTAACAAAGCTGAGCAAAGACCGATAGAGTAATACAATAATTTAATAATACACAGAACCAATATTCTTAGTGTACATTGTATATCATAGTAAATGATAAAATACACACTGGCTACCCTTTGACTGGTATCAACAAAAAGCATAGAATATATTATTGCATACCATGCACGGACAGTGTTCTGCTACACTGTACATACTGTATACTTACATACATAATGGCTTTCATTCTTAGTATAATTTGTTCGGCTTCCTTTAGTAATTGCACCTTGGTAGGAAGCAGGGTAATAAGTAGTTAGTGACTAAGTAAACTTGAAACGTACTCAGTATATAATTAGTGCTATTATCTTGTTTCTCAAGTGAATTCCTATGGCACTGGATAGTTCTACACTTCACATTGACAGACATTGTGGCCCTTAAAGGTGATACTGTACCCAACTGTGTTGTATTTCAATGGCATTTCACAGGCTTGTGATCAAGTACACAATGGCAGCTTCTATACAAGAAAGCTCTTTGCAGCCTGTTAGTGCGATAAAATCTTTAATTCCAATAAAATATTTTCTTTCTGAGCCTAAAGATGCAGAATAAAGTGTAACAACGGAAAGGGCGCTCAGGGCTATAACTTCTTGAGCATTTGTATGTAAGTACTGTATGTTCTATTCATTATGCATTCCTGAGGAAGAAGCTTTTTTGTGTTTTATCCCAGAAATACATTGAGAGCGAGTGACCCTACCTGGCCTTTTCTCCAAGTAAGTTATAATACAATCCTTATGTTTTATATCTAAAATCAGTTTTATAGTCCTGAGCACCCTTTTATTGTAACACTTCATTCTGTAAGTCTGGTACAACCAACCCTTTGGACGAGTCATTGAAAAAGGCTCCTGGTCCACACGGGAAAGGGATGGGTAATCCGTGGAAGCCAAACTTTGATCTGTGATTATTTGGCATATATTGGATTTAGTGTGGTGTCAACAGGTCCCACCCCCGATGGGAAAGCATATATGAGCCCATTCTCTGTTACTACTATGATAAGAATACATTTTTTAGTTTTTGTTTAGCCTAAAAATGACAGATTACAGCTAATAATGACCTTATTCCCTAAATGCAGCCTATGGTGTGCTTACACTAAGACATTCTGCCTATGAATTCGTTGAACCCCCATATATTCATATTTCGTGAAGGGGCCCTCCGTGTCTTGTTTGGTTTTGTGTTTTAACGAATTTTGTGCTGATTTTAGATGCACACAATACAGTTCTAGTTTTCATTTGGAAGAGATGACTGCAGCCTGATCACACTTTCATGCTGTCTTCTGTCACCTAACTCTTGCAAACCCACTAAATGTACATTAGCAATAAGTAGAGGATAGATGGAAGAGAGTATAACTTCAGGATCAGATTGTATGGGGTTGTTTGTGGTCTGTTACCAAAAAGACACATACAGTAGGTTTGCAAAGTATCTGTTGAAACAAAACCGCACCCAATGGATTTCAAAGACTAATAATGGGACCCGCTGGGTTCTGTCATGGTGTAATACTTGCACAAGAACAGGGTTTGGAGATGGTCCTAAACAGGCTGATATGTGTGTGCCAGCGCATAGTAATATAATGTAAAATGCCAGTTCACATGCGCGTTATGCCCTTTCCGTGGAATAAAATCGCTATTTAAAGCGTAATAACGGCTAGCCCTCTTTTTTCCCCTGCGTTTCATGCAGGGTCACACCCTCCCCCTCCCTTTTTTAAGCTTCCATAGACTCCTATGGCAGCTGTCTGCATAACACGCAGATAAAGCAAAGCCTGTCTTTTCCTGCATGCAGGATTTCGCAAAAAAAACAAAAAAAAACACCCTGGTGAGAATGAACCGATTAAAATCAATGGCTTCATTTTGTCATGTTTTACGTACGTGAGTTTCACATGGGCAAAAACCTGTACAAAGAAGTTCATTTGATTAAGCAGAGTTTGAAAAAAGCAGCAGGAAGATAGGTCCTGCCCTATCTTTCCTGTACGTAGGAAAAGATAGGGCAAGTCCTATCTGTTCTTGGGCATAGTATTCATGTCCGAGAAAAGAGCTAGTGAAAACGGAATGGTTTCATTTTATTTCGTTATGCGGTCCTGATTATCACATCCACATAACGGGACTAACACACATCCATGTATTTAGACCCTGAATCTGTGACTGAGGTTTTTGAGCAGTCTCCAAAGCACTTGTGAACACAGTTTAAGGTGGATTCAGTTCAGATTCTGCACCTAAATCCAGGCAGAATTACTTCCAATTCTGCTGGTCATGCACGAAAATAGGGTATCTTGTGCGCACTTTAGATGCCCTGGTACAAAATCTACACGAAACATTGAACACACCCAGAGGCGTAAGTTGAAGCTCCCAGGCCCCGATGCAAAACTTGTAACAGGGCCCCCAACTATAATGCTTTACTTATAGTACTGGGTTCCCTATATGGAGAAGAGAGGCCTTATGGGCCCCCTAAGGCTCCTGGGCCCGGGTGCAACCGCATCCCCTGCATCCTCTATAGTTACGCCCTTGAACACACCACATCATTTATACTCTGCAGCATGTTGGACTGAAAAGACATGGACCACTCAATTGTACCTCAATGATGCTAATCAGTGTAAAACCTACAAATTTATGGCAAAAATCCTATGTTTCAGCCCCAGATTAAATTGAAAAATTCAGCGAATCATGACCATGTGTAGAGGGCCTTACATGGCACTTCCCCCTACTTGTCCCAACTTTCTTCTCAAAATTAGCATGTCTCTGGATTACTAAAACAAAAGAACCCACATATTATTGATTTTCCTTACAAATCTCTATCACGCTTTCATTAAAATAATACAAATTAAATAAATAAATGAAGATGAAACCGCTTGTTCATTCTTGTATAATATGGTGTATCTCACTTTAATCCTCATTTGCCCCTAGCAAATAAATACAGGACTTAGTTTTAAGCCATGCTTTTAAGTGTAATAACCTCTCCGCATCTCATAATAGCATTGGCAAGTTTGATTCAGTGCTTTATTAATCCATTCACAAACAGAAACTTTTGTGAGTCATCGTTATCAATAACGCTGGGCTACAATTTCAGATCCCTGCTACTCATTTTGCTAATCTTCTGTGACCTCTACACTAACCTTGACATCCACTGAATGTGCGGATGTTTGTGTATATGTGCATCTAATAATACCGTATTTTTGTCTCTAGCGTTGATGCAGTATATATACTGTATGTGCCCTACTGACATCACCTTGAATTTACCCAGAGTGCACTGGAATTAGCTCAAGTTGTCATGACAACTGGAATTTTAAGGAAGTACGTTTGCTGCTTTAGAAAAGTACAGTAAAAGAGAAGACACGTTAAAAGCAAAATGTTTTTCCTGTTATTTTCTGCAATGACGTTTGTTCTGAAGAAAGTTACTTGATAGGGTTAAATAAATGTTCTATTTGTAACCTTATTGACTGGGGCAATGTCTTCAAAAATAAGAGTACAGACAATAAATAGCAAAAGTATCTTAAATACTCACTCATACCCTACAGCAGTGTTTCCCAACTCCAGTCCTCAGGGACCCAACAGGTCATGTTTTCAGGACTTCCTCAATATTGCACAGGTGATGTCATTATTGTGGGTGCCTCAGACATTGCCACAGGTGTTCTTACTATAGGATATCCTGAAAACATGACCTGTTGGTGGTCCCTGAGGACTGGAGTTCGGGACCCCTGTCTTACAGGAAGAAAGGCGTTAGGAATAGGAGGAAACCAATGTTGATCAAGAAAGATGTACAGGGGCAAAAAAGCTACAAAAATAGAGCATTTAAACCAGAGGTGTAGCTAGGTTTTCCCACAAAGAGTCAGATTGGCGACCTCCTCCATACGATGCTTATGGCTAAGGCCACACGGTCCAGATGACCACATACGGTCAAGCCACACCCACCTGCCACCTGTAAAATTGTGTAACCATTGGCCGCAGCATGTAAGCACCGCTTGGCTATAAGTGACCAGCCGGCTCATACGGTCTCCTCTACCAATGAAGGTGTTGTTAAAGGCACAACCTCCCCTTCTGTGTAAAAACAGAAATAGAGTATTACATTCTAGCAACATCCCATGACTTAATAAAATCAGAACCCCCCTTTAACTACTTAATGATGCAGCCTTTTTTTTCATTTTTCGATTTTCCCTTCTACTTTCAAAAAATGACAATTCTTTTATTTTTTTCTATTGACGTAGCTGTATGAGGGCTTGTGTTTTGCAGGACACGTTGTATTTTTAAATGGTACTATTTAATGTGTCATATTATGTACTGAAAAATGCTTCAATATTTTTATCCTTACTTTTGTGTGTAATTTGTGGCTTTGTAGCTTTTATTATTATTGTATTAAAATATGTGTGGATTCCTACAACACCATTGGGAGCACCATTATTGTTCACCACTTACCAGGATTAGGGGGGAGGGCTCTTGCTTAAGACCCCCCTGCGAATTAAGTTCATTACTTATATATTTATGATCTGTCTCCTGGAGCGCTGGGGTTCTTTTAATATATTTTTTTATATACTTTGTTCCTCTCCAATCAACCATGTATTTGGAGCCCCCACTGACGCTCTCCTATTGCTTGGAAATCCATGTGACCAGGGAAGATCCGCATTTCCACTAATATCTACCATTTCATCGCCTACCAGGACTCCAGCCATGGTGGACTGCCCACACCCAGGACAGTCCATTCACGCCAGGTAAGTCTGCCTCTATTTTTGGAGTAACTATCCTCTGGCTCTAACCAACGCCAGGAGTGCTGCCTTTATTTCATTAATTTCTTCTATTGGTAGTTAATATGATTTTTTGATTGCATTCTATATATTTTTTTATTTAGACGAAAGTACCAAATAAGCACAATTGTGTTTTTATTTTTTCTGATGGTGTTCACTGTGTGTGATAAATAATGCGTTACTTTGATAGATCAGACTTTTATTGACGTGGTGATTCCAAATATGTTCTTGGTTTTGATTTTTTATTATAAATATGGGAAAAGGGGAGTTTTAAACTTTTGTTACCTTTTATTTTTTCTAATAATTAATAAAAAAAATGTAACTTCTTTTTACATTTTTTTAAGTCCCCATATGTATAATGCAATGCACATATGCAAGTTATTTAATAATAATAATCTTTATTTGTATAGCACCAACTTATTGTGCTTAAGAGGCACATGGGGCACGCAAACAATATGAAAATGACAGAAATGACAAAAGTTACATATGGTATTCAATTATTTGGAAACAAAGGGGATGGGGTGATACTGAAGGTACAGGGGCAGGCGGTGGAGCAAGGGGGAACACAGCAATGCGACGATAACATGCAATATACAACTTTTAGGACACAAATGGGATGGGGGTAGTACAGGAGGTATGGGGCAGGCAGTGTACAAGATAGGCAAAAGTGGAAAGCCATAGGGAGAGGCAGGTGGCATTTTGTGGGAGGGGGCACTAGTTTAGTCTGAGTGTGTTAGCACAGCGGAACGCACGAGTTAGGTGATATATGGACAGCAGGGAAGTGATGTACGGTGGCGTGACCCCATGGAGAGCATTATGGGTGAGGGTGATGAGTTCTGCAGTGTATGGGCAGCCAAAGCAGCGACTGGCATAGCGCAGAGGTGCCTGAGAAGCAGCTGGGTAGGAAAATGAGTCTAGATGCCGCATTTAGTATGGATTGGAGAGGGGAGAGTCTGAGTGCAACAACTATTGTCTTTAGCGTGTCCGTGGTGAGGAACGGACGGATTTTAGCAATATTCCTAAGGTGCAGGTGGCATGTTCGGGCCAGAGATTGGATGTGAGGGTTAAAGGAGAGGTAAGAATACAGTTTGACCCCAAGGCAGCGGGTGTGCTGTCTGGGGGTTATGATGGTGCCAGATACTGAGATGGAGATGTTGGGTGGAGGTCAGCTGGTTGAGTGCAGAAAGAAAAGCAGGTCAGTTTTTGAGAGGTTTAAGAGAAAGGGGGGACATGGTGTTAGAGGCAGTGGGCAGAGAAGTCGGTAATGTCTTGGAGAAAAGGTGCAGAGATGTCACGGGAAGAGGTATATAACTGGGTGTCATCAGAGTAGAAGGAGGTCATGGTCAACAGTGTCAAATGTAGTGGAGAGGTAAAGGAGGATTAGTAGGGAGTAGTCGCCCCTTGATTTGGCCATCATCGGTTCGTTTGATACTTTTGTGAGGGCGGTTTCACATATGTATAAATACACACATCACAAATTAAAATATATACATTAGATGTTCACACTTTCAATCTCTATGTAGTGAAGTGCTATGGTCTCCAAGAGCAGCTTGAGGGGTGGGATCTGACAAGGCTGAGAGCTTTCTGTATTCCTCCTACTATTAGGCCTCATGCACATGGGCGGATTTGTGCTGTGGAATTCAGAACGGACGTCTGCCTCTGGATTCTGCAGAAATAACCTCCCATAGCATACTATGGAAAAATGATTTTTCATGCACACGAGTGGAAACCAATTGCGGTTTACATTTGCAAATGAAAAATCTCAGCATGCTCCTTTTTACTGCGGTTCCCGCATGGACAGCTTCCATTGATTTGACATTGCAGACGGGCCACTGGGCATGTCCAATGGCTCACCATGCGGACCATCTGCAGTACAGAAGAAGAATGTGAGGTATGCATGGATGCCGGCTGGGGTTCAGAGCTCCTAGCAGGTGACAAGCAGCAACCACTCTGAACCCGAAACATCGCCTCTCTATGCTGAAGTAAATGGCTGATTTCTGCTAGCAAAAGCTTTGTTTTTTTGACAACAGCAATTAGTGGTTTAATTTAGCACAGAGAAAGGCGCTGTGTCGGGCTCCGGGCGGCTGTAGCTTTTCAACTGCCAGGAGCACTGAACTTTGGCTTTCAGCAGGAAAGTTTTAGTCCTCAGTCAGACGGGCGTTTTTTTGCGCGATTTGCGCATGCGTATGCGTCCGGCGATTTTATAGAACCATTGATTTGCAATGGTATCGGACACATAAGCGCTTTTTATGCGCTCGTCCGATAAATTATAGAACAGAAATCGCAGATCGCACCTATCTGCGATCTGCGATTCCTGTTCTCTTCTCTGTATGCGCTCAATGGGGCCCGCGGTAGCAGCGCCGACCCCATTGAGAACATATACTAGACAAATCATTCTCCTCTGCCACAGCTGTAACAGCTGTGGCAGAGAAGAATGATGTTTGCCCATTGAATTCAATGGAACCGGCAATACAGCCGGCTCCATTGAAAGCAATGTGCTGCCGGCGATCGCACAATCAATTTTCGGGAAGGGCTTAAAAATATAAGCCCTTCCCGGAAATTCATCCAGAAATGTGTAAAAAAAAAAAATATATATATATACTCACCTGGTCCCGGCAGATGGAGTTCAGCCGCGGCCGGCCGGCAGTTCTCCTGAACTGCTCTGAGTAGTATTCAGAAGCCGGGGCTTTAAAATCCCCGCCTGCTGAATGAGCTGCCTCTGATTGGTCACAGCCTCACCAATCAGAGGCAGCTCTCACTTACACCCATTCATGAATTCATGAATGGGTGAGTGAGTGCTGCCTCTGATTGGCTCAGTGCTGAGCCAATCAGGGGCAGCTCTCAGCTGTCATTCATCAATTCATGAATGGGTGTGAGTGAGAGCTGCCTCTGATTGGTGAGGCTGTGACCAATCAGAGGCAGCTCATTCAGCAGGCGGAGATTTTAAAGCCCCAGCTGCTGAATACTACTCAGAGCAGTTCAGGAGAACTGCCGGCGGCCGCGGCTGAACTCCGTCTGCCGGGACCAGGTGAGTATATATATTTTTTTTATTTTTACACATTTCTGGATGAATTTCGGGAAGGGCTTATATTTTTAAGCCCTTCCCGAAAATTCATCGTGAGATCGCCCGCAGCCCATTGCTTTCAATGGAGCCGGCTGTATTGCCGACTCCATTGAATTCAATGCGCTGGACAGCTCCGGCTTGTTTCTAATGAAACGCGGCTAGGAGCAGTTTTTTCGGGCGATTTTTCGGCCCCGGTCACGCGATTTGTGGATGCGCATCCGTCATGCGATCCGCAAATCGCGGGAAAAAAACACCCGTGTGACTAAGGCCTTTGTGTGTCTGGAGAAGGGGTAGCATAGAGCTTCAAAAGCTTAAAACTGAAAGTGTTGACCCTTTAAAAAATAATGAGGGAAGCATTGTAGAGGGTAATGATGAAAAAGCAAATCTATTAAATATTTTTTCCGCAGTATATTCACAGAGAAAATTGAAATGTCAGGTGAAATGCAGAATGATGAAGTAAACTCTCCATTAAATGTCACCTCTCTGACTCAGGAAGAAGTGTGCATCTGCCTTAAAAAGATTAAAATAAAAGAATTGCTGGGTCCCTGTAACATATACCCCTTGGTTTAAGTGAATTATATAATGTGATAAACAGACGATTATCTCGAACCAGCTGTGCGGCGCGAGTACGCCGGAGCGGCCCCATTCAACGGGACAGAAGAGCATACTGCGCAAGCGCGTCTAATCAAGGGAGAAGAAGGCTTCGGTCGGCGCCATGGAGACAGGGACGCCAACACCGGGGGGGAGGGGGGGGGGGTAAGTATATAACTTCTGTTTGGCCAATATTTAATGCACGATGTATATTACAAAGTGCATTTATATGGCCATACAGAAGTGTATAACTTCACTTGCTTTTGCGGGACAACCCCTTTAAGGACTCTATAGTGAAAGGGTCTGTTCCACTGGATTCGTGTATCGCAAATATGGTGCCAATATTCAATATTTAAAAGTGAACCAGGAAACTAAAGGATTTTAAGTCTAACTTCTGTTATGGATAACATGTTTGAAGGCTTTCTAAGAACTCTATCCTGGAATACCTCAAAGAAAATAGCTGTATAACTTCGTATCATCTTAGGTTTATGAAGGTGTCTCTCCTATAAAATCAATGTCATCAGCTTCTATGAGGAGGTGAGTTCCACACTGGACAAGAGAGAGTCATTAGATGTCATATAGCTTAACTTTTCCAAAGCATTTGATACTGTGCTGCATAAAAGGTTGGTATATAATATGAGAATACTTTGACTTAGTGAAAATGTGTGTAAGTGGGTAATTGGCTCAGTGATAGAAAGCAGAAGGTGGTTAATAATGGTACATACTGTGATTGAGTCACCATTACTAGTGGGGTACCACAAGGGTTGGTATTTGGCCCTTTTCTTCTTAATATATTTATTAACAACATTGTCGAGGGATTATACAGTAATATATTAATATTTGCAGATGATACAAAACTATGTCAAGTAATTTACACAAGAGAGGACAGAATACGGCTGCAAATAGATCTGGATAAGTTGGGGGCTTGGGCAGAAAAGTGGCAAATGAGGTTTAACACTGATAAATGTAAAGTTATGCAAATGGGCAGGGAAATACATGTCACCATTACACACTAAATGGAAAACCATTGGGTAACACTGACATGGAAAAGGACTTGGGAATTTTAATTAACTGTGAACTTAACTAAAACAACTAGTGTCAGGCAGCTGCTGCCTACACAAATAGGATCAGGGGGGTGTATCAACAGAGGTATAGGGGCATATGATGAGAACATTGTTCTTCCACTTTACATATCACTGGTCAGACCACAAATGGAATATTATGAACAGTTTGGGGCATCGGTACTCAAGAAGAACATATCAGGGCTTGAGTAGGATCAATAGTGAGTACCTAAAGTAATAAATGGATGGGTGAACTCCAATACCCAGAGAGGTCATCAAAATTGTAGTTATTTGGTTTACAAAAAAAGGGGCGACCTAATAACCAATTAGGTATAAATATATCAGAGGACAATACAGAGATCTCTCCGATCATCTATTAATACCCAGGACTGTGACTGTAACAAGGAGGCATCCTCTACGTCTAGAGGAAAGGTTTCTATAGCAACATGATAGGGGATTCTTTACTGTAAGAGCAGTGAGACTATGAAACTCTCATCCTCAGGACATGGTGAGCATGAACTCACTAAAAGAGTTCAAGAAGTGCTTCAACGCATGGGCTTAACTATAGGGGATGCAGAGGATGCGGTTGCACCATGAGCCTTAGGAGAGCCATAAAGCCTCTCTTCTCCATATAGGGAGCCCAGTACTATGAATAAAGCAATGTACTTGAGGGCCCTGTTACAGGTTTTGCATCGGCGTCCAGAAGCTTTAAGCTATGCCTCTGCTTCAACGCCTTTCTTGAGTGTAGTAATATTACATGTTATGGATGCTATTTTACTTTAGATCGAATGTTGATTATTCTGATTGCCAGATTTGGAGCCAAGTAGGATTTTGTTCCCTTAAATCAGGAAAATTGGCTTCTACCTCATGTGGTTTTTCAACATCCACTGGATCACTATTGCAGGATAATAGGCTGAACTGGATGGACATGTGTCTTTTTTCAGCCTTACATACTATGTTACTATGTAACCTACTTGCTGATGTAAACTTTTGAATGGGCTAGCTATTAATATGGGCAAGGGTCATAAGGCTTCACAAACAGTGAAGGTTCTGGTATCAGATCTTTATAGTTCATAATTCAAATAACCCAGTATATTTTTAAGTAAGAGAACCATCTTCATACAGAGGTTTTTTAGTGTATTAGCTTCTAAAAAAAAATTCATGATTTTCATGCACTTTTAATTCCTTTTTTTTACAAGAATTTTTGCTGTGTTTTTTTCTATTCATTACATTTTTAATGTTTTTTTTTCCCCAAGTGCTTTTCGAGTCCTATAGAGAAGCCTATGCAAAAGACACTGGCTAATAAATCAAACTTCAATCTGCAATAAATATGCCCCAAGAGTGCCATGAAAATGCCAGAAGCAAAAACAAGTATGTACTGAGATTTATATTCCACAATTGATTTTCATGTAACATTGCGGTACAGTATATTGGGGCAAAAAAAAAATGTGAAAAATTGTCAAAACAAGCGTGATGTTTCACACGTAGCTTTTTCTCTTTTTTTAAACACTACTGCAATTTTTGATGTAGCTTTGCAATCCAAAGCCATGAGTGGGTGCAAAAAGAATGAAAGGACTTACACTTCTTCTTACTGTAGAATCCACTTCTATCTTTGGCTTAAAAAGCTGCATCCAAAAAATGTTGCATGAGAAACTGGTATATGGATCTGCACCAAAATTGTATCAATTGCATATTTTGTGTTGCTAATTTTAGTGTGGATGCACACCAAAATTGTATTGAAATCATTTTGACACGTATTTTGTCGCAGTCTCACAGCAAATTTTACCCTTTCGATTGAATGGGAAAAATCTGCTGCGGATCTACATTATATTTTGGGTATATATATATATATATTTGTACATATTTATATACTTTTTTGAAGTAAGTTTTATATTTATGTGTTTAAAAAAAATAGTGGAAAAAAAAGCAGCAGGAAAAAAGCCACAAAAATATAACATTTCTCCTAAAAATGCTATGTGTGAAACCATGCTAATGAGGTCTTAATTTACTTGGAAATTATGTTTCGTTCATGTCAGGATCGGAGGTTCCATTCCATTTCTGCTAGAAAACAGGACAAAATAGCACTGCAAGCTGTGCTATTTTATTTTTTAAGTTTCAGCAAAATACTGGATTGCTTGCCAGAAATCCAACGGACCCCAGTTATAGTAAATGGCAGACCATTTGGCAGCGTTCAGTTCTGTCATAAGACAGAGCCATTCAGACAGAGGGTACTGTTTGCCTGCTCCCCGAATGGAGCAGAAAAATGCAGTCCCCTAACAGTGATATTAACGAGCCCTTAGCTACATTTTAGAATCTAGTGAATTTGTGTAGTAAATGGTTCAGTCACCTGCAGACCGTATTGCATCTGTTTGCCTAATAATAAGTCATTAATTAGAGCTAGAGGCATTCTGTGTGCCATGCAAGCAGCTTTTGTTCTCAGTGGTAGGCTATCAGCAAGGGACTATTGAAAATTGATTGTACTTTTTTTTTTACTCTTTATTAGACAAACCATAAGTTAAAAGAATATTAGAAAGAAGCTCAATAACAATTCTGCCCTTTTCCCCTCCCCCGCTCAGAAACAACAGTGCCCTTTCTCCCCTTTCCTCCCTCCACTGGCTGCTGAAGAGGAAAAGAAAAGAAAGGCATATTAATGTTCACAATTCTTTACCAAAAAATAAAGAATTTCATCAAAAGGGATCCTTTTACAGTAAGATTGCTTTATGAGGAGCATATTTTTACTCTATATTTGGGCCGTGTTTTGTGTTCAAAATTTTGAGCTAATGTAAATTTAATATCCAATTTTAACTACCATGTTTCCCCGAAAATAAGACAGTGTCTTATATTAAATATGTTCAAAAAGGTTTAACTTTTTTACATGTATAGCTGCCTGGACACTATTTAAATTGACTTTTTTAATTAACTGTTAGCAGGGCTTAATTTTGGAGTAGAGCTTATATTTCAAGCATCCTAAAAAAGCCTGAAAAATCATTTTTGCATCCTCAAAAATTCTGGAAAATCATGCTATGTCTTATTTTCAGGGTATGTCTGATTTTCAGGGAAACAGGGTAATAGTGGATTAGGGGACTACTATAAGATAGTAGTGACACTTCTTGCTAGAAACAAACCTTGAAACACTATACATTTTGCCTTGCTGTTATGAAGATAAGAGATCTCTAATATTTCTCCAATAGCAAAATAATTTAGGACTATTCCAAAGCCTGACAATCCGCATCATGGCTAGAGCAGCTACAGCCAGAAGACATAGTAACATAGTATGCAAGGCTGAAAAAGACTTATGTCCATGCAGTTCCACCTATTATCCTGCAATGTTGATCCATAGGAAGGCACCCCCCCCCCCCCAAAAAAAAAAACCAATAGGTCGAAGCTTATCATATTCTGCCAAATCTGTCAATTTGGCTGAATATGAATAACTTCTGTGAACCCACCATTATTGTACAGTAACTAAGCTATACAAGATATACAAGATTAGTATTCATCCCACTACCAACGAAAGGTGATGCCTGAGATTGCTCCAACTATCGCACAATAGCACTGACCTCCCATGCCAGTAAGATCCTATTGAAGATTATTCAAAAGCGGTTGCAGCAGGTCATTGATTGAGAACTGCCTGATGTCCAAGCTAGTTTTAGGAAGGGGAGAGGTACTAGAGATCACATCACCAAAATCACATGGATCCTGGAAAAGACGCACGAATATTAGAAAGATCTATACATATGTTTCATTGACTACAGCAAGGCTTTCAACTGCATTGAACATGACAAGCTCTGGGCAGCTTTGCATGACCTTGGTGTCTCAGTTCATTTAATCAAGCTTATCAGATCACCGTATATCAATTAAGAAGCAATGGTGTGAGCCCTTTATGGTGATACAGACTGGTTCAGGATTGGCAAGGGTGTGAGACAGGGCTGCATATTGTCCCCATTTCTCTTCAAGCTTTATGCTGAGGTGATCATGAGGAAATTAGACCTAGACTCGCCCAAGATTGAAGTGAAGATCTGAGGAAGAGCCATCAACAACTTGAGATATGCAGATGGTACAACTCTGCTGCCTGAAAGAGAGGGGACTTGATAAACAGGATTTTAAAACTTAAGGAAGAAAGTGAAAAAATGGGGCTGCACCTCAACATCAAGAAAACAAAGATCATGACAACAACAGCTAATGGAAAATTGAAGCTTAATATCAACAACAAAGAAATTGAATCAATTCAGGAATTAATTTTCCTTGGATCAAAAGTCGACCATGATGGCGAATCCACCCTAGAAATGTAACATAGGATTGCATTAAGCCACTCTGCAATGGTTAGCATGAGTAAGATCTGGAAGAGCAAAAATATCACTCTAACTACCAAAAGCAGACTAGTTGGAGCCATTGTCCTTCCTATAATGATATATGGGTCCAAGAGTTGTACACTAAGAAAGGCCAACAGAAGGAGAATCGATGCATTCAAAATGTGGTGCTGGCAGAACAGAAATTATTAAGAATACCTTGGACAGCCAAGGTAACAAACAGAGAAGTGTTGGATCGCATAAAACCAAGGACATCACTAGAAGCTGAAGTCACTAGACTGCAACTGCAAACTTGCTAGAAAAGTCAATAATGTTGGGAAGGACTAGTGGAACAAGAAGAACACGCTGGCTTGTCACCATCAAAATGGATAGCAATATGTGCATCAAGCCGCTAAAAAGAGCAGTGCTTGACAGGGAGGCATGTTAAAGGGGTTGTCCCGCGGCAGCAAGTGGGTCTATACACTTCTGTATGGCCATATTAATGCACTTTGTAATGTACATTGTGCATTAATTATGAGCCATACAGAAGTTATCAAAAGTTTTATACTTACCTGCTCCGTTGCTGGCGTCCTCGTCTCCATGGTGCCGACTAATTTTCGGCCTCCGATGGCCAAATTAGCTGCGCTTGCGCAGTCCGGGTCTTCTGCTGTCTTCAATGGGGCCGCTCGTGCAGAATGCCGGCTCCGTGTAGCTCCGCCCCGTCACGTGCCGATTCCAGCCAATCAGGAGGCTGGAATCGGCAATGGACCGCACAGAAGAGCTGCGGTCCACGGAGGGAGCAGACCCCGGCGGCCATCTTCAGCAGGTGAGTATGAAGACGCCGGACCGCCGGGATTCAGGTAAGCACTCTCCGGTTTGTTTTTTTAACCCCTGCATCGGGGTTGTCTCGCGCCGAACGGGGGGGGGGGGTTAAAAAAAAAAAAAAAAACCATTTCGGCGCGGGACAACCCCTTTAAGCACGACTAAATGGATAGATTGATTGAACTTAGCTGTGCAATGCATCATATAGATAATGAGTAATTCAGTTGTTATTAGAGGGGGATTAACCTTTGGCTTTTGGGAGACTTTGTAACACTGATGACCATTGTACAATTATTAATGCCTCTATGAGTAAAAATCCTTAAAGGTACACAAAATAGCTGGTCATTCAGAAATGTTGTAATTGTAGTAAGGGTAAATATTAGTTATAATTAAGACAAAAACAGGCTATGCTCTGAAAACTAAAGATGAGCGAGCATACTCACTAAGGACAATTACTGGAGCGAGTATTGTCCTTAGCGTGTACCTGCCCGCTCGGGAGAAAAGATTCGGGTGCCGGCGCGGGTGAGTTGTGGGAGTGAGCAGGGGGGATCGGGGGGGGGGGGGGGGGGGGAGAGAGAGATCTCCCCTCCGTTCCCCCCTGCTCTCCCCCGCCGCTACCCGAATCTTTTCTTCCGAGCGGGGAGATACTCGCTAAGGACAATGCTTGCTCGAGTAATTGTCCTTAGCGAGTATGCTCGCTCATCTCTACTACCAAATTCTTGCCTATTTATTAGATTTCTGTTATGTTGCTACTGGGTTTCATTACTGTATTTGTGAAAGGATTTAAAGAGAACTGTGCACCAATTAGATGTGTGTTTATAGGCTGCGCTGAGAGCCAATCAGGTGATAATGCTGAAACAGGAGAAGACAGCTGAGCACGAGAATGATAGAGAGGGAAAAGCCGTTGACCCTGTGGTTTTGAGCAAAGAGCCTGTTGCTACTGAAACACAGGATCAGAGTGCTGGTATATCCTATCATGAAACAAAGGTGGACATCAGCTAAAAAGTGCAGCCCTACAAGTGTTCCCTGTGCACTGCAGAGGATATAAACCACCCCGTTATTGAGTGAGTTCAAGCCCTTTACTCCATCATCAGCTCACATGTCAATCTGTAATACTAAGAGAGTTCAGTAAAAGCTGTTGACGTAAAGCTTTTCTTTTCCGACATCCAGAATGAGCATCGGACTATATGCTGCCTTTCTGCCTCTCAGTCAATCTGCTGCTCCACTATAAAGACCTTGTAACAACATGAACACTTGGGGTTTGCAGAGGAAGCCTGAGCTGGAGACTGGAACTTGTTGGAGCATCAACGGCCACTGCATCCACATACTGTTCAGCTACATAGTGAGCACACAATTTGTTTCAATGTTCACCCTACTGGGGGAAAAAGCAAAATGAGAGGGGAAATTATGGGGCATTATTGCTAAATGGAGCCACAGAGCAAGCACTATTGCTAAATGGAGCCACTTTGTAAGCACTATTCCTAAATGCAGTCACACGGGGGGCAATAATGCTAATTGGAGCTACAGGGGGAGAAGTATTATTAAATGAGGACTGAAAAGGGGGACTGTTAATAATTGGAGCATAGAGGGAATACTTTTTCTAAGCCGAGATGTGAGCAGAGAGGACACAACATCTACTGCAAATGACATAGAAACCATGGCACTAGTCATGGCCAATGTCAGGTGGAGGTAAGAGATGCCGTTGTCCCTGATGAAGTGGCCATAACAATTTATTCTGCCCGTGACTTCGTCTAATCAGTACTTCATTAATGTGTCTACTCTGCAGTGTGAAGATACTCTGAAGAATGCCTGTGTGCTATCTAATCCCTATAGCCTCAGTGTGGGAGTAATATTTGCTTACAGTATGATGGTGTTATCCAGCCCAGCATGGTGATATTATTTAGTTACAATATGGCGGTGCTTTCCAATCACTTCATGGTGGTGTCATTTAGTCACAGTAGTAGTATAATACAATATGTATGGAGGTGTTATCCGGTCCGAGTATGGTGGTATTATTTAGTCACAATATGGCAGTATGCAGTCAGAGTATGGAAAAGTTATCCAGTCATGGTATGGTGGTAATATTTAGTAACTCTATGGCGGTCATATTTAGTAGCTGTATTTACAGTGCTAATACCACTAAAAATTATTGTTTACTGTATCCCTTATTCCATTATAGTTTGTGAAGTTTTTGTTATATCGGAATGCCTGGTTGCCTTTCCTGAAAGTAATAATATTGCAAGTTATGGGTCCTTGATTTCTGGAAATGGAAAGTTGATCCAGGAACTTATTCAGAAATTTCTCCCCTAATGTGGGGCAATTGGTATCCGCCTCATGGTTTTATTTTTGCCTGCCTCTGGATCATCATGGTAGGATTATACTGTAAATTGAACTTGATGGATCAATGTCTATTTTCAACGTAACCAACTATGTTACTATGAGTAAAGATCATATGACACCATGCCCATGCAGATTTACTTTCTCGATGTGGCCATAGCAACCCCAGAGCAAATGCAAACACACTACTGTTTGGAGATCAGAAGGATAGAGAAAATCATTAACACGTTTATATAAAATCTATTGAGCTACATTTCTTAAACATACAGATAATCCCAATCACTATTTGTCTATTTGAAATTCTCCGCACCGCATGAAGGAGATTTTTTTAAATCCTCTCCACATGGCTTGTACTGCGGGATTTCCACAGCATTTCTGGCCCGTGTGAAGGCGGCCTTAGGAGGACCTGTCATATATTTATTTTTTTACTAAACTTCCGCTAATAATCTTAATGGGGATTTTAGAAAAACAAGCCTGCAAATGATTACCATTTTACTGCAAATACATGCTGCAGTTCTGCAGGGGGTTAAACATAGGAAATGAGAGGTTTCTCTGGTCTCTATTATAAGAGCACAGCTATGATTGGCAGCCATACTGGCATTCCTCATCCTGTAATAGTATGGGTAGAAATTACGGGAATGTAGTGCACGCCAAGAGGTTGAAGATGCCAGTTAGATAATGACATGTAAAGTACAGAATTGGCTAGGCCTCTGTTGGTAACACCCATACTATTAGATAATACCTATAGTTGATTCGATTGGCTAAATAATCATCTTATTTTTGGCCACTTAGTGATGTATTATACTGCATTTCTTTCTACAGTACTATGCCTTATAGACAAAGCAAAATGAACAAGTAGGATCATTTCCTTATCTGAATAGATTCCTATAAACATGCGTTTTATATTTTCTATTTAAATCTATCAATTCAAATACAAATAAGATTATTTGAAGCCCAAATGTTAGTAGTGTACAATATAAGGGGAAAGTAAAAGTCACAGTTTTTTGGTAAAGTTATTAAAAAACATTTACAGTAAACACATTTTTAACACACTTTTTAAGTAAATGTCACAAAACTGTAAACAATATAAACATTGTTAAAATTAAAATAAATTAATGTTAATTAAATACTTATATATCTGGCAAAACAGTGCCTAAAAAACAAAAGCTCGTCATACTAAAAAACAAGACCTCATGCAGCTATATCAATGTACAACTACAAAAGATATGGCAGTTGTGATTATGAATGCTTGAAGGCTAAAAAAAACATCTAGTTATATGTGCAAAAAGTGGGTACGCACAGTACCCATCCCTTTCTGTCAGTAAGGCTGCTTTCAGACAAGTGCATATTAGCTCCGTATTTGGTCTGCGTAGGACCGTAATATAGAGCTAATGTAAATCCTTATATCGATTCACACGGCCATATTTTTTATGGCTGTTTTTTTTAAAATGCAACATGACCTATTTTTTTGTGTTTTGGCCTCCATATTGCTATTAGTTTCTATTGAGCAAATATGGTATTATATGGAAAATATACAGAGTCAAATACCGATCAAATACTGCTGAAACTATGATGACATGCGGTTGTAATGTCATTTGAAACACATCCATATTACACACAGGAATTCCTTTCCATCAGTTGTGGTTTCCAGCCAGTCCTTGCATGGAAGCTACTGCAGAGGAGCTGGTTTCCGGTTTGAAAGTCCGTATTATGGATCCATATTAGGGATATATTACATTTACAATACATTAATCTGAAAGTGGCCTTGATGGATTAAATTACAAATTTTGCAACTTTGAGTTGCCTCTCTCCTTTTTATGGCATGTTCACATTTGGTGGTTTTTTTCCTATTCTTTGGTAGAAATGACAAGAAAATATATTTTTGTAGATATAAAAATTCATTTCTGTTGTGTGTTCTTAATGAACAGCCAAACAACTGGACCAATTTGCACCAAAATGCCACATAGGTAAATAAGGGGCTTTGGAAAGTTTTAGACCAGGTTTCAGCTTTCTAGGACCTACCATGCTTGACTTATTCACAAAAATTGTAATACTTAAGCAGATATTAAAAGGGTTGTCTGGTTACTGGACAGCCCCGCTTCAATGCGACCATTGTAATAAAAAAATAAAAAGTGAACTATACTTACCCCTTCGTGGATCTAGCGTTGCAGCCCACTGTGGTCCTGATGATTGTTATGATAGATGATGTCACAAGAAATCAGGTGACCGCTGCAGCCAATATAAGACTGCAGTATCATGTTCATGAACTCTTGGTAATATGGCACTCAGGATGTGAGCACCGAAGCCTGGAGAATGAGTGGTGATGCTACAGACTTCCATTGACTGCAGCAGTTCCCTGATTTCCTGTGGCATCATCTATTCCAGCAATCATCGGGACCACAAGGGGGCTGCAGAGCTGGATACCTAATTAAAATATGCACATCTACTAATGTGAATGATGGTCAGACACAGCAAATAATGTAATCAAGGCTTTTTTAATTACTGACTTTGCGTGATTGGGCGCTTTAAAAGAATGTCCACATGTAGAAGAAAAAATTATGAAAAAGAATCCATATAAAAAATCTGTAAGTTTTACATGCAGATTTTGTCAAAGAATTTTATGGATCTCACCCTGTGCATTGCAAAAGTTGAAATCTGCAGTGTAAATCCGAAGTGCCGGAGTGTATGGATGGGATTTGTTAAAACATCATCAAGTTTCCTGCAATTGTATGCTGCAGATTTTCAGCCGCAAGTGGGTATGGAAAATCTACCCCATTTCCACCACATAGGCTGGTTAGTAAACTGCAGACATTGCAATGATTTTGTTCCCTGTGTTTTAAGCGTACTGACAGGGAAGGGGGGGGGGGGGGGCAAAAATATGGAAACACTGTATAAAATGCATGGGATTTTAATCATTAGCACTGAGCTGCCCTTTTGACCCCTGCATGGCTGAGAGCTTTCCCACCAAATTTGTATTTACTTCACCTCTTGCCCTGCTCTGAGTGGCTTTGGGAGCCAGTTGGTAACAGCAGCTTAGTGGCACAAACCCTGACCAATGGAACCTTGTTACTCAGTCACACTGAGTAATGTTCACTCCTGCCCAGCAGCATCTATGTCAGATTACCTCCACTTAAAACTGGTTTCTACATGTCTTATTAAAATATAATGTATAGCCCCATGTAACTTCAGGCATGCATTTTGTATGGTTTTTCCATATTTTTGTCCACCCCTGTATTTTGTATACTATTTATTCATTTGTGCACCATGCATTGAATAAATGCTAGTAATCATCAGAGTCTGATTTAGGGTGCTTACAACCTGAAGAGCCTTTCACTGTCCTGCCTGAAGCTAGTATGTCTTTGAATAAGTACATTTGTCTCCTTAGTTATAGTAATCAACATTCATTGCAATAAATCATGGAGATCAGACTTGACAGCTCTGGTCAGAGTATGGAATCACATAAGACCACACTCTCTAATAAGCAGTATATAAAACTGTCAAATAGATTGGAAATTAAATTTAAAAAATGCTGTTTATTTACCAAGCACTGTTTCTTAACCCGAAAGAAAAAAAAAAAGAAAGAAAGAAAGAAACGTAAAAGTGCTGAATTTAAACTCTCGACATGGACTCTTTCCAATCATCACTCCCACAGTGTAAAGAGTGGATGGAAATGAAAAGAGATGCTTGGACAGCTTGCTGAGTTAGGTATAAGGATTATGGATTTGTTTCTTAATTGTTAGAACAGTGAAGGTTTATTGAAGTTTATATGAAAAAAGCAATAAGGCTACAAAGCAGGGCAAATCCAGCAAACATATATCAGTAGACGTGAATACGCCTTTATTGCCATGTAGGATATGTACAGCACATGCCAGCTTCTAATAATTGCTTCCATAAATCTTGATGATCGCAGTACAGTAGAACCTCTAGTGGTGTTTCAAGATGAATTACCAGAAAATTAGGCTCACTAATCTCCTCAAATCTTTTCCCTCGCTTCTATGATGCATTCTTCCTTTTTGGCAGAGCTTTGCTCAGCTGCAGTTGGAACAATAATTTACATGAAAAAAGGTATTTAGTTTTAGAATATTCATTTACAATTTGTTCTATGAATAATTTCCATGGCTACATCTATGATTGTTGCCCTATTAGTGCATATTTAGCAAAAAGTGGAGGTCTTTCACGTGTGCTTTCTCTGTAAAGGACCTTTCACAAGGCGGAATTATGCTGCCAGGACACCCAACAAGAGTTACAAAATTCTGCACCAAAATCCACAGATTTAACTAAGGATTTTGATGCAGAACGGCAGGTAGATTTAAGCCATTTTTAATTCTGCACTAAAATGCAGAATTTAGTGGGGAATTTACCGCTGCTTGCGTGTGTCCTGCGGGCTAATTCCACCCATGTGAATGGTCCCTAAGGGCGGGTTCACACCTGCATTATGACTTTCAGACATAATTCCGTCTCTCTATTCCATTTTTAGAGCAGAGAAAGAGAATTAAAATGGAGATGCTTATTTCCATTTTAATTCAGTTTCTCTGCTACGAAAACAGAACAGAAACGGAGTTGCATAATGTAGGCGGTTCCTAAAACAGTTGGTCCTGCTTTGTGTTGTAGTGTACAGGATTGTACACTCCATTAAAGGGCTGTGGACTCCTAGGTAATGAATGTAAATATTAATGAATGTAAATGTTCATGTCACTTTAAAATGCCAATTTAATGTTGATCAACCACACAATGTACGGCCTAGCTTTCAGGCATGATTCAGCTAAATAGAAGAAAGATGGCCTGTAATTGGTATCTGGATCCTTCACATGGGTTGGTGGAGTGTAGGAGAATAGGATGAGTGGTTAGCTGTAGAGAGTAGTCAGTCAGACTAAGGAAGAGAGTAGAGAAAGACCGAGTTAAGAGATGGAGTGTGACGAGAAAAAACAAAAACTTCACATTGAGATTCAGTGCGGTGGGAAGGACAGCAAGTTGAAGTAACCAATAGTTCTGTAATTCCAGCTAAGAGGAAGAGAAAAGCAATAGACAGACTTCTAGCCTGAACTAAAAGACCAAGAAAATACTAATACAGGAAAGAAGTGGAGTAAAATAAGCAAAAGACCAAAGGAAATGTAATGTTTGCCCAGAAAGGACACTCAGACTTTAAGGAAATAGAAGAAACTAGAGAAAGAGAAGCAGGAGGGCAAAGCATAAGGGATAGGAGGGATAGGAAAGAATCCCATGCTTATTCACTGTCAGAAAAAGCCTGTTTGTAGTCCAGATATGAAGTCTGCATCTCATATGTGCATATTCCCTAATTGTACTGCTGCTACTATTAAGTAAAGTCAAGTAAACTGTGAACTGCACCTTAAAGAAACATAACTTAATTTGTACTGAAAAATGCAAAGTACTTCTCAATCTGCATTAAAGAAAACTGAAGATTTTTGTTGTTGGAAAGTAATAAACTGTTCAATGTTTTCACTGCTTATTCTGCCCCCTGGAGTCCCTTCTCACCATTTGTTATCTGTACTGAGGTACCGCACTATAATTCAGGAGAAAGAAATGTTTTATTTTTCTAATTTTTATAATATTATTTTGTCCGGCACAGATGTTGGTCTGTATATGGACTGGCATCACGAACAATCCACCTATTCACCTATCAGAAGTTATGCCAGAAATGCATATTTTCCAGGGAGGAGAGCACCACTGTGACAAAAAGCTGCTTTTCCGCTGCTCCCCCACCTGGCTCTGGTTTGGCTCATTGCAGTATAATTTCTGCTTAATAAAGATGGATCTTTGCATTTCTACAAGAAGCAGATCCCTCACATTTTTATTATAAAAAATACATAGGGTTTCCGAAGGGGAAAGAGAGGTCACAATTTTGAAAAGAAATGCTCAGCTGTGACTGATTATTGTTGGCATTTCTGAGACAATTTTGTTTAATATCTGGGTTTCTGTCAATCCTAGGCAGTCACTACCAGCGATATGCAATTCTCTCCATTGATTGCTAAAAATGCAAAACAATTATTATTCTCTACAAATATCAAAACTATGACTAACTAGGTTCACCCGTATTTAGTACCAGAAGAGGGAATTGGCTGCCTTTGAATGGATATAGCTATAATATGTGCTTACTCAAGTCAAAAAGGTAATATTTAAAACAAGAGCAGCCTTCCAAAGGCAAAGTGTAACTAAACTCTCCAAACTAGAGACAACTCACCTGGTATGGCTACTTTACCCAGGGAGGGCGGGCCATTACACCTCAATCCAAGATTGTTTCACAGATCAATTCCACCAAATGGACCCCTCGTCACTCAGAATATCCAACAAAAGGCATCTCCATCCGAAAGATGTTGCACCCCTGTTTTATAAGCATTGAATTGCTTTATCTAACCTCTGTGGGCCTGGATTCTATATGTTCTGGTTATACAATAAATAGATGTTATGTAATATTACCCTTGTGTACTCATATATGTCCCCAGGTTGTGCCTCATTCCCATTTTTTTTCCTTTTTTTGGTATCATATTAGAATTTGCCTCTTAAAAGCTCATTTTCTGTTAGTTTGTAAAGAATTTTGGTACAACCTACATACCTAGGGACCTCCACAGGGTTTAATCTGGCACTGCCAGTAGCAGGTGCGTGGGTGAAACTGGCGCGCGGTGCTATGACACATATAACAGAAAATAGGATGTATTCTTGTTTCCTTACGGTGTAGGTGCAAGGGCCAGTTGAAACCGCAATGAAAAACCACATGTGTGTATCTACTTTTTAAAGCTTCAGCTGCTGTAGGAGAAATATGGTATTGGCCACTTTCACACAGCCATATTTTGGTCAGTGCATCAGTGTGTTCCAAACACAGAAGGTGTGCAAATCTTTCCATTATAGTTTTTTCTATAGGTTTAGCAGGCTTTGGCTTACACATACTGATGCAACATGCTGGCCAAAATACTGCAATGTGAAAATGACCATTGCAAGATGCTCAATTAAATAAATGGGTGAGTCTGTTAAAAATAGTCATTTTAAGTCCTGTTGAGTGGGAGCCACTTTGTAGGCTGCCTTCACAAATGCAGTAAACGCTGCAGAATTTACACTAGAGGAATTGCTGTGGAAATTCTGCAGCATTTCCAGTACAAGCCATGTGAAGGAGATTTCAGAAATCACACGATGAGGAAGTTTTTCCCAATATATCTGCAGTAATTTTGAAAAATGCTGTGGATTTAGATTCTACTCTAAATTAACGGCTCATCTACTTATGCTGCGGATATCTGTTGCTGAATTCAACTCTTGAAATACAAGGGTTGAATTCCGCACCTATTCAGCATTTAAAAATCTGGGCCGAATCTGCACCATTCCTGTGAGCTTGCTGACGGTATTCCATTGCGGAATGCCTACAGCGATTCCACCGTGTGAGAAGGCAACCTTAAAGTGTCTGTCCTCTATTACTAATAGAAGGTGAGCCCAAGCAGGGAAGCACCTCTATGATATCCATGTATCCTTAATACAAGTAGCCTTCAGGTAATTTTTTTAATGACACATTTTCACACTGTTATAATGCTTGATATTTCTTTTTAGGGTTCCTCTACATTTACCATAAAAATGCATTTACAGATTTCGCCCCAAATTTCATAGCAATTCAGCAGCAAAATCTGCATATTTTATTCTGGAGTGGCAATGGAAATCACCCTAGACATTGCAAAGTGTGAAATCCACACTGAAGAATTGAAATAAAAGAATTGATACATTCAGTGAATTTAAAATCTACAGTCCGCAGCAGCTCATTCCCACAGATTTTTTTCCATAGTGTATCAATAAGATTTGTTAAAATCACAATGCAGAGAATAGAATCCATTGATTTCAATGGGTTCCCTCACATTCCATGCTTTTGCGCTCACTTTTTGTGACATTTGCGCACCTGAGGCACCATAGGGGCGCAAAAACGCACTCCAGCTGCTCAAAATCACGTACTGAACTGTGCAGTTTCATAATGTTAATTGATAACACCAGGGAGTAATTAGGCTGCACAGCCGTTCAAATCATTGGTGTGTCCTGCGCCAATGTGAACGATTCTGGTAGTGCAAAAATGTACAGATCTGCTACGCTCGCTCCCTTCATGACGCAGTCACTTCACACTCTCTTGCATGCATATATACACCTATGCTCTCCTGCAGGAGCCTTTAGGCTGGATTTACAAGAGTTTTTTACTGTACTTGTTGTGTGCAGAATTGCAAGTGCAAATAAACACGCACCTATGCTTTCAGCCATTGAAATGACCAATTAGTTTAATACATTCAAGATGTGTTCTTTCTCTGCGCAAATGTGCAGGAAAATAGGGCATACTGACAGAAATGTGCATGCCAAATATGTGCATGTGTACGAACCCATTGAAGTCAACTGCTTCTATTTTCTTTGTACTGCATGCGCAAATATGAATCCAGACTTATGCCTCCTTCACACGGCCGTAGGCATTTTTACGTGTGCCTGCCGGCGCCGTTAAAACATCTGAACGGGCACGCAAATCTAACATTTGTGCACCCGTTTAGACGACACGGGCCCCGGCGCATATACGCCGAGGCCACAAAGCCATTGCCTCCCCTTCCCTCCCCCTCGCTGGCTCACCTCCTCTCTCCTTTCCTCTGGTTGTTTGCAATGTGAGTGGGCAGGGCAGGGAGGGAGCTAAGCACCCACCTCCTCCCCGCCGCTTGTCTGCAGCCAGCAATTGGAGGGTGCAGAGCTTAGCTCCACCCTCTCCCACCCCCTAACATTGCAAACAGCTGGAGTGGAGGAGAAAAGAGGAGAGAAGAGGGAGGGTGTTCAGCAGTCATGCTGCTAAACTCCCTCCCACCTCCCTTCTCCAGCCGCTGTCATTGGCTCCCATAGGAGACCATGCAGCTGACGTATTCCAGCTGGAAAGATAGTTCCAGGACTATCTTTTCAGCCCGGTGTGAAAGTGCCCGACGCTATATTGGTCCAGTCGGGTGCTTTTACGCTGCGGGAATACGGCCATGTGATCTGATGCATTGGAATCCAATGCAGCAGATCGTACCATATATCGGCTGGCCGTGAAAACAGCAGATGAAAGAGCCCTTAGGGTATGGTCATACAGGGCATAATTACTGCAAATTTTCCACCGAAAACCACAGAATTTGCAGTACAAGCCACGTAGATGAAATTTAAAAAATCTAAGCCATATGGTGTAGAAAAATTCTGCATGGAATTAACATGCACTCCCGATTTGAAATCCACAGCATGTCAGTTGTTTGCTGCAGATTTGAGCAATAAAAGGGACAAATCTACAGCATAATCTGCATCATTAGTTGCGTATTTGGCAGTTGAAGGCTAGCTGAGGATATGTGTTGGATTATCTGACGCAAATACGGCCCTTGCGAACATAGCCTGATACACTGTGGAAAATCCATGGAATATTGTAAACATCCCCTAATAATCTGTATGTAAAATAAAGCATCTAAAATTAAAATTTCTTGCTGCTGATTATACTTGTCATAAAATCAGAGAGGATGTATTACAAGAATCTATGAGCAATTTCCATTTATTTGTACCAATATTTCAGTGCTGATGTATAAAGATATAGTAAAGCCCGTATTATTTGTATTTGGAGGTCTCTCATGACAGCTAAGGATGCTGAATCAGAGCAATACAATATGGGTTGTAAGAGCTTTTTATCTATCACCCTCTCAATAACCGTATGAAGGAATGCCATTTTCTGATGGCTGTGACAAATTTTCATGTCATGTGAACTGGAATAAGTGGCAATTGTTTACGCCGCAATGAAATTATTATGTATCCTGGTTCCTGTGGGTAAATATGGTGACCATATATGGTTCTTGCTGAATGGAATCTGACTGTTTTATTTTTGTCTCCATGGTAACTGTTAGATGTGATGTTGCAGTACTGTAAGATTACATGTTGGGCTGTGTATGTTCTGTTACCATGGATACCGAATCGGGGAAATCCATCTCAGACTTCTTGAGCAAAGGGCAGACTTTGCATTGATTCATGAGCATGAAGAACTTAAGACTTCCATTGCTTCCTATATATCCTGCACTTGCTTCCAGCTGAGCTCATTTGTAGTAATGTGGAATGTTCTTTTATTACCTTTTAATTATACACTGTGCATATTTTTTACATACTGCATTTTGCATGAGTCATAATAGGGTGGACATTATTTATAAGGATCTCCACCTCCTGAATCCCACTTCCAGCGTCATTGCATGGCTGCGATTAGAGCACTTAGAAACCAGAGCTCTTTACTGTGCCTTGCATTGATTATCTCATCTTTCTTGGGTTAATTTCAGAATCATTGTTGCCATGGTAACATCAGTGAACCCTTTATATAGCAACTTAGCAAATGACATCATCTTTTGAATTTGGTCTGCCTTGCAAGTTGGTTTAAGATTCCAGGAACCAGTACAAGGAATTGTACGCTATAACTCTATAATCTTATTTGAGCCCTTGAGAAAATAAGTAGTCGATCATTTAAATGTGTAAATCTCTCTTCCTTCCTTTTTGTTGACTTCTTTAGAAGTAATTAGTTGGGCAATAAATCTTTCAGCCGTGAAGGTCAGAAGTAAACCAATTTGCTTCTAGATTTCACGGCTCCTAAATTAGATATGAATTTATATTTAAATTTCAATTTAGGTAATGCAAGTTAAGCATTTATGCAAACAAACCTTACTAAAGTAAACTGAAGTAGTTAGATTGATTGATAGAAGGGAACCTTCTGAATGTATCCTATATAGTACTACATTTAAGAGTTTTCTTAGCATGGATGGTGGTGGCATATCACTGAGGTATACCAAAAATGTCCTATCTGTAGGGTTTCAACTACTGTCCACCACCCATTGCTAGGACAATGTGGCTGAGGTTCCAGGAATTCACAGCATCACATTTTCTCCTTTCAGTTCTGCTTAGCTTTTTCCAGGTGGCTTAATGGTTAACTTTTGACTATAATGGGGCAACCATGTGGCATCCGGTAAAAGCTGAGCAGAGCTACCAGGAAACAAACCAGCACAGCATTTTCTTAGCACCATGGAATCCAGGCCCAATTAGCGATGCAAGAAGATGGATAGTTTGGTAATATGTTTCTAGATTGGGCAGACCAATACCTTAATTAACCTTGGGATTGGCTAAAATGTTGTGAGAAATTCTTGCTTTTTGTTCTGCCATGCAAATTTTGAAAAAAAAAATTGTTATTGGCGATAAAGAAAGTTTTAAGTTTAGCTAAAACTTGGAGTAAATAATTGATTTTAGATAAGACTATAGACATTGCCAAATTATTTTTCTTTGGAACTGCAATAGATAATGTAAGCCCAAATAAGGTATGGAGTGAAGTGAAGAATAAGGAGAAATTCAAAGTGAATTTGTCACCAGGTTCATGCTGCCCTGAACCACGGATGACATGAACCCGGGACAGATATGCCCATGTATGTTTTATTCTGAAATGTTTTATTCTGAAATGCTGCTAAAGTTTGACTTGGAGCTGAGCTGGAATGGAGTTCCGAATCAAAGAGACAGGCTGGACTTTTTACGCCCCTGTTATCAAGACTGACAGCCGTTTCCCTATACACAAGAGGGTAGAGGAGCTACAATCATGAAAAGTCTGGCATGGCCCGTCTCTTTTATTCAAATTGCCGTTTCAGCTGAGCTCCAAGTTAAACTCCTTAGTATGTTTTTTTCTGAAATGCAGAATAAAACAGACATGGGCCAAATGGATATATCTGTCCCAGGTTCATGCTGCCTCTGGTTCAGACAGCATGTACCTGGTGATAGGTTTCCTTTAAAGACAACAGTTCATTTAGGTTATTACTCAATTGAATTTACGACATACGACATACGGGAAGACCAATTAAATGGGGAATTATTAACATGGATAGTTCTATGGGAAGAGGTAAGTGCACAGTCGAAGGGCTGAAATTTATTGGCCTTTATTTTAAATTTTCATGAGGGGTGAAAGGAGGCAGAATTTCGACAGTGAAATGTGCACCCCAATTCTGTAGCAATATACATTACAGTGCTGCAGCATTCTCTATATGTTGCAGAAAAATGGCAGATTCTCACCACATGTTTCATTCATTGCAATGCAATTAGGTAAATCCGTAGTTAAAATTCACACCAAAATCTGCAATGAAGTCATGTGTGGATTTCATTGTGCATTTTCGTGCAGAAAAAGTCTGCTATATGTGCTCATGCTCTGAGATTATTATAATTTCAGGGGGTCTGTCTCTGATTTAGAAATTATACTCAAAACATCATCCACCTATGCTACCAACTTGTGTTTTCTATCCCCATACAGTTCCTTGAAATCTGGGCAAATAATGTCAGGGATGATGTGTTTCAAGCTACCAGCTACCATTTAAGCTTCTAATTTGAATCTATATCAGTATAGGTCTTGCTCTCTTTGGGAATCAAGGAGACGTGAGAGTGAGAAATGTTAGAGTTGAGAATGTGACCTTGTCCGGTCAATTGTAGATAGATAGGAGGCACAGGAGAAGCATATTTTTAAGGATGGAGCAGTAGAAAACGGGAAAGTTATTACGTCTTGGACATTTTCCAGATGAAGAATTTTGGACGGCATTTCTAATTTTTGACATGGTAAAGGGTTCTCTCCCATAGACTTGTATAGAAGAATGCGTGCATGGCACTCTAAAAAGACTGATTTTTGTGCCATGCATCAACTTCAGAGGAGGACAGTGCTGGATCGGAGAAGTGGGTGAGTATAAAAAAAATACATCACACAGTTCCCTGTCAACTTCCCTAAAAGTACCATAACTTTAGTTTAGTTTATGGTGTTGTGGTGACAAGGTTCCCTTAAATCTGCCCAGTAATATAAGTACAAACAGTCACTGGCGTAGGGTGGGGGAAAGCAGAGGTTGCAACGGCGACCCGGCCCTTGAGCTGAGGGGGCCCAGGGGACCGGCGCTATCGGCCGCATGATGGCTGAGAGGGGAGGAGAGAGACGGGAGGCAGTGCCGCAGGTAGGCAAGAGCAGAGGGGAGGGCTGTTACAACTGGAGTCGGCATCCAATTACAGGCTGCAAACTCCCACTGCGCGGCCCTCCCACTGATAGGCTGCAGCTGCAGTCTATCAGTCTCTGCCGACCAGCGATTACCAGGGGGAGGGGCTGGTGCGGCTCTACTCACCTCCGGAGCGCTGGATGCACAGGACCTGAGAGAGGACCTGTGGCTGCAGATCACATGACAGGCTCTGGTCATGTGATCAGCCTGGTCATGTGATCAAAAGATGGGGAACTTTCTATTACAGGCTGCCCAGAGACTGCTGCAGAGGTGAGTAGAGAAGGAATTGTAATTATATATGTATACCTGGTATAAGTTATACCAGCTGTATATATATAATTATATACAGGCGATGCACAGGTTACACCAGCATGGGACATACCACTATATACAGGGATATAGGGAGATATACATCCTGTATATAGTGATATGTACCATGCTGGTGTAACCTGTGTATCTCCTGTATATAATTATATATGTGCAGCTGGTATAAGTTATACCTCACTTGTATATATATAATTATATACAGGAGATACACAGGTTACACCAGCATGGGACATACCACTATATACAGGGGGATATACATCCTGTATATAGTGATATGTACCATGCTGGTGTAACCTGTGTATCTCCTGTATATAATTACATATGTGCAGCTGGTATACAGTACAGTTTTTTTTTTTCTTTTAATCACTGACTTTCCAGCGCCGTCGCCAGGAGATGATGCGTGAGCCTGCAACTTTTCCGCAATGTCAAGGCAGCGGGTCGCACAGCTTGCATTAAGTTCAACAGAGGCCGTCCGTGCAGAATCTGCACTAAAATAGAGCATGCCGTGATTTTTCCTCCGTGAGCGGAAAACCACAATTGCTTTCCGCTCGTGTACAGGAAAAAACACTTTTCCATAGCATGCTATGGGCGGTACATGCTGCGCAATCCGTAGGTGGATGCCTGCTCCATATTCCGCAATGCAGATCCAGCCGTGTGCAGCCGGCCTTAGGCTAATTTCACACGAGTGAGTCTGATATTGAGACGCAAAACTATGCCCCATATCAGACTTGCCAACGTGTGCTGTGCCCACGGATGTGAGGGGTTGTTGTGTTGCAACCAGCTCACATCACATTATCATATTCTTGTGCGATGCAGAGAAAAAACAAAACATCACTCCTGTGTATGATCGTATTCAAAAGAATGGGGTTCATATTCATGTGCGATTTGTGTGTCTTGCACCGCAAAAATCTCGCACAACGTTTGCGGCCGTGTGAAAGCAGCGCAAGACATTACCAACAGATTGTTACGTAGTCAAGGAAAGGAGTCCTAATGAGAAGGCTTACGCCAAGGGGTTACATCATGTTTGTAAGTTAGCATGGTTTAGGTATAGGTACGGGTACAGATGGGGGGGGGGGGAGCCCAGTTGAACTTTTGCACCCGGGCCCCTTAGCCTTTAGGTATGCCCCTGCAAACAGTCATCAGATCTTTATAACACAGTTACAAAAAGCTAGACAGCTTACAAGTGGAGCCAACAGTAAAATAGTCTTATGCTATCGCTCTCCACTGCCCACATACTGCCACATTTAGTGGGTCCACCTTTTCAAGAAGCATAAGGAAGTAGAAAGAGCTCCAAAATGCTGTAGTGTACCCTAGCTTGAAGGTGGTGGAGAATGCCAAGGGGTGATTGCCTCATTCTTGGCTCTACTTGTAAGCTATCTAGCTTTGTGAAACTTTGTTATAAAGATTTGATGACTGCTGGTATTTAAATATATATTTATTGAAAAAAATGAAGTTAGAAAAAAAGATAGCAATGACAGATATGTTTTTTATTATTGGATTGTATTTATAAACCTTATATGTGTAAAAGCAGCATCACAAGCTACTCAAGGACAAACAAGGGGCAAGTTACATTAAGCAACTCTATTCACATCATGTTTACAAAATCCATAGAGACGTTATTTTTTTCTAGGCTCTTATTAATAACAGTATCAACTAACATGTAGGAGAGCAAGAATGATAGCACACCAAGTGCATGCCCTTTTCGCTGGGCTCTATTAGGCTCCAATTTATTAATGACTGTATATACTCGAGTATAAGCCTAATTTTTCAGCACATTTTTTGTGCTGAAAAAGCCCCCCTCAGCTTATACTGGAGTCAGGGAAGGCTTAAAAAAACCCCTCCATACTCACCTCCCAGCTGGTGTCTGTGTCTCCGGCAGCAGTGCAGCAGGCTGCTTGAATTTTTCTCCGCTGTCATTCCCCGCCGTCCTCTTTGCTCAGCTCTGTCATACCTCACCGTCAGTGCTGTGTAAGTAAGAACTGTGATTGGATCCAGAGTCATCCAATCACAGCCGGTGCTCGATCATTCACAGCCAATCAATCTGCTTTAGAATTCTCCCCACTGTCATCTCCCTGCTCGGCTTTCAAATCCCCTGCCGTCAGTGCTGTGTAAGTAAGCGCTGTAATTGGATTGAGCGCCAGCTGTGATTGGCTGGCGCTTAATCCAATCACAGCGCTTACTTACACAGCATTGACAGAGCCAATCATAGAGGATGGCGTGGAATGACAGCGGGGAGAATTTAAGCAGCTTGTCGCACAGACACAGACGCCGGCTGGGAGGTGAGTATGGAGGTTTTTTTTTTACCTAGTATATACTTAAAGGGGTTGTCCTGCGCCGAAACGTTTGGTTTTTTTTTTTGCACAGGCCCCCCATTCAGCGCAGGACAAACCCAAGGGATGTGTTGAAATTTAAAAAAAAAATTTTACTTACCCGAATCCCCTCTCTGCAACTTCTTCCTTCTTTTCCTCCAAGATGGCCGCCGGGATCTTCACCCACGATGCACCGCAGGTCTTCTCCCATGGTGCACCGTGGGCTCTGTGCGGTCCATTGCCGATTCCAGCCTCCTGATTGGCTGGAATCGGCACACGTGACGGAGCGGAGCCAGAACGCCGCTCGTGCCCGGACCGACCAGAAGGGAGAAGACCCTTCTGCGCAAGCGCGTCTAATCGGGCGATTAGACGCTGAAATTAGATGGCATCATGGAGACGGGGACGCCAGCGCAGGGAAGGTGAGTATATAACTTCTGTATGGCACATATTTCATGCACGATGTATATTACAAAGTGCATTAATATGGCCATACAGAAGTGTATAACCCTACTTGCTTTCGCGGGACAACCCCTTTAAATATAGCTTGGTTTATACTCGAGTCAATACGTTTTCCCAGTTTTTTGTGGTGAAACGTATTGTCTCGGCTTATACTTGGGTCGGCTAATACTCGAGTGCATATGGTAGTTCATGTAGAAAACTTGATTCTTTGCTGAAATAAGCCCTCCCGGATAGTCTCAAAATGATGGTAACTCTATGTGGGCCAAAACTCCCTTATAAGTTATTACTGAGTTGCGTAGTGACTTTGCAAATGTAAATACCTTTGGTAGTTAATTAACAGCATATCCTCCAGTTATTTACTTTCAATTCTTGACTAAAAGGCTCATCAATAAAACAATTATGAAAGAGGAAAAAAGTGATCATCACTTGATGCTGGTTAATTCGGAGATGAAAATCTCATATAAGGTTTGGAAAAATTCAATCTCAACCCCCAGAGGTAATCATACATAATCAGTGTTTAAAGTGCCACGCTGGTGAATTTTTTCTTTCTTTCATTATGTAACTACCTCCAGTATATATTAGTTAGCTGGGGGGAGAGTCAATTATTAGGGAGACAGAATGGGGCAATCTGCCACAAAGACCAGGATTGTTAAACAGTGTGTTGATTTTCTTGTGCACAAGTTTGACACATTGTGGATCGAGTTAACAAATTACTGAGAGGTGCTGGTGAGGATCCAGAGGTCAAGGTACACATTGGTAAGAATGATAAAGTTAGAGGTATGTGTAAGGTCCTTAAAACAATTCCAAGGAAACTAGGATGTAAGCTTATGGCAAGGATCTCTAAAGTAGTATTTTCTGAAATACTACCTGCACCACATGCCACACTAAAAAGGCAGCAGGAGATTAGGGAGGTAAACAAGTGGCTGCAGAGTTGGTGTAGGAAGGAGAGGTTTTTGTTTGAGAACTGGGCCGACTTTGCTGTCTGCTACAGGTTCTATCATAGGGATGGGCTGCATCTCAATGGGGACGGTGCAGCTGTGCTGGGGGAGAAGATGGCTAAAAGGTTGGAGGAGTGTTTAAACTAGGGACTGGGGGAAGGGCAATTGCAGAGACAGAGAGGAAGATAGTGTAGACTGCGATCTAGGACTAAGTAATGAGAAGAGAGGTGGAATGATGGGAGGGGTTAGTACAGTTAGAACTGGCAGAGCAGTTAATAGGGATACACTTAAAATAAAGACGAGCCAAAACTTTTTATACTGTATGTTGACTAATGCTAGAAGTCTGACCAATAAAGTTGATGAACTGGAGGTAATAAAGTCTGAGGAAAACTACAACATAGTGGAAATAACGGAGACCTGGTTGAATGAAAGTTGTGACTGGGCAGTGAACTTACAGGGTCACAGTTTTTTCAGAGGAGATTGTAAAAACTGGAAAGGGGGAAAATCCTATTTAAAGCCCACATTATGGGAAGATATATGGGAGGGAGATGAACATAGATGAAGCAGCAAAACACAATGAGGTAATTATTATGGGGAACTTGAACTATCCAGATATAAACTGGGAGGCTGAAACCTGCAGATCTCAAAAAAGTAACAAGCTTCTGTCCATAACTAAAGATAATTACCTTACCCAATTTGTTCAGGATCCCACTAGAGGGACAGCCATTTTGGACTTAATATTAACCAACAGACCTGACAAAATAACAGGGGTGCAGATCGGGGGCACCTGAGAAATAGTGATCACAATATAATAACTTATCTTTCAAGAAAGAGTTTTATAAGGGAACTATTAATATACCAAACTTTAGGAAGGCATAGTTTGACCAGCTCAAAGATACCATTTACCTTATTGACTGGGACAATGTCCTCAAAAATAACAGTACAGACAATAAATGGGAAATGTTTAAAACCACCTTAAATACTTACTGTGAGTCTTTCATACCTTACAGGTATAAACTGGTTAGGAGTAGGAAAAAACTAATGTGGCTTAATAAAGATGTAAAGGAGGCAATTAACAACAAAAAGAAAGTGCTTTAAACTATTAAAACAAGAAGGCAGCAAAGAAGCACTAACAACTTATTAAGAAAAAAATGAATTATTTAATAGCAGATAAAAGCAGCAAAGGTGGAGACAAAGAGACTTATTGACAGTAAAACTAACCTTAAACTGTTCTTCAAATAATAACATAAACTCTGAAGTCTAACAGAAATGCAGAGCTACCTTAAAAAAAGATGAAAATAGACAAATCACCAGGCTCTGATGGCATAAACCCCCTGGATTCTAAGATAATTAAGTACTGTGATAGACAGGCCCTTGTTTCTTTATGTTTAAGGACTCAATAGTGATGAGGTCTGTTCCACTAGATTGGCACATAGCCAATGTGGTGCCGATATTCAAAAAGGGTTCAAAAAGTCAACCTAGAAATTACAGGCCAGTAAGTCTTACTTATATTTTGGGTAAAATGTTTGAAGGGTTTCTAAGAGATGCTATCCTCATGTACCTCAAGGTAAATAACTGTATAACTCCATATCAGCATGGATTTATGATGGGTCACTCCTGTCAAACTCATCTGATCAGCTTTAATGAGGAAGTAAGTTCTAGACTGGACCGGGGAGAGTCATTGGGTCTTGTGTATGTTTTCCAAAGCGTTTGATACTGTGCACCATAAAAGGTTGGTATATAAAATGAGAATGCTTGGTTTGGGTGAGAATATGTGTAAGTGGGTAAGTAACTGGTCAGTGATAGAAAGCAGAGGGTGGTTATTAATGGTGCATACTCTGATTGGGTCACCATTACTAGTGGCAAACCACAGGGGTTGGTTTAACTGCTTCTTTAAGAAGCAGAAAGATGCTGGAGGTACCAGTGGCATAAAAGAGAAGATATGAAGGTGGAGCGGTGCAGTTTGGTTGCTTGACCTCTGACTGAGCAGCTGTTTTTTGTTTTGTGTGCCATGCTTTGCCTTGTTGTACCAGAGAGGTCAAGAGTTTGAGCTTCTCATGCTGCAGAGTTGCCGTATATGTGTTGAACTGAGATTTCTGCGAAATCAACCGGCTTTCTGTTCAAATTCCTTGTGACGCCTGTACCGCCGATGTCCCTACCCAACATATGCCCAACTCTTGAAGATACCAAAATATCAAGAGACTGAGTATTTGAAGTGTTCCTGCTCTATTTATAAAAGCATAGTTTTCTGGCAAATCATAATGTGAAACTGGCACAAGTTTCTGGCTAACCTGTCCTGAGCTAAACATGACAAGTGTCTTCATAGGTACTATGTCTGTCCGCCACCATCCTACAGAATCTGAACCTTCATGGGGCACAGCCCTTTTTCTCTTACTCCAGTGAATACGGTAAGACTCAATCTGGCGATTCCCAGTGGTGTTTTCCCCGGGTGGAACCTGTAGGTCCATAGGATCATATTACACAATATTTCATAATTATCATATAGTATTTTAGGCTCGTTCTAAATTGTGGATAGTAATCCTGCCCTAGTTTATCACAGTCCTGTGTGTCTCGTGCATGTGTGATATATGAGACTCATGGCTAATAAGCAATTATATAAGTAGATGAGAGCTGTCAACTATGTTTACGAAGAACCCATGATTTGTTTTAGTAATGTTTTTTTTAATTTTTATAAATATATGTAACCAATTAATTTTTTTATCTTAGAACATTTATTGTTATTTTTTGAAGCATGGATAGTTTGATGTATTTGTGCAGGCTGCCCAGCTGTGCCCATTGGAGGAGGGTGGCGGTCCAAACATGTCTTATAAATCACCTGTATAAGGTAAATCTACAATTGCATGAGCTGGAAAAAGGGATCTATATCCCAAAACACATTCTCAGTTGTGATCTGAACTGATCTTTTAAAGGTATCTTTTCTGATCTCAGTATGATGTGATGCATAGGATCCTATGGTTTTCTCTTGCTACATAAAATACCATTGAATAAAAAAAAAAAACTATCATATTTTCACTCTTTGTTTTCCACTCAGATTAAACCAGTAAGTCTCTACATCTAAAGTGGGCCTATTGAATAAACTACTGTGATGCAATTAGGGTATATTCACACATGACAGATTTGTTGCAGAAATGTTTGAAAGTAAAAATCAGTTTTGTTCATCTGAATGGGGTTGTCTGGCGGCAAGCACATGGATTCTGCAAGAGCCATTCTCATGAATGGAAATTTTTGCAGCAAATTTGGCATGTGTAAATTCACAAACCAGTTCATCTAACACAATGTTGACTTGCAACCAGAGAATTATTCTTTATTAAGATGATTTCAGCAAAGTGAACACGACTCCTACATCTTAGTGTAAGAATTCAGCTTGTTATACGAGGAGGTTGTTGATCAAGAGTATGGAGGAGGCACTAAGGAGGCGTTACATATCAGGGAACTTAAAACCAGTCAGGTCTTTCTCCTTACATCCTTGTAAGCTTTCTAAACTGTGTTCCTGGTAGAGTACTAAAATAAGACCTGCACAGTGTTGCACAAACCTCCATATCATGCAGAATCTAACCAAGAAGAAGGGGAACAATTCATTTGTCTGTAATGAGATATAGCACTTTGCAGTCTTTGAGAATTCAGTAGGTTGATGATGATGACTATATGGCAGAATGACTTCAAAATCAGGTAGATGATTAGAATAATTCCGATTATTGATACTGTAGTGGACCAGAGTTAGTGGGGCCCCTCTATCAGTGTGAATGTATTTGTCTTGTGCTTACTGTATTGTCAGTGTCTTCCATGTGTATGAATATGATGTGTTTTGCACCTCTGCAGCAGTGGATGTGTTACTCTCTGGATTATGTCTGGAAATGTATCTTTTGTATGTCATGTGACATTGTTATATATATGATTGCATGGTGATCGCATGGTGTGTGCAAGCGGTTGTTGTTGCTCTGGGCTTTTTCCTGGCTGATCTGTTCTGGGCTTGAGAGAGGAGTGCTATTCTGCAAGCGAACCATGCAGACACCATCAGTTCTGTGTGATCCAGAATGGAAGAGGCTAAGAGGTATCCAAAGCCTACCTTGGGCCTGCTTTACCCAGGAGATGCCAGTGTTACCCTTAAGCACTGAGAGAGAGAGAAAGAGAGAAAATGAGGAGCCACCATGCAGCGTATCTACTTCCAAATGTGAGTGATGGCCAGTAGAGAACTGGAGAGAGAAGGAAGTGCGTTTTCAGGATCAGGACCCACAGATAATGGGACTGTGGTTTTCCTGTCTACTCATGAATCTTCCCTGTCACACCACTTTGAGTTTTGTACTGCTTTCTTGCTGGCGTGTATTGCTGAACTGTACAAACTTATTCCCAGTAAACAAGCTTTACTGACCATTCCTGGTTTGGCTCTGGAAGTTAAATCCCTGTGTGTGGACTCTTTATTGCTAACAACTGGATTCACCGCAGAGGATGGAACGGTGCCATCACGAGTGACAAAAGGACTAAGGTAAACCATCAGTGGGTTAACCTATTTAATAGCCTGCCCTCTGCCCCTTGGATGTGTCCCTGGTTCCCCTTCGGGTGGTAGACAATAGTGCCACTGTGACAAGGCCTAAACTCATCCCTGCCATCTCCTAGGCTGGGGCCCGCTCCTCAGACGCTGCGATAGGCTGGGGCCCGCTCCTCGGACGCTGTGATACATGTGATGTGATCTACAATAAATGTAGACGTTTCTTTACTCAACAGTGGAGCTATCCATGACCTTACTCACCGCTGTATTACATAGGGGATTAGGCTAGAAAAAAGACAGATCAATTCAGTTCAGCCTATAATCGTAACATATGAATCTACAGGAAGGCAGAAGCTCTTATAAGGTGATGCCTATTGCCCCATATTAAGGGAGAAATTCCTTTCTGACTTCAAATACAGTATGGCAATGAGAATAAATCCCTGGAACAACATCCATTCTCCGGAAATTTAGTACCCATACCTTGAGATATCATTTCATTTATGAAAGGTATCTAGGTATAAACTGGATATACGGGTAAAGCATTAGTACAACTCTGAATTAAATATGCATTTTTGGTGCAACTTAAGAAAAAACCCTACTCTCTCTTATTGGAAAGTATACAAAGAAGGATCATTAAGCTAAAAAGCATGATATGCATGCATTTGGTTGTCTGCAGAAATATTACTGTAATTAGTGTGAAAAAGTAGAATTAAAGAGTATCTCCACCTTTGCTTTATGACATCTGTTTTGTATGTACCACTCCTCTGCTTACAGACTACAAACCCTGTGTAATCTTATATGGTAGGTTATCAAGAAATAGAGGACAGATAGAAATGAGTATGATTATAGGATAAGGGTATCCAGGGTTTGTAGTCTAAAATTTTGGAGACATAAAAACGATAGGATACTTTTAACTAAGGTGATTTGCAAAGTTGCTTCTTTTTATTTTGAATGCACTGAAGCAATACAATTATTGTTTGGACATAACTTTAAGTGTCAGCAATGTGATAAGCACTTTAGCAGATGACTCCTTTGTCAAAATACACATCTTGAGTTACTGGTTAAGCACAGTTAAAGAGTTAGTGTTACAGAGTAGTAGATCAAGTAACAGTCTGACCCATACTTGTCTGTTGACTGTTCTGTGCATATTACATAATGTCATCACGAAGGTACACGATGACAGTACCAGTCACAACTGTTTAAGTCAGAAGCAGGAGTTTCTTTAGACACCAAGTATATTTACACTGATGGGCTCAACCACCTGGACTCAAGGCCATTCTACTCTTCCTTGACTGAATGCTATGTGCCTTTCCCTCCTCTCTCACACTGCAAAGCAGGCATCTGACTAGGTTTCTCCATACTGCCTTCCTTCACCCATATGCTACTAGATGATTAGCTGTTCTCTGCAGGACACATGCTACTGAGACCTTCCCCTGGACATTGAGGATCTATTTATTCACAACTACTGGACACCGGTAAATTATATAACTTTTCTACAAAAGTTAAAGGGGCTGTTCCTAGAACACAGCTCCTGTTCTTATGCTCATATGCTGTAATGAGGAATATGAATGTTATAGGGTGAGGTCCCTTGCTTGAGACCTCCTTCTATGATCCGCAGTGGGCTGGCGGATTTCGAGCCGCACCCGTATTGCAGGATGGTCTTTCATGTGAATGGGAACTATTTGATACTACATCCTCCTGGGGAAATGCATGTCTGGCTATGGCTTTCCCTGAAAAAGCAGCTTTTTTTCCAGGGCTGATAGGAGCAGGACCTGAAGCAATTGGCAGTTTGCCTTGGGCAATACATACTGAAAGCTGATGGAACAAATTCTTTAACCTATATGCCTTTCCTACTGGACAGTAGGTGACCAATCTATTCCCTAATTGGACATCAGATAACCTACATTACCAACTAAAACGAATACCTACTCTCTTTCACCATTAGCAACCAAGGAATATTATCTACTAGATGCTTAATGAACCAACTGCTAAGTGGTGAATATCCCACAGAATATCCATCATCTCACATACAGTAGGCTAGCCCTAAATAACCTTCTAGACACTTGGCATTATAGTCTAAATCAGAGATGAATGGAATAGTGAACATTTGTTAGCTTTCCTCTAGTGTCCATCACAGACTGAAAGCACTGTAGAAGTGAAGCTGGGCTCGGGGTCAATTTGGAATCAAGAATCCATAATAGCAGCAACCGAGGGCTGAAACACATGGGCGTGTTTTTGTCCTGTTATATGGCCATGAAAATCACGGCCGCATATCGGAACAAAAGCAAACCATTGATTTCACTATTGGGATTGTCGTGCATTAATACTACACGTGAGAAAAGATAGGACTTGCCCTATCTTTCTTGCACAAAGTTAAGGCAGGACCTATCTTTCTGCTTTTTATTCAAGCTCACATGCTGTAGCGCAGAGTTTGAATAGTCAAAAAATAAAAGAATGTTTTGTGCGCTAATACACATACACTCCGTAGTGGCGAGCATATTAATGCATGTGCTCATGTGATTAAGACCTGACTGTGATTATGTGTAATAAAAATGAGAGTGCAGACAAAAAAATGGTATTCCCTTTTACCTCTAATCACTTTTTAATATCAGTTGCAAGCAAAGTTTATAAACTACAAGCAAGCATCTGCTTGGATGTAAAAAACAACCGCAACATTTGCTCCGGTGCAATGATTTATACATAGCATTCTTTTTCTTGACATGATCTTCAGATATAATTGATATTGTACTTAAAGTATCCCTACTTTACTACGAAGCTTGATCCTCTTTGTCCACAAATATTGAATGGCTTCTACTGCTGGGTATTATCTGTATATGGCTGTACACCGATTCTCTTGACCTCAACATATGGAATATAAAAGAAAACAGTTTCTATGGTAAACCTTATAGATATTATGTTAAGCGGTCCTTCGTTGTTTTACCGTTTGTACATTTGTACAAATTTCAGTACACACTGAAAATGTTACTAATATGATAAATGCCAGTTTATTAATGTTATATCTATTACAGTGCTTGAGGTTTATGCTTCAGAAAAGAGTTGGGAACACTTCTTCCTCTATGTGGATACTTGTTCTACAATGCATCCCAGTAACACTGTAAGCACTACTAGTTCTTGTTACTCCTTCGTGCTGGATATACCCCTCATGTAGCACTGCCTTGGGTTTTCTAGGTCCTAAAAAGTTGTGAAAACAGATGTGTAATGATTTATCTACCAAAGATATTAATAACTGCGAGAAAGCATTACTAATTTCAGCACATCGCTAAGGCCGGCTGCACACAAACAGATTTTTGCTGCGGAACCCATGGTGGGTGTCCGCACGGAGGATCCGCAGCAAATACCATTCAAAGCACGCTATGTAAAATCGCTTTTTTTCTTCACTCTCCCGGAAATGAATTGCAATTTCCATGAGCGGAAGAAAAATTGCAGAATGCTCTGTTTTTGTGCGGACTCCGTGCGGAGTCAATGGAAGCCGTCCGACCCGCAGCCCATCCGCAATTGACATTTCAGATAGAGTGCGGGTACCTGCGTCATCAGCTAGCGACGGAGCAGGAAAATCAAGCATTAAAAAAAAATCTGCACTGCACATGACCGATGGTGAGCGTCCGTGGTCATCCACAGTACAGAAGAAACAAGCATGCTAGGTCGCCGGTCATGGTCACAGCCAGAACCCGCATGTGGAATTTGGCTTCGCCGTGTACAGGCGGTCTAACATAGGGTCAACATGATAATGTGATTGCCAGTGTGCTGACTTGTCATTATGGCTCTTGGATGAGTGTAAAATCAGAGAAACTAATTTGTGTTTTATGAATTGTTTTGGGTAATACTTCATAAATTAAATGGCAATTAACAAAGTCAGGTCCATGAATGCTCAGAGTAAGTGTGTGCCCTTGTTACAGGCTAAGAGTTCATAATTAGCTTGTATGGCAAAATTAAGGTAGATGCTCAACTGAAATATGATTAAGGTTTTTACATATGCAGTGTAGCATCTTATTCTTCATTTGTTTTCCTTTTGCATTTACAAACTTCTTATCTGCCAATTTTCCATATTTCTGATCACACTAATAGTGCCAGTTTAATAGAAAATGTGGACCTGGACAACAAGCAAGAAGGCACTTGTCTAACCAAATGTTCATAATCAAATACTACCATACAATGCCTAAATAATTTTCCCATACGATGTCCAGACATTCACATAATACTGCATATATATCCCATATAATCTCACCATATAGTGCTAAAATAATGCTGTCATACGCAGAACACATACACTGAGCGCTTATTGTATTAGGGGCCTTTCAAGCAGGCAGAATTATCTTGCTGGTCACACCATAAACTATGGTAAATTCCATACCAAAATCCAAAGGCTACTTGTGGATTGTGATGTGCAATTGAAAATGGCTTAAATCTGCCTGGAATTCCACATCATCGAATCATCAATAGTATTTGGTTGGAAAATCCCTTTAATAGTTTCAGATTTTTTAACAACTTTAAAATAACACATAATATTATTTATCATTATTACATGTATGTAAGTTAATAGCCGTGTAACTCTTCTGAAAAAGTATTAACCGCCCTAAACTTGACCACCGATTTCACCTCCTACATTGACAATAACTGCAACTAAATACTTCTTATAGTTTGACATTCCATATAACTTTAAATCTCATCTATTAAGCCTTGTCAATATTTTCCCAAAGACACTAAACTATAATGACAGCAAACACAATAAAAAATATTGAAAAACTGTCTCAAAAGGCGTCTGGAAAGTGTTATAAAGGTCTTTAGAAGGTTATGGAACCTCATTCGATAACATTGAACCAATATTATCTCCAAATGTAAAAGGCTTGGTAGAGTGATCTACTTGCCAAAATGACTCCTAGGCTCATGTCAAGGACAACACATCCACGAACACCCAAGGACTGTTAGCAACTCCATAAGATAGACACTACAAGAATGTGAATAATCCTCAAACTATTTGTAATAACATATTGACAGATGATTGAGAAGTAAAATTCTCTAGACAACACTGATCTGGAATTTTTTTACCCCCCATAATAGAAAATTGAACTCTGCTGTTCAAGTGTGTTTTATCACAAGTGCAAGATCATAATAATAGCCAAACATGGCGGTGGTAGTGTGATGGTGTGGAGATTAGAGATAAGTGAGCACCCAAATGCTCAGGTCCGCGTTATTTGAGTTGAGCTTTTCGTAAAATTCGAGAGCTCTACTCCAGTAACGAACCTTGGGAGACTACAATGGGAGACTCGAGCATTTTTGTATGTGGGACGCTGGGTCCCGAGCTTTTTTTTTTTATTTCTTGGTTCGTGTTCTCTCTTTCTCTCTCTCTCTCCCATTCCTGCCAGACAAAAAAATTTGCCAATGTCGCGCGCTGCGGCACGGCGGGGAGGGGCCAAAACAGGCACGTCACAGCGGGGAGGAGCCAAAAACTGGGGCAAGGTCGAACACAATTTGATGTTCGTTCGAGTAACGAGTACCATCGAGTACGCTAATACTCGAACAAGCATCAAGCTCGGCCGAGTATGTTCGCTCAACTCTAGTGGAGGTATTATGTTTTCCAAGGAATTAAATAACTTTCCAATATTGAAATTCTCACTTTTCCATTCTTCTAGAAAATGTAGTAAGACAGTGTTCCAAAACACAAAAGCAAATCTACGTCTTAAAACCTATGGAAAGACAAACATAACATGTCAAATTGCTCTACTCATGAGTCCTGACATGAACTCAATGGAGATCAAGAGTCAGGCACTGAAATAAGCAGCAGAAGGATGTAAAATTATCAATGTGCTTGAAATAAAAGAGTTCCGCGAAGAAGGATGGGCTAAGATTCCTCACTAGTGATGTGAAAGACTGATATTAAATTATAGGGGTGAGGCATTGCTACTAAGAGTGGTATTACTATCATGGGTGATATGGGTCCTGGGTAACTTTTATTACTTCAGTTTATGAAATAATCATTTCACACTGTAATGTACGAATGCTAGCTTTATATTAAAGGAGATGTCCCGCGCCGAAACGGGTTTTTTTTTTTTTTAAACCCCCCCCCCCGTTCGGCGCGAGACAACCCCGATGCAGGGGTTAAAAAAACCACCCGCACAGCGCTTACCTGAATCCCGGCGGTCCGGCGTCTTCATACTCACCTGCTGAAGATGGCCGCCGGGATCCTCTGTCTTCATGGACCGCAGGGCTTCTGTGCGGTCCATTGCCGATTCCAGCCTCCTGATTGGCTGGAATCGGCACGTGACGGGGCGGAGCTACACGGAGCTACACGGAGCCCCATAGAGAAGAGGAGAAGACCCGGACTGCGCAAGCGCGGCTAATTTGGCCATCGGAGGGCGAAAATTAGTCGGCACCATGGAGACGAGGACGCTAGCAACGGAGCAGGTAAGTATAAAACTTTTTATAACTTCTGTATGGCTCATAATTAATGCACAATGTACATTACAAAGTGCATTATTATGGCCATGCAGAAGTGTATAGACCCACTTGCTGCCTCGGGACAACCCCTTTAAGGGTATACAGAACAGAGTTTGGATTTTCTTATGCAAACTCTAGTATCAGCTCTGTTAAAGGGGTTGTCCCGCGGCAGCAAGTGGGTCTATACACTTCTGTATGGCCATATTAATGCACTTTGTAATGTACATTGTGCATTAATTATGAGCCATACAGAAGTTATAAGAAGTTTTTCACTTACCTGCTCCGTTGCTAGCGTCCTCGTTTCCATGGAGCCGACTAATTTTCGCTGTCTAATGGCCAAATTAGCCGCGCTTGCGCAGTCCGGGTCTTCTTCTTTTCTGAATGGGCCTCCGTGTAGCTCCGTGTAGCTCCGCCTCGTCACGTGCCGATTCCAGCCAATCAGGAGGCTGGAATCGGCAATGGACCGCACAGAAGCCCTGCGGTCCACCGAGTGAGAAGATCCCCGCGGCCATCTTCATCAGGTAAGTAAGAAGTCACCGGAGCGCGGGGATTCAGGTAAGCACTCTCCGGTGATCTTTTTTAACCCCTGCATCGGGGTTGTCTCGCGCCGAACGGGGGGGGGGGGGGGGGGGGGTTTGAAAAAAAAAAAAAACGTTTCGGCGCGGGACAACCCCTTTAATAGCACAACAATATTGTAATATGGGTATTAAATTAAAATTGACTGCTGATAAACTTTTCATATGTCCTATTAGGGCATGTAAAGCTAATAAAGTGGACCCCCTGCTTAAAATTCTTCTCTTTTAGCCAGAGTCATAAGCTATATCAAGCATAGCTCTATGGCATTGACGACCACCAGATTCTATTGAAAGCAATAGATGGCAATTGATTTTTATAAATGTTAATTAGCATACAGTATTATGGAACCAAATTAATATTTTTCTTCCCTTAAATAGTGTAAGTACAATTTTCGGCCTGATTGGTATTGTCTTGCTTGCAAGATATGTCATGTGAAACAAGAAAACACAAATACCTTTCAAATATCAAACATTATTTCCTTTGCAACATATTATTACTAGCAGCTTAAAAGGATTCTGTCATCGGATTCAAGCAAGGGCAGCATGAACCCAGTACAGGATTGGCCATTACCCCTGTGACTGTTTTATTCTGAAATGCTGCAATGTTTCAGTATAGAGAGTCACAGAGACAGATAGGTTCTCATACTTCTAAACACAAGTCACTGTAGAGAACCTTTTACACGTGCTATATAGATCAATCTAAACTATAACTTTTAATAATATTTATCTAAAATTAAATGAAGGACCACAATACAAATAAACTACACAGACAAACTACACGTAACATGCATGGGTTAAGGATATTTAGTATGGGACTATACCCTTCGGGTGTGTTATTGTATTATCCTCAGGGTGTACACGTTAGATTCTGCCTCAATCACCTTTTGCCCCCGAACCTAAATAGTGTCTTTTCATGTAGATAATCGAGTATAAATGCCCCTGGCATCTGTTGGGCAAACTGTCTCCAAGTGCCAAGGAGGGTTTATCAATGTACACTTTATGATCTACTTGGTCAAAATAGACACGTTCTCCAAGGTAATTGTTCCTTGGGATCTGTAGGACACTAGGATATTTGGACAGAAAATTTGTTCATGTCCTATCAAAGCAGATTTAAGACAACCTGAAGTTTTAATCTTGATGAGATTAGGTCACATTTAGAGATGAGCGAGCATACTCGTCCGAGCTTGATGCTTGTTCGAGTATTAGGGTGCTCAAGATGCTCGTTACTCGAGACGAGCACCACACGGTACTTGTCTCGATTAAACGAGCACTGACCATTGAATTCAATGGAGCCGGCAATACAGCTGGCTCCATTGAAAGCAATGGGCTGCCGGCAAGCGCCGGATGAATTTTCGGGAAGGGCTTAAAAATATAAGCCCTTCCCTGAAATTCATCCAGAAATGTGTAAAAAGTAAAAAAAAAAAATATACACACCTTTCCGCTGTAGCCGGAGTTCAGCCGTGGCCGGCCAGCAGTTCTCCTGAACTGCTGTGAGTAGTATTCAGCAGCCGGGGATTTAAAATCCCCGCCTGCTGAATGAGCTGCCTCTGATTGGTCACAGCCTTACCAATCAGAGGCAGCTCTCACTCACCCATTCATGAATTCATGAATGGGTGAGTGAGTGCTGCCTCTGATTGGCTCAGCGCAGGGACCAATCAGGGGCAGCTCTCAGCTGTCATTCAGCTTAATAGTGAGACATCGGAGCCGGAAATGCAGCCCTGCATGTTGCTCCTTGCCTGCCCTATCCATTTCTGTGCTTTTTACATGACTTTGGTGATTTGCTAAGATTTTCACAAATGAAAACCTTAGCGGAGCACCAGTCATATACAAAAATGCTCGAGTCGCACATTGACTTCAATGGGGTTCGTTACTCGAAGCGAACTCTCGTGCATCACTGAGAGTTTGACTCGAGTAACGAGCACTCGAGCATTTTGGTGCTCGCTCATCTCTAGTCACATTACATTTAACGACTGGACCATATAATCATTCTCTTGATGAGATATATGTCCTAATGCCGTTCTTGTACTTTAGAAGAAGAGTGTGTTGCATAGACTTCTAAAGGAATTTGAATGCTTTGTCCTTTACCAAGTAATATATATTATGCAGACGCTTTCGGGGATCCTGATATCTAGATCTCAGCTTTCTCTCAAATTTCTCAACGCGTTTCCTCAGCAACCAGCACACTCGGGTGCTAATTCATCAGGAGTTTGATTGTTCCAGATGCTGTCCTGATTTTCAATATAGCACCTCTAATACAAGTTTAGAGATAGCTCTTACTCCCAGAGGCAGCATGGACCTAAATTGATTTGTTTCCCCTTTTTTTTAATATTAGCTAAACAGCTCTGATACTGGCTGACATCGCTTTTTTATTGCTTAGAGTGCACCGATGGTGCTCACACTCCTGGCTCCAAGAGCCTACTGACAAGTCCATATACTTTGAAGTTTGACTCGGAGGTGAGCTTCGGGTCACGGGAGTGGGCTGTGCTGGCCTCTCCCCATATACACTAGCTGTCACTCTGTTTACTGTTGGCAGGGATAGGCTGGCACAGCCCGCCCCATGTTTGAAAGCTTACCTCCAAGTCAAACTTCAAAGTATTTATCCTGAAATGTTACAGTGTTTCAGAATAAAACACTCACAGGGGGTGTTAATAATTATTATTCCTGTATCGGGTTGACATTACCCGTGGTTTGGGAAGCATGAATCCGATAGGATCCCTTTAACTACTGGAGCTATTCTTGAAACAGCAACAGTGTGCAACATGTTACTCTCCAGCTGTTGAGAAACTACAGCTCTCTGGAGGTCCTACCAGGAAATGGAGAGGAACCAGTTATAGATTTGGCAGTTTTTCAGCCAATTAGATTTAGTATTCCAAAACTTTTTGTACAATCCCAAACGGTCAACAAAAAGTATCTTTTACTGTTATCTTAAAATGCCACCTTATTATAATGACGCAGCTGGAAGACAAAATAAGCTACAGATGTAGCAGATTTTAACTTGTCTGTGATAACTGGTCAGAGTATGTTATCTTAAGCTATTAACCCCATAGTGACATGGACTATTTTGGATCTAAGGACGTGATGACTTTTTGGGGCTCTTCATCGCCACTTTTCAAAAGCCATAACTTTTTTATTTTTCCTTCAAGGGCTTATTCTTAGCGTGGCATGCTGTAGTTTTATTGGTACCCAATCTTTGGGTACTTATATTGTGTAACTCTTATTAAGAAAAAAACATTAATTTTGCCGTTTTCTTTTAAAAGCGTTAGGCTAGTTTCACACGGGCCATCGCGATTTTGACTTGTCCCACAATTTTTGAGCATCAGCGATGCTTTTTCTTGACAATATTCTTGCATTGCTGCTGCCCGCAATGGAATTGCGTGCTTTTTATTGTGAAAGTCAATAGGACTTTCTAATGCTAAAAAGGCATTGAATCGCATGAAAATCACAAGTTTGTGCGTTGTGAAGCAATAAAAAGGAGGCTCCATAGGGAAACAAGGGAGATAAAGAAAAAAAAAATCCCATGTTGCTGAAAGATTGGGCATGCCACGATTTTTTCTTCTCACAACATCAGTGAAAACATCACTAATGTGAAGGAAACCATTGAAAATCATTGGTTTCATAATTCTGTTTTTTTACCCACTTACATTGCCCGTGTGAAGGCACCCGTAATCATGCAGCATAAATGATATGATAATGTTTTTCCGTTGGCTGGTATGATTGCAACAATACCAAAATTATATATATATATTTTATTTTTTGGGTTTTTCCACTTTTGGACAATAAAAATCCCTTTTTTGGGTATATATTTTGTCCATTACTGCATTCGAAGTCCCATAAAGTTTTTACATTTCCATTGACATAGCTCTGTGAGAGCTTGTTTTTTGTGTCATGAGATGTAGTTTTTAGTCGTACCATTTGGGGGCACATCTGGCTTTTTTGGAAAACTGAAAAAAAGTTTTTTTAATAGCATTTGTCATGTGGGCAAAAAAATGTCAACAATGATCTTAGCATGTAAGGAGTTTACAGCGGCGGATTCGTGTTTTCACCGATCCGCACTGTTGTAGCGAGAGTCCAGCTGTCAGGCCCAAGTGGCTCCAGCTGTGGATGGTGATGGCACAGCTTCCGGCCTGTGTCAATCATAGGACGTAAGTGTACGTCCATTCGTGGGAACCCTTTCTTATGCAGGGTGTAAATATATAAGCCCTAGGGTAGAAAGAGGTTAAAAAGCTAGGTTAAAATCTGAAACTTTAGCCAAATGCAAATCTAGTAAAATGTTTGAGTGTACAAGAAAATTAAAAAAAATGTTCTTCATTTATAACTTTCAGTTGCATTTGTATGTTTAGTACAGAAAACAAAAAAACATTTTGTAGAATAGTTTTTACCTTTTATCACCTAAAAGCTGGACAGTGGCACCCATGAATCATAATGAAATTGCAGTATCACTGATTATAGTGGTTGTAGTATGACTTCAATGTTTCACTATAGAAGATAAAAGCGACCTTCCTACAATGACAACAGTTTTGTGGTGGCGGTAAGGTTACGTGTGACTTTTTTCCATGTTGTGGTTGCTATAATGGGGATGCTGCTTTGCTGTCATTATCTACATATATTTAAGGCCTTTCTGAGCCTATTTACCAAGATTTCAGTAGCATCTTGTTAGGCAAATGTGGCCCATCTGGGTGAACATATGTTAAGCTATTTCACGTAGGAAGCTACTTTATGTAGAAAAAAAACTGCAACAACTGAGCAATACAGTACTTGATTCCAGTTTTTAAAGGAATACGTTTGTGATATGACATATACTCCGGTTACATCTTCATTTCTGATGACCTGTGCAGGACGACACTTTTAGAAATTCACACCTGTAATGCTGAGTGCATTGAACTGACAAAAAGAAATATTTGACATTACATATTGAAACATAGCAACACTCTATAGATAACTATGTTGCAAAAGAACACCAACAGGTGCATTGTCAACCCTTGTGTATGCAAAAGAGTATAAGCAGAGTAGTATTAAAAGTATTGATTGGATGTCATTTCATAGAACAACACTGATTATAGCTTTATTATCCTTTACATTAAATCTATTGTCTATAACACCCTCATCATAATATCCAATACTAGCCACAAAAAGGCGAACATCTGAAAATATAAATTATAAACAGCAACATTGAAATTTTACTTTGGCTTATGGAACATCTTGCGAAGACATGAATATCCCTAATTCGGAACATTTGTCTATTTTGACCTGTTTCTTTTGTGAAAGTGATCTACTCAACTCCGAACTTTACTATGCCCAGAGGCAAGTTGTCTTGCATGTAAACAGCACAACTACAAGATGTAACAAAAGTACTATACCTCCAGGCAGCTCTGCGGGGCCACAGGTTGCACGGTATTCATCCACATCCGAGATCCACAGTTTCTTGTAGCAAAACTTCCATAGCCCAAAATGGGCAGCTTCACATGTCATACTGTTGTTCTGCTTATAGGTATTCACCTCAACCCAAAACTCTGTTCCAACTGCCAGCACAGACAGTGTTACCCCCACAAGGGCCACAAAAAAGGCCAATTTGATCTTGCCCTCTTGTGCATCAGTGAAGCCTTTTCCACGTTGTCCTCTACCTCTTCCTGAGAAGCGCTGCTCCTCCTCTTGTACGAAAAAATTAGGCCACATCATTTGTGTAGTGAGGCTCTTTTTTCTTCAACTACAAAGAATTGATGGCAATAACCCTTTAGGTGTACACCCTCTTCTTCTCTTCTCCGATCTTCCTTCTCTTTTCCCTTAGTATTTAGGTCGCTCAAAAGCAATCTGCTGTAAGTTTCACAGGCTACAGAGACGCAGCAGGGACATCAATGTGCTCGCTCCTTTTCTGATTTCGCTCTCCCCCTCTTGCTGTTACACACAGACGCACACACATGGCCTGGAAATAATCTCTGCACCTGTTACATTCATCACATCTCCCAGGCAGAGCTGTTATTTTAAGGTTCCCTTAAAGGCACTTGCCTCGTGCACAGGCGACAGAGATCAGAATGAGGCTAAGACAAAATGAAGTTAACTTATCCCAGTTCAGCCGTCTAGAATATGTGCACCTGCCCTGGGTCTTTCTGTATCTGCCCAGTATTGCATGTTCACATGTGCAGCTGCTGTATCTAGGCTGGATTTTTTTTTCTGCTTCTGCTACGATTTCAATGTCTTAGAGAAGAACTCGAATCCCAGAGCAACTTTCGCCTTGCTGTCACTCTTAACAGTCGCGTCTTTGGAGATTAGAAGGGCCGTACTGACTCCAGGCTTGCTCTAAGATTTGGCCTGACTATTGATTGAGACTTTACATCTCTAATTTATGAAAACCTGTAGAATGAAAAGAAATGTTGCTTTGAAAAAAAAACGCAAGGCTGATTGCTGGTAAGATGTCTCTCGGCTAATTATTTATTGATTTCCAGGAAGGACATGCAGATTGCTTGGCGACAGCATGGAACAAACAGGCTCTTAAGATTCTTCTTTTTTTTAATCAGGAGAAATACTGCAGGGAAAACCTATGCTGCAAGTAGAAAGACATAGCTTTTACTGTGTCTGTGTGGTTAGAAGCGTATGTGCTCTGACAAACTGGCAGGGCAGCTCAGTAATGCACTGTCAGAAACAAAACCGCCTCCAGCTCCAGTGATACAGAAATGCAAACCAGAATAATTGGGTAAATGTTATCTATGGCTTCTTTCTACTGAGGCTGATATATAGCACTCCTTTGCAGATTCCATTGCAGAATTCCTGATCCATACGTTGTTGATCAATCCTTTATATTAAACGTTGAGTTTTTGTGACAACTATCAACAAAAGGATGGAAAGACTAAATACTACTGTAATAGAAAGCAATATAATTGCCATCTTATTAGTGCTATTACTTTTAGACCAAGCTCACACAGGCAGGTCGAATTCCACATCTGGATATCTGCAGTGGAAGACCTGCAAATGATCACGGAAGTGAATTGCGTATGATCGTTTATGCGTGCAGTTTTTCCTGTGAATGTATTGTGTATGACAGTGTATCATCTACGTGGAAGAAGGAACGCAAGCAGGGAATGACCTCAGAAAGTTGGTCAAACACCCTTCTATCGCTCAGGCGACATTCTCCTGTGCTGTCATGGTGAGAGGTGTTGTCATGCCTTCAGAATGGGATACTGCTCTCCTGGTTTGGCTGGTTTATACTACTTATTTTGGAAGTAGTATAAACCACTTTAAAAAAAAACCACTTATTCTTGTGGAGGAAGAGCCCAGAAGAATAAGCGGGGGTTGCAGACAGTCTGGATGGTGTGTTGCTCCCCAGACTCTGTTCTGAATTGTCTGCCCACAAATTCCTGCTTTCTTTATACCATTTGTCATCTGGTCTCCTAGCAACGTGCGTATGAATCTGTCCATAATTCAATGCCTGGGTATTACCACGTATTATATGCACAGACGGTGATTGCGGAATTCAAGTCTGTTCGTCTAAGACCAGCTTTAGGAAAGATCTTTGCCATCACTTACAATTAGAGATGAGCGAGCATACTCGGTAAGGTGATATACTCGAGAGAGCATCTCCTTTTTCGAGTACCTGCTGGCTCGTCCCTGAAGATTCAGGGGGGCCGCGGGGGTGAGCGGGGGGTTGCAGAGGGGATCGGGAGGGAGAGAGAGAGAGGGATCTCTCTCACTCTCCTCCCTGCTCCCCCTCACTGCCCCGCGCCGCCCCCGACCCCCTCGGCCCCCCCGAATCTTCAGGGACAAGCAAGCAGGTACTCGAAAAAGGAGATGCTCTCTTGAGTATATCGCCTTACCGAGTATGCTCGCTCATCTCTACTTACAATGCATCATTATTTTAATACATGGTACATTAAAATACCATTGGAATACCAGGATGTATGGTCCAGAATCTCCGGTTCTGCCCTCACCAGACCTTTAGTGAAAAGCGGTTTCAGACTACCACAACTTTTCACCCATTAAAAGGCATATCATTTTATTAGAAGCCTAAATTGCATTAAATCCTTATCCTCCATCATCCTGACACACAAGTAAAGAGCTTTTTTAACCCGTCCCTCTACATTCACTTGCTAGTGTACTTGAGGCCTATATTTGGTTAAGGGCCTCGACAAACGAACATGAAATGTGGAGAAATGTGGAGAATAGAACCCATCAATTTCAATGACTTCATTCTGATTTTTTGAGCGGGCACAAAAATATAGGACTTGACCTATCTTTCTGCGTAGCAAAGATCTCCAGAGAGGTCTATGAGAAGTGCGCAAACACGCAACTCTGCCCCCATGCGGGTATGGGCTAAATGCAGTGCATACCTGCAATATAGGCAAATTAGCCTGTTATATCAGGGTGGGATGATTTCTCCACTTTTGGGACTCAAACCCAGGAACTCTTGTACTTCAGGTGGTGGCTCTACTGGCTGAGCTATCCAGCTCTTTGGATAGTTCACCTGCATGACCTGGTCCTGGTTCCCTGCTCTTGCTCCTGTTTCCCTGACTGTCCACACCCTGTTCCTTAGTTAGCTACACTATATAAACTTGGCCCTTGTCCTTCTCTACTTGCAAGATTATTATGCTCCAAGTCTGTAGTTGAGCTCCACTACCTGCTCGCTCCTCCACACTGCAAACAGATAGACTTGTGTACCGACCACTGGCTTCATCCTGCCTCTGCTACCTGTCTGTTCCAATTGTAACCATGTTAAAACCACTGGCTTTACACTAACTACGCTATCAGACCATATGGGTTGCAACAGAAGGCTCCGAACCAGCACCAGATCATTACACTCACCCATGTGAACAATATTTGCGCAGGCGTGAGTGCTAAATACATATATTCACTGCGCCAAAAAACTGTGCAGGAGCGAGCGTATTATGTTACACACTCGTCTGTCAAAGCCTTAAAATGTGACGCTACCAAAAATCCAGCAAAATCCAAATAATTCACATTTATCACTTGTGTTGTAAATTCTCCATACATTTACAAATAAATTATTAGCACACTATTCAAACCCCACACAGATATATCTCTCTGCACAAGATGTGGGAAAACAGCACTAGAAACACGGCAGCCAACCTACCGTTCTCACTGCATCTTCCAAAAGATTTGGAAAGTCTGGATAACCTTTAGATCTGCTATGGTTTTCAAGTCTAACTATATGGACCAAATAAGTTGAACTCTACTACCTTTGACAGACTGTACTGATCCGGACATGGTTTACTACATAGCTCCACATCCTCCCCCAAAATTTGGTTATGTTTACACTAGTAAACATACAGAATGGAAGGAATTGGGCTAAGCAGCAGCACGTGTGAAAAAGACTTGAGTAAACTAATAGATCATAGACTGAACATGAGTCAACAATGTGATGTAGCAGCCAAAAAGGCAAACACAATTCTGGGATGTATTAAGAGTAGTATAGAGTCTAGATCACGTGAGGTAATTATCCCCTTCTGCTCTTCCTTTGTCAGACCTCACCTGGAATACTGTGTCCAGTTCTGGGCACCCCACTTTAAAAAAGACATAGACAAACTGTGTAGGTTGAAAGACCAAAAGACATTGTGTAGGTTGAAAGGCCAAAAGCTTAACCTGACTGTTGCTGTGTTGCAGCTCTATTACCAAATAACAAACTATTTTTAAGGAATCCAGGTTTTCATATTTTCCTCATGCAACACACTACGATCAGGCTAGATCATCACCTGGCCATACATATTACATCCATACTAATATTAAAAATGCAAAAATAACTCTGTTTGTTACCTTTTCACGGCTAAACCGCTGAAGTGATTCTGATGAAATTTGGCAGGGATATTGACTGCATCTTGAGGAAGGACATAGGCTACGTTTTATCCTGAAAATTTATAGAGCTCTCTAAGGAGCATGACAAGACAGAATTATCTGGTGATGCACAGGCGCACCTCCGCTCCGCTGCCGGCACCGCGCCATGTGGTGAGGTGGAGTGGAAGGAGTTCCATATCATAAACTATGCCTACGCAAACAGGCAGACACGTGAGGGCAGATGTCGTTGCCGTACGTATGCAATTATTAAGTGTGGCAGAGCGGCAGGGAAGGGGATGCACATCATAAGCTAGGCCTCCCCAAGCAGGCATACACGTGAGGGCAGGCATTGTTGTCATATGTATGCGATTATTAAGTTAGCAGGGATACCCGGCGATGCCTGGGATTAAAACTTGAACGAAAGACACATTAACATGGATTGAGATTTTAAATAAAATCTGTGTTGTCAATAGCAACCAATCACAGCACAGCTTTTATTTTACCTAAGCAGTATAACAAATACCAACCAATTACAGCGCTGCTTTTATTTTACCTCAGCAGTATAACAAATCAATAAGGCTTAAGGGCAAACACTTAAGGTAGAAGGTGTACATTTAGAAAAAAAACATGTTTTTCCCATGGGCAACTGTATGTGACATGTTCATGTGTATACCACCCACAGAACCTTTATATCCTAGCAAAAAATGACAAGACCAAAAACGTAGTGTACAGAACTGTTCTGGCATAGCATATTGCAGTTATATTTCTTTCACTATTTCAACTTTTTATGTTTCAATATACAGCAAAACAAAGATTACATTAAAAAAATACAAATACTAAATCGTGGATAACAAGCTAGTACTGCAGATTTTGAATGACTTTTTTAAAACCTTGTCCACATTCTGTGGAAAAATAATCTGCCCAAAATCCGTGTGAAAATTGAGATACAGTGCAGAATTTAAATCTGCAGTGTGTTGATTAGCTGCAGCGGACTTGCGGTTTGGAGCCCACCTCTTCCAAAGAGGAGGGGAATTCCACTCCAAAATCCACTTTAAAACACACTTGACACACATTTTGTGCTGTGGATCTGTTGCAAAATCTCCACTGCAAGTGTTTGCGGAGCTTTTTGCGTGCATGAAAATCACGCATGCAAAAACTCGATGGAGCAAAGCCATTGATTTCAATGGATTCACTCTCACAAGCGTGTTTCTCACATACAATTCCTACATGCGAGAAAAGATAGGCATTGCTCTATGTTTCTTGCACGTATTTTTGACAAGACATAAAGTGGCAAAAAAGTGACAAGACATAAGGGTGAGAAAACCTCAATGAATGAAAAGTGAAACTGAATTAATTATTTTAACATTGTACAAAATGCAAAGTTAAAAGAATTAATGATGTGACATCCAAATCATAATAAACTTGGTTCATAGAAATACTCATCGTAAAGACAATATATGAAAGTGCAGAAAAAAACAAAAAACTGACCTGCGTAATTAACCTCAATTCTGCAGCAAATATCCTTAAAAATCTGCATATCATCCAGGTAGATTTTTCCTACACATGTGAAAGTATACCCAGAAGTACAATTTCAATTCTAAAAAAAGTTAAAATGTAAGTTAACCCCTTCCAATCCACTGTCTAACCTCTGAAGACATTATGATTTAAGGCTGTACAGCTTCGATGTTGGAAGACATCCGTCGGGGTTCTCTTACTGTATATTGCCAGCCTCTCTGCTGCGGAGCCTGTCCAACGTGTCACTTCATGCAGTACTGGCTTTAGCCAGCAGATAGCGCCGTTGTATAAAGACAGAAAAAGAGTAAGCCCCCTAGGAAATCCAGGATACAAATTGGATTGGAAAGGGTTAATGTAAAAAAAAAAAAGAATGCAATGATCTGGAAATCTCATATAACCCTAGTTTATTCAGAATAGATCAAAGAACACATATCGAAAGGTAAAAGTGAGATATTTTTCCATTTCATTAAAAAAAATAACTTATTTAGAAATTGATGACAACAACACATCTCACAAAAACTTGGGACAGGGCCACGTCTTTGGACAGGGCATCGTCTACCATTGTGTAACATCCCCTCTTCTTTTTACAACAGTTTGCAAATGTCTGGGAAGTGAGGAGATCAATTGTTAGATTTTTGGGAGAGGAATGTTGTCCCATTCTTGTCTGATGTAGGATTCTACCTGTCCAATAGTCCTGGATTTTTGCGGGACTTTGCTGGATTCTCTCTTTCGTAATGCACCAAATGTTTTCTATTGGTGAAAAGTCTGGACTGCAGGTAATGGCTAAACATGAAGGAAAAGGGTAAGGAAAAACCCAAAAGCTGTCAAAGACTGAGTCTTGGTGTGAACCCAGTACCCAAAGAAGTGTCAAAGAAAAGAAGTTGAATATTTAATCTCATTGTCTCACAACTTTTTACTGCAGTTCCGCACCTTGTTCTCTTCTTCTGTGAAGTCATGCTGTTGTGATGGATGCTTTATATGGTATAGTATTGTCTTGCTAAAATATACAAGGTTTTCCCTGAAAAGATGTCTGGATGGGAACATATGTTCTAAAACCTCTACACAACACTACATATATTGATCATGCCTTTCAAGATGTGTAAGCTGCCTATCCAATAGATACTAATGTAAGACCATACCATCAGAGATGCAGGCTTTTGAACTGTGTGCTGATAACAAGCTGAATGGTCTCTCTCCTCTTGAGTCCGCAGGACACGGCGTCCATGGTTTCCAAAAAGAATTTAAAATTTTCATTCATCTAACTATAGAACAAATTTCCATTTTACCTCAGTGCATCTTAAATAAGCTTTGGCCCAAAGAAGATGCCAGCGTTTCTGGATTATGTTGGTATATGCCTTCTTCTTTGCATGATACAGCTTTAACTTGCATTTGTTGATTGCACAGTGAACTGTGTTCCCAGACAATGGTTTCTGAAAGTCCTCCTGAGCTCGGGAAGTGATTTGCATTACAGAATCACGCCTGTTTTTTTTTTAATACAGTGACACCAGAGGGCTCATAGATCTGGAGCATCCAGTATTAGCCGTTGGCTTTGTCCCTTGTGCACATGAATTTCTCCAGATTCTCTGAATGATTTGATGACATTATGTACTATAGATGGTGGGATATTCAAAGTCTTTGCAATTTTACGTTCAGGAACATTTTTTAGAATTTTTTTCACAATTTTTATATGTAGTTTTTAACAGATTGGTAAACCTCTGACCATCTTTGCTTCTTAGAGACTCCGCCTCTCTAACATGCTGTTTTTACATACAGTTATGTTTCTTTACTACCACTTGTTTTTTCAGCTATTTGTTAACCCTGTCCCAACTTTTGTGAGATGTGTTGCTGCTAGAGATGAGCAAGCGTACTTGCTAAGGCAAATTACTTGAGCGAGTATTGCCATTTTCGAGTACATGCCCGCTCGTGCCAAAAGATTCGGGGACCGGCGGGGGGGAGGGGTGAGTTGCATGGGGGAGCGAGGGGGGGGAGAGAGAGAACTCCCCTCCATTCCTCCCCGCTCTCCACCGCCGCCCCCGAATCTATAGGGTGGGACAGGAGCTTAGCAACTAGCTCCCGCCCCCTCACATTGCAAACAGCCGGCAAGGGGCAGAAACGAGGAGGGAAGGGGGTGGGAGTTTAGCAGACACGCTGCTAAACTTCCTCCCACCTCTCTTCTCCGGCAGCTCCCATAGGCTCCCATAGGAGTCTATGCGTGCCGCCGCCATATTCCGTCTGAAAGATAGTTCCTCAATTATCTTTTCTCCGTAAAAGCCTACGTTTTATGTCACGGGAATACGCCCATCTGAACTGATGCATTGTAAACCAATGCATCAGATGGGCAGCGTATATCTGCCAAGGCGTGAAAGCATGGCCAATATACGTTTGTGTGAACGAAGCCTTATACTGATGGGGGTGGCTGCTTAGCACTATACATGACCACAGATATAGCATACAAAGGGTGTCATGCCGCATGGTACATGTAATGCACCATGCAGGCTTACAACCTATTAGTAACAACATATTTTAACCTAGCGGCCTTGCACCTGGGCTACCCTAGCATTAAAAGCCGCATTGCATGTTACTGATGCATACTAATAAATACCAATAAATACGAGGTATTAATTAATATTTTGGCCAAAATACACAAGTCCTCTAGGACAGTCTCAGTTGAAAACTGTCCAAGCACGGTTAAAGGCCCAATATCCACGTGCGGATTTTAGTTATAAAATCCACGTGTGTCTCCCGCGTGGGAGATCCACAGCTCCATAAGCCCATAGGGATGCATTAGCATCCACAGGGCAAATAAATGCATGCGGATGTGATTTTATTTCCCGGCATGCGAGTCGCACGCACAGGAAGAAATCGCAGCATGCTACATTTTCCGGTGGATCTCCTGCACGGACGACTTCCACGGCTTTCATTGAAGTCAATGGAAGCTGTTTTTCTGCTGTGCCGCGGATCCGCGGGAGAGCAGGAGATAAAAAAAAGTGTGCATGGCGCATGCGCGTGGCACGCTGCCGGCAGGCTGAGTGCATCCGCCGTGCTGAAGAAAGAAGATCCGGCCGCGACAGAGGGGAGACCCGCAGCGTCCCGACAGGTGGATATGCTGTCATTTTTGGCCTCATGGCTGCGGACATGGGTGGGAACCGTGGACTTGAGGCCAAAGAGTTCATACCAATTTGACCATTTGTGGTGAAATAGCCTTAAAGAAGATTCTGGCACCAGAGATTGCTGTGGCCAGTTTATGGAGACTGGATGTTATACCTGTATAAATAATGATTGGACATATTTATAGATAGTGATTAAATATATTGGACATTTTGATATATTCATTTCCACCAGCTATTGAAAACCTGACAAAATTGTGCAGAAATACTTTGTTCCAGTGATTACCTCAAATAAAGACAAATGTTAACACCCTGTTATGTATTTCCAGCTTTTAAAAGCTCATTATATAATAAATAGGATTTTTTATTATCCTGCCTGCATTTTTTTCACAATTTTCACCTCAAAGAAAAATCTATTTTCTATATCAGAGACTAAATGCAGTTGGTGTCTCATATTTATGTTAAAAGCTTGAGAAAAGCTCCGCAGTGAACTGAAACGTTGCAATAGGTGAATAAGCACAGACCATTGAATAGGCCTCTCTCTCGTCTTTTTTATTTTTATGTTGACATTATTAACAAATAAAATTGCTACCGCGGTTATTACGGTTACAAAATGTTATTTGGTATTCATCAGTATAATTCTATGGTAATGATTTGCATGACACGGTCAGTTAGAAGAGCTGTCTATAACATTCACATACTGTAGATATGTTTGCAGAGAAAAGACTTTTTTTCCTAATTTTTGCAGTGTACAGTAAATCTCCATTACTGTTCTTTGTGCATAAGAGGATGATATCTGTTTTTTTTAAAATTTAATTCAACAAACATTGTGCCAAGTCCTGCAAATATTAATTAAAACCAATTTTCTGTATAGAGATATAGAACTGCCTGTGCTAAATTAAAACAAATTTAATTATATTTAATAGGCACAACCAAGGAATTTCAAAAAGTTATCATAAATTCTACCCCTTTACAGTGCCATAGCATAAAACATAGAATGTACTACAATTCCCTTAAGAAAGTCCATGGTTACTATATACAGCAACTATGACAGTGACAACCAACAGGTGGCCCAGAGACCACAGGCAGCCCACATGTTCCTGATCTGTGACCCAATGATAAGGCAAATTACACAGTAGCCTTTCTGAATCAAACATTGTCCAATATAGTACTTTTAATTATAAGCTATAACCATGCTCCTATAGACTAAAATATAAATTTGCTTGCTTCAGTAGTCTAAAGTTTAATCTGGAAGTAGTAAGGAAACATACTAGCTTGACTTAACAAGAATACAACAAATCAACCTACCCCTCTTCGAACCACCCAGAGCCATCAGACCTACCATTCCCACAACATTTTCTGACTCAACATCACCTGCATCATCACCAGCTTCCACCAGACGTAGTTCATGCAGTTAGGCCATTCTTGTTGCCCATGAGTCAAGTGGTGGGTTATCCAAAAGAGTGTCACCTTGATGCCTGGTTCATTTTTATAAATGTCAGATGATCCACATTGTCTGTGGACAGGCGGATAAGTCTATCAACTATCGCACCCCCAGCTGTGCTGAACACTTTTTCTGATAGCAACCTGGCAGTGGGACAGGCAAGCATCTCTAAAGCATGTTGGGTAAACTCTGGCCACTTGTCCAGCTTGAACACTTAGAAATCAAAGGGGTCAACGCCATGTCTGAGTAATCTATGTGGGAGCTAAAATACTCTTGGACCATCATTGATAAGTGTTACTTGTGACTGTCAGTCCTACCCTGGGCTTTTGCTGCAGTCTTCCCCTATCACTGGTGGTGGAACTTCTGCAGCAGCTGCCTGCTCACCTACCATGAGCCACAGAGCTGCAATCTATTGCTGATGCATCCCCATCCCCAAGCCCACAGCATTGTGCAGAAGAGGGATGTTTTGGGGGGCAAATAAATAGTTTCTGTGCTTCTGGTGCTGTGGATTAGCATAGAACATGAAACTGTAAAAGACATCTGTGTCCACTAGCCTGAAGGGCTGAACAATTTCTAGCTGAATACAAGTCCTGTGAGCAGACATAACTGTGGGTCTGATATTGCTGCTGCTGTGACTAGTAGTACCAGAGGGTGGTGGCATCACCCTTTTATTTATCTCTGACACCCTACTCACTGCCATGCCAGAGTGCTGCCCTGCAATGTCCACCTCTTCCTCTGTCCCATGTGAATTGCTATTATGACTCTCCCTGTAGGTCCATGTTGGGTCAAGCACCTTATACTCTTCCACCTCTTTTTCCTCTTCATCGTCCTTCTTGTCCAGACCTGGGAGCTGTCACCTTTGCTTCCACATGATCCTGAGTACATATTGCTTATGGAGGGCTGACTGTATGTACTGCCCCATCTGGAGGAAGAAAATGTTGGGCAACTATGACACTGAATGACCAAACACCTAATCAGACTGATTCATATGGACTGCTTTGGAGGGTGCCGAGAATTTTTCATGGGGTGAAGTAGAGGGGGAATGCTCATAGCCAACTGGTGCAGACTAACTGCTGTGTGCCTGCAACTGGGAGGAAGAGGAGGTGGTGGTAGTTAAGGCATGCTGTGTTATCCACTCTACAACCTGTTCTGCATGCTGTGGATGTAACGCACAGGCAGGACAACTTCTAAGGAATGGCAGTGGACTTGCCTTACCTCCTGCCCCATCTGGAGGAAGAAAATGTTGGGCATCAGGGCATTGAATGTCTTGGTCTTCTCCGTGTGGTTGTTTGGACTGCCTGGTTGACAACTATGACACTGAATGACCAAACACCTACTTAGACTGATTCATATGGACTGCTTTGGAGGGTGCCGAGGATTTTTCATGGGGTGAAGTAGAGCGGGAATGCTCATAGCCAACTGGTGCAGACTAACTGCTGTGTGCCTGCAACTGAGAGGAAGAGGAGGTGGTGGTATTTAAGGCATGCTATGTTATCCTCTCTACAACCTGTTCTGCATGCTGTGGATGTAACGCACAGGCAGAACAACTTCTAAGGAATGGCAGTGGACTTGCCTTACCTCCTGCAGAACATTAAGCTGTTGCTTCAGTGGGAGTTGCTTAAAGTGCCAACTTACCACATCCACTACAACTTCCACCACCACTATCCCTGAAACATCCACTACCCTTTGCTTAATTCATGTTTCCATTTTTTTAATTTAGTTTTGTTTTGGTTTACTTTTTAGTGTAACTTACCAGCTAAATTTATAGTGTGTAGGAACCATCGCTACCTGTGTATAGCTTGCAAATAATTTGTAGTGGCTGGACTGGTGACTTTGAATGATATCTGAGGCCGCTGACATGCACTATGTGCATTTACTGTTTCCCTGTTTGTTTTCCTTTTTGTTTTATATTAACTAAAAAAAGCACCACCAATGAAATAAGCCACTATCCCTAGTCCCTAGGAGGCACGATATGTGAGAACAAAATGCCACAGAGCTTAGCTTATATTTTGTGAGCTGTCCCTGTTTGGCGCAGTGACCACCCTTACTGTCAGAAAGTTTTTTCTAATGTCTAATTTGTGTCTCCTCCCTTTCACTTTCATCCCAATGCTTCTAGTCTTTCCTTGTGCATATGAGAATCGGGCTGATCCCTCTGCACCGTGACAGCCTTCAGATAATTGTAGACAGCTATTAGGTCTCCTCTCAGCCTTCGTTTTTGCAAGCTAAACATTCCCAGATTCTTTAACGGTTCCTCATAGAACATGGTTTGTGGACTGCTCAACATCTTAGTAACTCTTCTCTGAACTTGCTCCAGATTGTTTATGTCTGTTTTAAAGTGGGGTTTAAAAGTGGGGTTTTAAAGTATTCCAGATGAGGTCTGACTAAGGAAGTGTAGAGGGGGATAATTACCTCACGTGATCTAGACTCTATGCTTCTCTTAATATATCCCAGAATTGTGTTTGCCTTTTTGGCTGCTGCATCACATTGCTGACTCGTGTTCAGTCTATGATCTATTAGTATGCTCAAGTCTTTTTCACATGTGCTGCTTAGCCCAATTCCTCCCATTCTGTATGTGCTTTTTTCATTTTTCTTGCCCAGATGTAGGTCTTTGCATTTCTTCTGTTAGTCGCTACCCACTGTTCAAGCTTTTCTAGATCTTTTTAAATACTCTCTCTCTCTCTTCCCTAGTGTTAGCTATCCCTCCTAGCACTGTGTCGTTGGCAAATTTGATCAGTTTCCCATCAATTCCCTCCTGCAGATCATTTATAAAAATGTTGAACAACACTGGGCTTAGGACAGAGCCCTGTGATACCCCACTCAATACATTCTTCCACTTAGATGTGAAGCCATTTATAACCACTTTTCGAGTACGATCACTCAGCCAGTTGTGAATCCTCCGAACAGTTGCCTTGTCAATCCCATATTTGGTCATTTTTTTCAATAACTATGGTATGAGATACTTTGCCAAATGCTTTACTAAAGTCAAGATATATTATATCCATCGCATTTCGCCAATCAACCCAGTCAATGATTCTGTCATAGAAAGAAGTTAGATTAGTCTGGCATGACTTGTTTGTTACATACCCATAGTAGTATGCATACATGCTGTTTAATAATTTGTTCAAAGATCTTTCCTGGTATAGAAGTCAGCTTCACAGGCCTGTAGTTTCCTGGATTCACCTTTTCCCCTTTTTTAAGATAGGGACAACCTTTTCCAGTCATCTGGGACTTCTCCTGTTCTCCGGGAATTTTCAAAGATTATGGCGAGTAGTTCAGCAATTACCTCCACTGCTTCCTTTAGTATCCTAGGATGTAATTCATCTGGACCTTGAGACTTGAATTCATTTAAGTTAGCAAAATGTTTCCTCACCATCTCTCTGCTTATAGATAGCCTATATTCTTGTATTACCCCAATAGCACAGGGAAGATCAGTTAATGTTCCATCTACTTTCTGAGAGAAAACAGATACAAAATAAGAGTTTAAAAGTTAAACCTTCTCAACATCATTCTTAACCAATTCACTTCAACTTGCAAGCATCCATTAGTATATTTGATTTTTCTTTTGTCGTACCCCAAAATTCTTTTTTATTGCTTTTTGCCTCTGTTGCAAGCTTCAATTCATTATTAGCTTTAGCTTTTATGACACTTGCCCTACCGTTTCTGCAGACTGCATTATATTCTTCTTTAGATATCCTCCCTCTTTCCATTTGATAAACATATGTCTCTTTAAATGCTTTCCATTCTTCCTTCTTTTATGGATTGTTAATGATTGTGCTATGAGAATCTTATTTTGCAAAATTTCCCAACCTTCTTGGACATTTTTGTCTGTAAGAACATCCAGCCATTGGACACTTCCTACCCTCTTTCTGAATTCATTAAAATCTGCCTTTCTGAAATCCAACTTTGAGGTCTGAGTTTTCTCAGGTCTTCCTTCCCTTTTTATCCAAAATTCAAGGATAGCATGATCACTGCCTTCTAGGGTCCCAGTAACCCTTACTTTCTCAACCATTCCCTCCCTGCTGGTAAGAATTAGTTCCAAGATAGCAAATCTCCTTGTTTTCTCTTCTACCCTTTTGAAGATAAAGTTGTCAGTAAGAGCAGATAAGAATCTGTTGGATCCATTACTTTTGGCTGAGAGGGGTCAGAAACGCTCTTTTCTCCTTAGGGAGAGCAACTATATACTATATGTATATAGTTGCTCTCCCTAAGGAGAAAAGAGCGTTTCTGACCCCTGTCCCAGGCCTCTCACTAGCAAAAGCCAGACTCCTACTGTACACTGATGATGGGCAATAACCCGGAAACAGCTGTATGTACATGGGGTCTGGCTTTGCTTTTGATTCCCGGTCATTGTAACAAGACTTGTATAAAAAGTCCAACTTTGACTCGAAGGAATGCTGCCTTTCAATAGGTAGCACTGTGGAGGATTTATTCCATCTCCCTTATTTTGGCTGAGAGAGATTCCCAAACTATACAACACAATTCCTCCTCCCCCTTTTTCTAGGTCTGTTTCTCATAAATCAGTTGTATCCTTCAAGTATTCCAATCATGCATATCATTCCACCAAGTTTCCGTGATGCCTACGACATCATATTTCTCTTCCTGTGTTAGAAGCCCCAATTCTTCTTGTTTGTTTCCCATGCTCTGTGCATTTATGTAAAAACATTTGAGTTTGGGATCGGTGTCTCTTTCTCCTCTACTTTCCTTCAGAATTTTTTGTCTTTGTTTCTTTCCACTTCTAATAGCAAGGTTCTCAGATGTATTAATTAGCTATATATTTTTACCTAGCCTTTCACTTCCCTTCCCATATTACTCACGACTGCGCGCTGGTAATAAAAAAAAAACAGCAGAAAGATAGGTTTTGCCCTATATTTCTCACACATAGAAAAACTGTGTGCGAGAGAAAGATAGGGCAAGTCCTCTCTTTTTTAGTACATAGTATTAATGCCAGAGAATCCCACTGGTGAAAACGAAATCATTGAAATCAATGGTTTCTTTTTGCCATGTTTTGCACAAAACATGACAAGAACACATCCATCTGAAGAAACCCTAAATCAAAACATAAGTGAGCATTTGAGCTGAGTGAGTGTGCGTGCTATATTTTATATGTACTGTGTCTTAAGTGTGTGACTTGGAATTAGTGACTTTGGATTCAGGGACTTTAGAAGAGTCACTTGCATTTAATTACTGCTTATTAGTAGAGATGAGCGAGCACCAAAATGCTCGGGTGCTCGTTACTCGGGACGAAATTTTCGCGATGCTCGAGGGTTCGTTTCGAGTAACAAACCCCATTGAAGTCAATGGGCGACCCGAGCATTTTTGTATATCGCCGATGCTTGCTAAGGTTTCCATTTGTGAAAATCTGGGCAATTCAAGAAAGTCATGGGAACGACACAGCAACGGATAGGGCAGGCGAGGGGCTACATGTTGGGCTGCATCTCAAGTTCCCAGGTCCCACTATTAAGCCACAATAGCGGCAAGAGTGCCCCCCCCCCCTCGCAACAATTTTTACTTCTGAAAAGCCCTCATTAGCAATGCATACCTTAGCTAAGCACCACACTACCTCCAACAAAGAACAATCACTGCCTGCATGACACTCTGCTGCCCCTTCTCCTGGGTTACATGCTGCCCAACCCCCCCCCCCCGCACGACCCAGTGTCCACAGCGCACACCAAAGTGTCCCTGCGCAGCCTTCAGCTGCCCTCATGCCACACCACCCTCATGTCTATTTATAAGTGCGTCTGCCATGAGGAGGAACCGCAGGCACACACTGCAGAGGGTTGGCACGGCGAGGCAGCGACCCTCTTTAAAAGGGGCGGGGCGATAGCCCACAATGCTGTACAGAAGCAATGAGAAATATAATCCTGTGCCACCGCCATCAGGAGCTGCACACGTGGGCATAGCAATGGGGAACCTATGTGCCACACACTATTCATTCTGTCAAGGTGTCTGCATGCCCCAGTCAGACCGCGGTTTTTTGTAAATAGTCACAGGCAGGTACAACTCCGCAATGGGAATTCCGTGTGCACCCACAGCATGGGTGGCTCCCTGGAACCCACCGGCTGTACATAAATGTATCCCATTGCAGTGCCCTGGACAGCAGAGCTAACGTCAGATTAAATGCAGGTGGGCTTCGGCCCACACTGCATGCCCCAACCTGACCGGGGTTTTTAATTCATAGACACAGGCAGGTACAACTCCCTATTGTAAAGTCCCTGTGGACCCACAGCATGGGTGGCTCCCTGGAACCCACCGGCGGTACATAAATATATCCCATTGCAGTGCCCATCACAGCTGAGGTAATGTCATGTTTAATGCAGGTGGGCTTCGGCCAACATTGCATGCCCCAGTCAGACTGGGGTTCTTTAGAAGTGGACACATGCAGTTACAGCTCTGTGTGGACCGACAGCATGGGTGGGTGCCAGGAAGCCACCGGCGGTACATAAATATATCCCATTACATTGCCTATCACAGCTGAGGTAATGTCATGTTTAATGCAGGTGGGCTTCAGCCCACACTGCATGCCCCAGTCCGACTGGGGTTCTTTAGAAGTGGACACATGCAGTTACAACTGCGTGTGTTCCGACAGCATGGGTGGGTGCCAGGAAGCCACCGGCGGTACATAAATATATCCCATTGCAGTGCCCAGCACAGCTGATGTAACGTCAGCTTTAATGCAGGTGGGCAAAAAATTAATTGGATTACACTGTAGGCGAGGGCCCCCAAAAATTGGTGTACCAACAGTACTAATGTACGTCAGAAAAATTGCCCATGCCCAACCAAGAGGGCAGGTGAAACCCATTAATCGCTTTGGTTAATGTGGCTTAATTTGTAACTAGGCCTAGAGGCAGCCCAGTTAAAATAAAAATTGGTTCAGGTGCAAGTTTCAACGCTTTAATGAGCATTGAAACGTATAAAAATTGTTTACAAAAATTATATGACTGAGCCTTGTGGGCCTAAGAAAAATTGCCCATTCGGCGTGATTACGTCAGGTTTCAGGAGGAGGAGCAGGAGGAGGAGGAGGATGAATATTATACACAGATTGATGAAGCTAAAAGGCCCACGTTTTTGATGGTGATAGAGAACAATGCTTCCATCCGCGGGTGCAGCCTACGTATTGCTTACGTATCGCTGCTGTCCGCTGGTGGAGAACAGAAGTCTGGGGAAATCCAGCCTTTGTTCATCTTGATGAGTGTTAGCCTGTCGGCACTGTCGGTTGACAAGCGGCTACGCTTATCTGTGATGATTCCCCCAGCCGCACTAAACACCCTTTCCGACAAGACGCTAGCCGCAGGACAAGCAAGCACCTCAAGGGCATACAGGGCTAGTTCAGGCCACGTGTCCAGCTTCGACACCCAGTAGTTGTAGGGGGCAGAGGCGTCACCAAGGATGGTCGTGCGATCCGCTACGTACTCCCTCACCATCCTTTTACAGTGCTCCCGCCGACTCAGCCGTGACTGGGGAGCGGTGACACAGTCTTGGTGGGGAGCCATAAAGCTGGCCAGGCCCTTAAAGACTGTTGCACTGCCTGGGATGTACATGCTGCTCGATCTACGCACATCCCCTGCTACCTTGCCCTCGGTACTGCGCCTTCTGCCACTAGCGCTGTCGGCTGGGAATTTTACCATCAGCTTGTCCGCAAGGGTCCTGTGGTATAGCAACACTCTCGAACCCCTTTCCTCTTTGGGAATCAGAGTGGCCAGGTTCTCCTTATACCGTGGATCGAGCAGTGTGTACACCCAGTAATCCGTCGTGGCCAGAATGCGTGCAACGCGAGGGTCACGAGAAAGGCATCCTAACATGAAGTCAGCCATGTGTGCCAGGGTACCAGTACGCAACACATGGCTGTCCTCACTAGGAAGATCACTTTCAGGATCCTCCTCCTCCTCCTCCTCCTCCTCAGGCCATACACGCTGAAAGGATGAGAGGCAATCAGCCGGTGTACCGTCAGCAGCGGCCCAAGCTGTCTCTTCCCCCTCCTCCTCATCCTCCTCATGCTCCTCCTCCTCCTCCTGTACGCGCTGAGAAATAGACAGGAGGGTGCCCTGACTATCCAGCGGCATACTGTCTTCCCCCGCCCCCGTTTCCGAGCGCAAAGCAGCTGCCTTTATGGTTTGCAGGGAATTTCTCAAGATGCATAGCAGAGGAATGGTGACGCTAATGATTGTAGCATCGCCGCTCACCACCTGGGTAGACTCCTCAAAATTACCAAGGACATGGCAGATGTCTGCCAACCAGGCCCACTCTTCTGAAAGGAATTGAGGAGGCTGACTCCCACTGCGCCGCCCATGTTGGAGTTGGTATTCGACTATAGCTCTCCGTTGTTCATAGAGCCTGGCCAACATGTGGAGCGTAGAGTTCCACCGTGTGGGCACGTCGCACAGCAGTCGGTGCACTGGCAGCTTAAAGTGATGTTGCAGGGTGCGCAGGGTGGCAGCGTCCGTGTGGGACTTGCGGAAATGTGCACAGAGCCGGCGCGCCTTTACGAGCAGGTCTGACAAGCGTGGGTAGCTTTTCAGAAAGCGCTGAACCACCAAATTAAAGACGTGGGCCAGGCATGGCACGTGCGTGAGGCTGCCGAGCTGCAGAGCCGCCACCAGGTTACGGCCGTTGTCACACACGACCATGCCCGGTTGGAGGCTCAGCGGCGCAAGCCAGCGGTCGGTCTGCTGTGTCAGACCCTGCAGCAGTTCGTGGGCCGTGTGCCTCTTATCGCCTAAGCTGAGTAGTTTCAGCACGGCCTGCTGACGCTTGCCCACCGCTGTGCTGCCACACCGCGCGACACCGACTGCTGGCGACATGCTGCTGCTAACACATCTTGATTGTGAGACAGAGGAGGAGGAGGGTGCTTTAGTGGAGGAAGCATACACCTCCGCAGATACCAGCACCGAGCTGGGGCCCGCAATTCTGGGGGTGGGTAGGACGTGAGCGGTCCCAGGCTCTGACTCTGTCCCAGCCTCCACTAAATTCACCCAATGTGCCGTCAGGGAGATGTAGTGGCCCTGCCCGCCTGTGCTTGTCCACGTGTCCGTAGTTAAGTGGACCGTGGCAGTAACCGCGTTGGTGAGGGCGCGCACAATGTTGCGGGAGACGTGGTCGTGCAGGGCTGGGACGGCACATCGGGAAAAGTAGTGGCGACTGGGAACTGAGTAGCGCGGGGCCGCCGCCTCCATGATACTTTTGAAGGACTCAGTTTCCACAACCCTATACGGCAGCATCTCAAGGCTGATGAATTTTGCTATGCGGACGGTTAACGTTTGAGCGTGCGGGTGCGTGGCGGCGTACTTGCGCTTGCGCTCGAACACTTGCGGAAGCGACGGCTGAACGGTGCGCTGAACTACACTGCTGGATGGGGCCGAGGACAGCGGAGATGAGGGTGTGGGTGCAGGCCATGAGGCGGTAGTGCCTGTGTCCTGAGAGGGGGGTTGCATCTCAGTGGCAGGTTGGGGCACAGGGGGAGAGGCAGGGGTGCAAACCGGAGGCGGTGAACGGCCTTTGTCCCACCTTGCGGGGTGCTTGGCCATCATATGTCTGCGCATGGTGGTGGTGGTGAGGCTGTTGGTGTTGGCTCCCCGGCTGAGCTTTGCGCGACAAAGGTTGCACACCACTGTTCGTCAGTCGTCAGGCGTCTCTGTGAAAAACTGCCAGACCTTAGAGCACCTCGGCCTCCGCAGGGTGGCATGGCGCGAGGGGGCGCTTTGGGAAACACTTGGTGGATTATTCGGTCTGGCCCTGCCTCTACCCCTGGCCACTGCACTGCCTCTTGCAACCTGCCCTGCTGATGCCCTTGACTCCCCCTCTGAAGACCTGTCCTCCTGAGTAAGCGTTACACACCAGGTGGGGTCAGTCACCTCATCGTCCTGCTGCTCTTCCTCCGAATCCTCTGTGCGCTGCTCCCTGGGACTTACTGCCCTTACTACTACCTCACTGCAAGACAACTGTGTCTGATCGTCATCGTCCTCCTCACCCACAGAAAGTTGTTGAGACAGTTGGCGGAAGTCCCCAGCCTCTTCCCCCGGACCCCGGGAACTTTCGAATGGTTGGGCATCAGTGACGATAAACTCCTCTGGTGGGAGAGGAACCGCTGCTGCCCAATCTAAGCAGGGGCCCGAGAACAGTTCCTGGGAGTGCTCCCGCTCCTGAGCAGGTGTTATTGTAGTGGAGTGAGGAGGCTGGGAGGAAGGAGGAGCAGCAGACAGAGGATTCGGATTGGCAGCAGTGGACGGCGCAGAACTGCGGGTAGACGATAGGTTGCTCGAAGCACTTTCTGCCATCCAGGACAGGACCTGCTCACACTGCTCATTTTCTAATAACCGTCTCCCGCGTGGACCCATTAATTGGGCGATGAATGTGGGGACGCCAGAAACGTGCCTCTCTCCTAATCGCGCAGCAGTCGGCTGCGACACACCTGGATCAGGAGCTTGGCCTGTGCCCACACCCTGACTTGGCCCTCCGCGTCCTCGGCCGCGTCCACGTCCTCTAGGCCTACCCCTACCCCTCAGCATGCTGTATTACCAGTGATTTGATTTCACAGGCAGGAAATAAATTGGCGCAAGACTGCAGGCCAAATATAATTTTTGCCCTTTTTGGAAAACGAAAGGCCCCACTGCCTCTAGTGAATGAATTATCTAAGTTTAATAACTGTGCTGTGTCCCTGCTTATGTGTCACAGAACGTGAGGGTAGCAGAGTTATTATAACTCTGGCAGAGCAGGTATTTTTTTTCCCAATTAAGGAAAGCAAATGGCGAAGCCAGCAGTAAAGCGTAGCTGGGTGCGTATGATTTAGCACTGTTCTTCACGCAGCTCACACGTCTCCACCGCCCGTAAGGACGGACAGAGGCTGGACAAATAGATTTGTTTTCACTTGTTTTTCCACCAAAAGGCAGCACTGCGTATATTCTATGAACATGAGAAGTTTAATAACTGTGCTGTGTCCCTGCTTATGTGTCACAGAACGTGAGGGTAGCAGAGTTATTATAACTCTGGCAGAGCAGGTATTTTTTTTCCCAATTAAGGAAAGCAAATGGCGAAGCCAGCAGTAAAGCGTAGCTGGGTGCGTATGATTTAGCACTGTTCTTCACGCAGCTCACACGTCTCCACCGCCCGTAAGGACGGACAGAGGCTGGACAAATAGATTTGTTTTCACTTGTTTTTCCACCAAAAGGCAGCACTGCGTATATTCTATGAATAATAACTGTGTTGTGGCCCTGCCTATACAATTCTTTCCCTGCAGTATCAATGGAGGGTGGAATGCTCTGCAGAGGCGATTTTGAGAAGCCCAAAAAAAATGCAGCACAGCTAACAGCAGCCTGGACAGTACTGCACACGGATAAATATGGCCCTAGAAAGGACCGTTGAGGTTCTTGAAGGCTACACTCACTCCTAACACTCTCCCTGCCTATGCAGCACTTCTGTCCCTAATGCCAGGTGCAACGGTCTGCAGAGGCGATTTTGAGAAAAAAAAAAATGCAACTGCTAACAGCAGCCAACACACAGCTATCAGTGGCCCTAATAAGGACCTTTGGGGGGTCTTGAAGCCTACACTAACTACCAATTCTTTCCCTACAGCAGCTCCGGTATAAACAGCACTGTCCCTCATCTAACTCACACCGCATCTGAGGCGAGCCGCGGGAGGGGCCGACTTTTATATTAGGCGAACACCTGATCTCGCCAGCCACTCACAGCAGGGGGGTGGTATAGGGCTTAAACGTTGCAGGGGGAAGTTGTAATGCCTTCCCTGTCTTTCAATTGGCCAGAAAAGCGCGCTAACGTCTCAGGGAAGGAAGTGAAAGTAACCAGAACACCGCATGGTGTTCGTTACGAATAACGAACATCCCGAACACCCTAATATTCGCACGAATATCAAGCTCGGACGAACGCGTTCGCTCATCTCTAGTCGATAGTGATGTCATGTTTGATTACAGATGCTATTGGTAGCAATGGCTCTGGCATTCTACTAGCAACTAATTAGTGCAGGCACCCCTGTCCACATTTGTGGCTTAGTGTAACTAAGAATATGATAATAGAAGCTCATTTACATGTAAATCAAGCTAATAAAGTACTAATAGCAATTAGTACCTATTAGTACTTTATGCAAAATGATCACTGATATTTCAATCTTTTGAAAGATATCTGTGTGTGTAAATGCACCTTAAGCTAACAGTTTCCATAACTCCTATAGAAGTAAAGGGGAGTTTTAGAAATGGCATAGAACAGCCCGCTCTGCTGTTTCTGTACTCCTGACTACCCACATCTCACTGGTGGAACTCATATCTATCAGACATATTTTGAGCATATGCCATAAATGTCTGAGATGGGAATATTCCTTTAAGTTTTTATTTTATAGGCACTGGAGTAATCCAAAAATGAAGTTGTAAATATACAGAGGTATATACAGTAGTTTAAATATATACTGTAGACTCAGAGGTGTTTAACACCAGGCAGTCTAATAAAATGCTGACTTGTTAGATGAGATTTTAGTACAATTCAGTTCTAATTATTTATGCATATTTTTTACTGTATAGAATAGAATGGAATCATTATGAAGATATGGGTGGAATGTAATTGATGTTTTACATGTTTTAATTTTGGTTTACATTTTTATTATATTAAAATTAGAGTTAGGTTATATAAAGACACTGAGTAAAGTTCCGAGATTTGTACAGTAAGTGCAAGGAGTTGGAAAAGTCAATCGTTTAATATGAAATGCATTATTAAAAAGATTTAAAGACCATTTCTGTCTGAGAATTCTTTGCACAGCAAACAAGGGAAGAGTGGGCAGCAGATTGAGAGATACAGTAGAGGCAGGGAAGGAACATGCAAGAAAAATATTTATAGGCAGCAAAGGAGGAGAGGGCTACTATTGCTATGACAATCACATGCTTTACGCTAACAAATATATTGCAGTCCAAATGCCAAAAAAACAATCAGGCTTGCATGGTATTCAATTATTTATACAATTGTTACATTTGAGACTGTGCAAAGCTCTCATCTTCAGTCCATGGGGGGCTGAGATCACAAACAAGGAAACCATCATATTAAATTGAAAGAGATTCATCGTTTTTTTTAATTTAAGTAAGGATGTTTTTGCATATGCTGTTTACTTTTAGGTGCCTTTCCTTTTATATGCAGAGAAAGGGGACATAATAGGACAAAAAAAAAATGGCTGTATAATTACCAATGTACTAATACAAGAGGGAAGGTAGAAGCACCCATCCCTCAACTTGCAGACAACCAGACTGCTAGATGGCGGAGCATTGCACGGGTACAAGGTACTGATGAACAACCACTCACACACCTACCTTACAATGAGGGGTAGGCTGCTTAGCACTATACTAGCACCTAGATAAAGCATGTACAGGGTGTCGGGCCGCATGGTTCGTGTGGTGCACTATGTAGGTTCACAACTTACTAGTGACACCATATTTCAATCCAGCAGGCTGTCCTGCACCTCAGAGGTGAACCACAGTGGCATGTTGAGGGATGTGCTGCATTAAGGCTTATTCACACAGGCATCTGTTTTTTTACATTTGTCCACCGGCGACATAAAAATGCGTGAACGGGAGCACAAATCTAACATTTGTGAGCCCGTCCAGACATCCTGGGCCCGGCACATATACGCTGATCCCGCAATGCCTTTGGGCGGGGGGAGACAGTTTAACAGAGCTAAAAACTCGCTGACTCTTAGCAAGGGGAGGGCGTGGGAGCTAGTTTACTTAGCTCCCAACCCCTCCTATTGCTGGCTCCCGACCATCAACGGAGGACAGCATAAGAGCTTATCAACTAGCTCTGCCCCCTTCCCACCACTCCCATTGCAAACAGCCGGAAAGGGGCAGAGAGGAGGAGAGAGGTCACGCTGCTAAACTCCCTCCCACCTCCCTTCCCTAGCAGCTGTTATAGGCACTCATAGGAGCCTATGCAGCCACCGCCGTATTCTGGCCAGGCTATATATAAGCAGAGAGATGGTTAGGGAATAATAAGCTAACTTAAATAAATCCAAGTCCCCAGGTCCAGATGAATTACATCCTAGTATAATAAAGGAAGCAACAGAGGTATTTGCTGAACCACTAGCCATAATCTTTGAAATACCTAAAGAACAGGAGAAGTCCCAGAAGATTGGATAAGGGTAAATGTTGTTCCTATCTTCAACAAAAGGAATAAGGTGTATCCAGGAAACTACAGACCGGTGAGTCTGACTTCTATACTGGGAAAGATCTTTGAACAAATTATTAAACAACATGCATGCAAGAACTTGTATGAGAATGGAGTAATTAACAAGAGCCAGCATGGGTCTGTAGTAGAGATGAGCGAGCACCAAAATGCTCTGGTGCTCGTTGCTCGAGTCGAACTTTCCGCGATGCTCGAGAGTTCGCTTCGAGTAACGAATAGAGATGAGCGAACACTAGAGATGAGCGAACACCAAAATGTTCGGGTGTTCGTTATTCGTAACGAACTTCCCGTGATGCTCGAGGGTTCGTTTCGAACAACGAACCCCATTGAAGTCAATGGGCGACCAGAACATTTTTGTATTTCGCCGATGCTCGCTAAGGTTTTCATGTGTGAAAATCTGGGCAATTCAGGAAAGTGATGGGAACGACACAGTGACGGATAGGGCAGGCGAGGGGCTACATGGTGGGCTGCATCTCAAGTTCACAGGTCCCACTATTAAGCCACAATAGCGGCAAGAGTGCCCCCCCCCCCCCCACTGTCAGCATAAAGATCGTTCTCCTCTGCCACAGCTGTAACAGCTGTAGCAGAGAAGAACGATGTTTGCCCATTGAATTCAATGGAGCCAGAAAAACAACAGGTTCCACTGAATGCAATGGGCTGCCCGCGATCGCAGGATGAATGGTCGGAAAGGGGTTAAATATATAACCCCTTTCCTGCAATTCATCCAGAAATGTGTTACACTAAAAATATATACCGGCGTATAAGGCGACGGGGCGTATAAGACGACCCCCCAACTGTCACCTTATACGCCGGTAATACAGTGGAGCAAAGAATAAAAAGCATTACTCACTTTTTCAGATGATCTGCGGCGCTCCTGCAGGCTGTCGCTCCCTCCTAATCCACGGCAGAGTATTCCTTTCTGCACGAAATGCTTGAAATCCCCGCCTCCAGAAACACAGCCAATCACAGCCAATGACAATGATGTCATTGAATGGCTGTGATTGGCTTGAAATCCCCGCCTCCAGAAACACAGCCAATCACAGCCATTCAATGACATCATTGTCATTGGCTGTGATTGGCTGAAGGCACATGTGTTTCTGGAGGCGTGGATTTAAAGCCTTTCGTGGAGAAAGGAATAGTCTGCCGGGAACCAGGAAGGAGCGACAGCCTGCAGGAGCGCCGCAGATCATCTGAAAAAGTGAGTAATGATTTTTATTCTTTGCTCCACTGTATTACCGGCGTATAAGGTGACAGTTGGGGGGTCGTCTTATACGCCCCGTCGCCTTATACGCCGGTATATATTTTTAGTGTAACACATTTCTGGATGAATTGCAGGAAAGGGGTTATATATTTAACCCCTTTCCGACCATTCATCCTGCGATCGCCGGCAGCCCATTGCATTCAGTGGAACATGCTGTATTGCTGGCTCCATTGAATTCAATGGGCAAACATCGTTCTTCTCTGCTACAGCTGTTACAGCTGTGCCAGAGAAGAAGGATTTCTCTTCTATATGTTCTCAATGGGGTCAGCGCTGCTGCCGCCGGCCCCATTGAGCGCATATAGAGAAGATTTATGGCCCTAAGAAGGACCGTTGGGGTTCTTGACACCTAAAATACTCCTAACACTCTCCCTATAGCAGCTCCAACACGATAGCGCTTTCCCTAAACTCATGTCAGAATGCATCCATAGCGAGCCGCGGGAGGGGCAGATTTCAATACTCGGGTGACACCTTATCTCCCCAGCCACTCACAGCAGGGGGGTGGTATAGGGCTTAAACGTTGCAGGGGGAAGTTGTAATGCCTTCCCTGTCTTTATATTGGCCAAAAAAAAGCGCTAACGTCTCAGGGAAGAAAGTTAAATTAACCAGAACACCGCATGGTGTTCGTTACGAATAACGAACATCCCGAACACCCTAATATTCGCACGAATATCAAGCTCGGACGAACGCGTTCGCTCATCTCTAGTAACGAACCCCATTGAAGTCAATGGGCGACTCGAGCATTTTTGTATATGACCGATGCTCCGCTTAGGTTTTCACTTGTGAAAATCTGGAAAACCTACGAAAGTGATGGAAACGCCACAGAAACAGATAGGGCAGGGGAGGCTGCATCTCAGGCTCCCAGGTCTCACTATTAAGCCACAATAGCGGCAAGAGTGTGCCCCCCCCCTAACAATTTTTACTTAGGACAAACCCTCATTAGCAAGGCACACCTTAGCTAAGCACCACGCTACCTCCAACCAAGCACAATCACTGCCTGCGGGTCACACCGCTGCCTCTTCTCCTGGGTTACATGCTGCATAATCCACCGCACGACCCTGCGTCTGCAGCGCACACAAAAGTGTCCCTGCGCAGCCTTCAGCTGCTCTCCTGCCACACGCTCGCTTCATGGCCAAACCACCCTCATGTCTATTTATAAGTGCGTCTGCCATGAGGAGGAACTGGAGGCACACACTGAGAGGGTTGGCAGGGCCAGGTAGCGACCTTCTTTAAAAGGGGGGGGGCGATAGCCCACAATGCTGTTGAGAATCAATGAGAAATTGACGTTCGATCTTCATTCCAATAAAGTGCCAACCTCCGTCAGGAGCTGCAAACGTGGGCATGAGTTACATAGCTATGGGGAATCCATGTGCCCACATAGTATTCATTCTGTCTAGGTGTCGGATAGCTCAATCAACATCACAAGGGGAAAGCCATCTGCACTCTGCCCCCTACCCAAGTCAGTCAGTGTCTTTGTGCCAGACAGGTCAAACACTGCAATGGGAAGTCTGTGTGCACCCACAGAATAGGCGGGCAGAAGGAACCAAAAGAAAGTAATAAACATAAAGAAATTACAGTGCCCAAACATGGCAGACTTACACCGCGCCGAGGACATAGGCCTCGGCCAACAGCTTCAGCAATCGTAGGCATGAAGCGGACTTCGATGCTAGTTCATCTGCGATGGGCTGAGTAACTCAGTTACGTTTTCTTTCACAGCTCCAATTACTGGATTAGCCAGGAAAAAGTTCCACAGGCCCAACCTGGCGCAGTTGCAGTTCCCACGGGACGTAGGCCTCGGCCCACAGCCTCGGCAATCGCGGGCATGAAGCGGACTCTGATGCTGCTAGTACAGCAGTGAACGTCTCATTAATGCAGTAACGCTCCGTCCTCTCCTTTGGCCCAAACGAGTTTCTCAGATAACTGTGGTAACATGAGAGAAAATATATGATGCGCATTGCTGATCCCCTGACCCCAAGCAGGAGGAGGAGGTGGCCTTACAAGGCCAAGAAACCATGACCAGGACCCGCTGTAGCCTGTGTGGGAAGGATGTGAGCAGGCCCTTGGTCAGGCGCGGTGCCAGCAAACACCTTTTGAGACCCAAGGTGCTGGAACTGACAGCAATGGGAAGTCCATGTGCCCACACAGTGTTCATTCTGTCTAGGTGTCGGATAGCTCTATCGACACCGCAAGGGAAAAGCCATCTGCGCTATGCACCCTACCCAAGTCAGTCAGTGACCTCGTGCCGGACAGGTAAATCACCGCTATGGGAAGTCTTTGTGCACCCACAGCGTAGGCGAGCCGAAGGAACCCAAAGACAGTAATAAACATCAAGAAATGATAGTGCCCAAACATACCAGACTTTCACTGTGCCGAGGACATAGGCCTCTGTACACACCCTCAGCAATTGTGGGAATACAGCGGACTCCGATGCTAGTACAGCTGTGAAGGTCTCATCAATGGAGTAACGCACCTCTTCTTTGGCCCAAACCAGTGTCTCAGATAACTGTGGTAACACGGGAGAAAATACATGATGCCCAGTGCTGATCACCTGACCCCAAGCAGGAGGAGGAGGTGACATTACAAGGCCAAAACACCTTGACCAGAACCCACTATAGTCTGTGTGGGAAGCACGTTAGCGGGCCCAGGGTCAGACTTAGTTCCACGCCTCTACCTTGAATTTTGCCAAAATCAAACCTTCAGATACGAATATGAGCCAATGGACAAAAGTAAAGCCACAGAAAAAATGGTGCCGATGGGCTCCCGACCACCATCTACCCCCTCCACCCCTTTATCAAGCCCTGAAAAGCAACGTCCACGACTATCCCCATCCACCAATCAACTCCAGGAGGACCCCGCATTTGAGCCTGACCTCATCACAAGCGTTCCATCATCCAATATGCCTGCCACAGAGGATTTTATAAAACAAATGATCCTAGCTTTAAGAGGATCCTTACAAAAGGACATTAAGTCTCTGTCAAATTCTCTAAATACCTCTATACAAGAACTGGAAGAAAGGACCGATCATATTGAAACCAAAATGGGAGAAGTAACTGCATCCCATAACAAGTTAATAGATGCACACTACTCCCTGGAGTAGGAAGTAGAAGACATAAAGAAAAAACTCACAGATCTGGAGGATAGGAGCAGGAGATGCAATGTTAAATTCAGAGGCATCCCAGAGAGTGTTCCACAGCATGAGCTAAAAAGTTTTCTCACCAAGCTAATCAAAAGCATCCTTCCAGAAGTCTCGGAACTGGATTGAACAATTGATAGAGCGCACAGATTGTTAAAGCCAAACTTTCTACCAGATTCTGTCCCAAGAGATGTAATCGCCAAATTCCATTTTTTCCATATAAAAGACGCCCTTATGACAGCTGTAAGAAAACAGGGTACCCTACCATCTCCATTTACAAACATCAGCCTTTTCACCGATTTATCACAGAATACAATTCAAGCAAGAAAGGCTTTTTCTTTAATCACCTCTTCCCTAAGAGCTGCAAAAATCCCCTACAAATGGGGTTTCCCTGCTAAAATAATAATTCACAAGGATAATACAGTGCACGCTCTAAACTCTCCAGAAGACGGCGCCAACATCCTCTCAAAATGGAATATTCTACTCCCGGAAGAACCACAAACAAGCAAGTTCCAAAGGTCTTCCAAATCCTCCTACCGCCGCATGCTCCCCACCACCCCTCCGTGAGAACATCATGAATACCCTCAAGTGTTCTTCTTCATATGTTGCTGGTTACATCCTTTGTTGACCTTCAAAACCAGGCTGATGGTCTGCAAGCCGAACTTTCCCCCCCACAACAGGATTCAGGTTTTTATACCTGTTATTATCCAAAGTTTTATCTGTTTTGTTTTACAGGTCTGTTGCTCATTGCATAGAGGACTCATCCTAATGCTTTATTCAAATAATGCATTTCACATATCTTTAAATGTTAACAGGCATATTACTGTTTCCGCCTGTATTTCTGGATTAAGTTTGTATGTTTACTATGCTGCCAAAGTACCCCAAACACATATGCTCATAATTTACCTTTATAATGCATATAAAAATCTGCTCCCAAAACGTTAGGGGATTAAACTCCCCATTTAAGCGCTCAATGGTCTGGAAGGACGCTAAAGCGTCCAATATAGACATTCTATGTTTACAGGAAACGCATTTTGCTTAGCAGTCTTGCCCTAAATTTTCAAATAAACAATACCCTCATGTTTTCTTTTCGAATGCCCACAAAAAGCATGCAGGAGTACTGATTGCTTTAAGGGACAACCTTCACTTCTCTCTCCACAAACAAATGTCAGATGACAAAGGCAGATATCTGATATTACAAGGTACTATTAATAACTCACCAATTACGCTAGTAAATATTTACGCACCTAACAAATCCCAGGTCTCCTTCTTGAACAAAATAATCAAGAAGGTCAAAAAAAACCTCTCGGGAAAATTGATAATCTGTGGAGATTTTAATATAATAGTAGACAAAGAAATGGACTCCGCAGCGCCCACCAGAAATATGTCGGTCCTCCGCCCTTGGTTACATAAAGAGGGGCTATATGACATGTTTAGATGTCTCAATTCCTCCTCAAAGGAATACACTTTTTTCTCCCCAAGACACAAAACATATTCGAGGATAGACATGTTTTTGGTGGACAGAGAGACCTTCACATCAATTACCAACTCCACAATTGGAGTCTCTACTTGGTCAGACCATGCGCCGATACATATGGAATTGAATGTGGGTGCACCATGCACTCTAACAAAAATCTGGCGTAATGACACAAACCTATACAATATTCCCGAGAATCAAAAAATTATAAACAAAGCCCTAGAGGAATATTTCTCCTTCAACTCCACCCCGGATATAAGTAACGCCACACTCTGGAACGCCCACAAGGCAGTTATAAGAGGAGTGCTGATAAAACTCAAAATACAACAGAACAAAAACAAGCGAGAAACGTTAGATCTCTTACTAGAAAAAATAAAAAAGCTGGAATCACTCCATCAAAAATCTTCACAAAGCATACATCTACTGGCACTGTCTTCCTTGAGAAGAGATTTAAAGAAAACGCTTCTAGATAATTTTAACAGAGGTCTAATGTATTCCAAAGCAAACTTTTATTCTTACATGGATAAGCCCTCAAAAGTGATGGCTAACCTTGTAAAGAAAAAACAATTAAAAACAAAAATTCCATATATCACTAATATCAGTACCCCCCAAATAAAAATTTCCCACCCCAAGCAAATAGCTGAACAATTTAAAGACTATTACATGAATCTTTACAATCTCAAGGATAGCTCTAATACCTTGCAACCCACTCCGGAGATAATAAACAAATTCTTGGATGGAATAGCTCTCCCCACGCTAGACAGCCAAGAAGATATCTTAAACAAACCAATCTCGGACGCAGAAATCCACAAAGCCATACATGACCTGAAAAGTCACAAATCCCCTGGACCTGACGGTCTTTCAAACGAATATTACAAAAATTTCGCTCACATGCTGACTCCCCACCTAAACTCGCTATTTAATGAGACGATGGAACAAGGCATTATGCATGAAGAAATACTCCAAGCCACTATCGTCACTATACCCAAGCCAGGCAAACCCCCCACAACACCAGCAAATTTTAGGCCTATCTCCCTTCTAAATTCTGATTTAAAAATATATGCCAAAATATTGGCCTATAGGCTCCTAGAGGTCCTGCCCAAGGTCATACACAATGACCAAGTAGGTTTTACGAAAGGAAGAAGTGCCGCGGACGGCACACGCAAAATGCAGAACTTGCTGGAACAGATAAACTCGAGTCGGACGCCTTCTCTCCTCCTTTCCCTGGATGCAGAGAAGATGTTCGTTAGAGTGCACTGGGGCTTTGCTTTTGAAGTGCTCCGGAGATTTGGAGTGGGCGAGGGCTTTATACGGGCAGTCCAAGCTCTCTACACGAAACCTTCGGCCAAAGTGCTAGTTGACGGGGTGTTGTCTTCATCCTTTTCTATATCAAATGGTACCCGACAGGGCTGCCCTCTGTCCCCATTATTATTTGTTATGACGATAGAGTCCCTTGCAGAAATGATTAGATCCTCCCCAGAAATAAGAGGAGTTTCTATGGGATTAAGACAACACAAAATCGGTCTTTTTGCCGATGACATTATTGTCACCATGACAGACCCCCTAAACTCCCTAAGAGAAGTAAATAACTGTATCACCCAATATAGCAGAGCCTCATTACACAAGCTAAACTCTGACAAATCCCAGATATTGGGGATAAATGTTGATTCTGATTTAAAATTAGATATACAAAGGGAGTTCCCTTTCCAATGGAAAACCGAGATACCATACTTAGGCACCAACATATGCCAAAACCCATTGGAAACAATCTCTGCAAACTTTGACCCCCTATATGTTTCCCTCCAAACAGAGATGGAAGAGATGGGCAAAAAAGAATTATCTTGGTTTGGCAGAATGGCACTTTATAAAATGATATTACTCCCGAAAATCCTATATCTGTTCCGCACACTGGCATATCCAATTCCCCTATCCACGATTCAAAAATTCCAGAGACAACTACTCAACTTTATTTGGAGCAAGAAACCGAGACTGGCAGCGTCCATACTATACCAACATAGGAAACAAGGAGGCCTCGGTGTACCCAACCTCCAATCCTACTATAAAGCTTCTCTATTAAGCCAATCTAGTATATGGCTGAAGCCCCAACCATCTCCATCCTGGTGCCACATAGAGAAAAATAGAAATGGAGATAAACACCTAAGCTCTTTAATTAGAGCCTCAATTCTGGGGGCTCTGATTCAGAAGATCCAACCATCAATAGATCTTCAAAATATCTCCTTATTAATGTCAAACACCCTACATTATTGGAACCAATTGGCCCTTGGATTTAAGATTGATTCAAAGGGCTCACCAGCGGAGCTTTCATTTGAAATCCTCTCGTATTTTATACGAGACCTAAATCTAAACAGATGGCTGGCGAAGGGAGTAAAATCTATCTCCGACATACTAAATAATGGTAAACCTATACCTTTTCAAATAATCCAAAACAAATTCAATATACCCGACTCAGAAGCTTTCTCATATATAAAGATTATCTCCTTTCTCAAACACGCCGATATATATAGCTTCTCCTTCCCAAAAGAACTGGAGATCATATTTCTCAGATGCAGAAAATCCCAAACTTCCCAAATTAAAATTTTTTACAACGCACTCACTCAAAATTTTAACAGATCAAAAAAGATTCACTTATTGAATTGGGAACACACAATAAAAGAAAACATACCACTCCCCAAATGGTTGAAAGCCTTTGAATGGGCAAACAAAGCTGCTTTGTCGGCCAACATTCTCCAAACCCACTACAAGGTGTTAACCAACTGGTACTACACACCCTCAAAAATGGCAAGATTCTTTCCAGCTCACTCTAATTCATGCTGGAGAGGCTGCGGACAAGAGGGTACCCTATATCACTTGTTCTGGGAGTGCCCCCAAATTCATGGTTACTGGAAAGAAGTATTCAATACCATTCAACTTATAACTGGCACACGTCTACAATGCCTACCCCAACTAGCACTTCTTCTCATCGATTGCCAAACAATACCAAAAAAAAAAAAGAAAGTGGATATGCCATTTTCTACTAACGGCCAAAAACATCATAGCAAGAAAATGGAGAGAGGTTTCCCCACCCTCAATGAGGGACCTCCTAGGCGCAGTTTCAGATCACTATTGCTATGAAAAAATATATGCAAAATTTAATAACTGTCTCCCAAAATTTAATAGCACTTGGAAGAAATGGCAGCAATTCGAGTTAAAAAATAAGTTTTGACATGGTTAAAAACTGTTTTGTTGATCCTTTCAACTACTGATTAAACTTAAAGAGTATTTCATCATAATTAGAATTTATATCGCTGCATAAAATGTAGAACTTGAAACACTCAGTAACAAGAACTTTGTAACGATGTATACAATGTCTACTGCATATGTAATGTTTGTATATGTACTCTTGATCTATTATAAAACCCAATAAAAATTATTTGAGAAAAAAAAAAAAAAGTAAAGCCACAGAACAAAAGTGGAAGCGACAACAGCTATGTGGAAAAGCTACTATTTTCTGAGACAAGAGGGGCATTTGATAGCAATGAAAAGGATATTCTAGGGGGGCGTGGCCTAACTGAGCACCAAGATGGCCGCTTGATCTTGGAGCTCCGTGAACCTTCTCTCTTCAAAGCAACTTAAAGCTACTTCGGAGACATTTTTACCTCCCTACTTTGTTCCTCGGACCCCTCTTTACTAGCTGAACTACCTATATAGGTTTGCCCAGCAGCTGGCTGGTCATCTAGAGGACTTTTACCCTCCACGTGCTGCCGAACGTCTCGCTGCGCCTAGGGCCCTCTCCGAATCGCCCGCCCGCCGGAGGAAAGTGGAGTCTCCCTCAATCGTGCAAACACATTAAAGAGGTTTGCAACCGCTTGGAAGACCTGCCGCGGGCGCCGACGAGAAGAGACAGCGGAGGTAAGACCGACACTCTTACCCTCTACTTACTGCGATCCGCCGGTACACCTGGCATCTCCGACGGCCCCTTTACCCTGCTGTGCCGGAGATAGGTGAGGAGCCTGCCACATCTCAAGATCCTGCGCCGCCGGCCGCTGTCACTCTATAGATCCCAGCCGGGAGCCCTGCAGTGCCGGACGTAGGGGAAATCCCCTGCCCTTTTAGTAAATCCCGTGCTGCCGGCACCCGTCATCTCAAGAGCCCCAGCCGAGCTCATTACCGGTGCAACTGGCATCTCTGACGGCCCCTCTCTGCTGCTGTGCAGGAGGCAAGTGAGGAGCCTGCCTCTTCTCAGGACCCTGCGCTGCCGCCCGCTGTCACCCCGAAGATCCCAGTCGGGAGCCTCGCAGTGCCGGAGGTAGGGGAAGTCCCTGCACTACTAGCAAGCCCTGTGCTGCCAGCGTCTGTCACCTCAAGGGCTTCAGACGAGCTCACTGCTGTACCGGAGCTGGGTGAAGTACCGCTGCTACTGTGTACTCCGAGCCCGCTCTGAGGATTCCCATCAAGCGCCCCCGCTCTGCCAGAGACTGTGGGGGGTCCTGCCTTGTCGTAAATTCTTCCTCCGCTGTCCATCTCCACTCCGGAGAGCCAACCCGACCTCCACCACCTAGCAGAGAGCAGAGGTGCGAGCACAGCGTCTGTTAACCCCCTGGTGCCCACAGGAGATAAACCCAGGACACTGGATTGTTAACTCACCCTTGAACAGGGTGGAGAGAAGACCCCTCTTGCTCTCAACTACTTGCCTCATCACTTAACTGCAGAATTAGACGACAGCTTAACTCTGTGTTAACCCCTCACGCTCAGGCATTTCAGCAAGGAAGCGCGTCCATCAGAATATAAGAAAGCTCGAAGAGGTGCCTCTCCTAACCCGCGCCTGACTGCCATGACTCGCCGCAAGTCCGCAAAGCCTTCTCCTCAGCGTGTAGCTGATTTCTTTACGGCCCGCAGCAGCAGAAGAGGCCCGGCTCCCACACGCACAGCGTCACTGGACGACCCCTCCACCGAAGCTTGTGACACCCCGCGGAGTCAAAGATCTACATCGGACAGCCCAGGCTCCACCCGGGGAGATGCCCGTTCCCCTTCAAAGATGGGAAAGGTGAGTGATGCTGCAGCACCCACCACACACACCAGCTCCCACTCTCCTAAAGCAGCGCCCTACCTCGTGTCTACCTCAGGGAATGACATCTCTCCCTCAGTCAGCCCAGACAAAAGAAGACCTAGACTAGAATCAGCCGTCCAAACACTACTACCCCCATCAGGTAGTGCAGAATTAATCGATATGCTCCCTTCCTCAAACCAGCCCGCGTCGGAAGCATTTATAAAAGAAATGATGGTGGCATTAAGAAACTCCATGCGTGAGGACCTTAATTCTGTCTCATCACGCATTAGCGCCTCGATATCGGAGGTGGAGGAAAGAACCACTCACATTGAACGTAAGATGGAGGAATTAACCAATTCACACAACACACTCATAGACGCGCACTACTCACTAGAGGAAGACGTGTCCCAGATTAAAATAAAAATGGCGGATCTGGAGGACCGCAATAGACGGAACAACGTCAAATTCAGGGGCATCCCTGAAAAAATTAGCCCGGCTGAGTTAAAAGACTTCCTAACACAATTAATGAAAAAAATGCTACCCTCCACCCCCTCTCAGGAACTCATTATTGACAGAGCTCACCGTCTACAAAAACCAAAATTCCTCCCTGACAACATCCCGCGCGATGTTATAGCGAGGATCCACTTCTACCACGTCAAAGAGGCCCTCATGTATGCCTCCCGCAAAGGGCTAGATCTCCCCTCTCAGTTCTCAAATATCCAACTATTTGCGGACTTATCGGCCGCCACCATCCAAGCCAGAAAGGCATTTATTCATGTAACCACCTCACTAAGAAGAGAAAAAATCCCATATAAATGGGGATACCCCACGAAATTAATTCTTCATAAAGAGGGATCAAATTTCATCATCAGCAATCCCGAAGACGGGGAAAAGATACTAACGTCCTGGGGCATTCACATCTCAGACAGAACTCAGGACAAAGCTGAAAAAAATCTACCGAGAAAACCTCGTGAGGGGTCCCACCCCCCCTCTGCCCGTTGAAATGTCTCCGCTCATAACACAGATTGGAGGTTCCTAATCGTCAGGCGAACTTTTCTCCCCCAGAAAATATGCAGGTTCCTGACCCTGCTAGAAGTACTCTGTTTTTGCTATGTTATTTCATGGTCCATCGGCTACGAAACTCCGAGCTTAGAAAAAGCTCTTTACCAGGACACTTGAACTGGTATTATTGGCCGACTGTTTATGTTATATTTGTTCCCATTTCCCCCCCTTACACCTCTCCCTCTAAAAGTGGTTCCACAACAGAAATTTGCAGCTTTCGCAACGCTTATCCAACCAATTCATGGCAATAAAAATATGCTCCCTCAATGTTAAAGGCCTAAACTCTCCTTTTAAGAGATCATCTGTCTGGAAAGATGCCCTTCAAAATAAGGTGGATATAATATGCCTCCAAGAGACGCATTTTGCGAGCTCAGCCCATCCCCAATTCTCCCACAAGAATTTTCCAAACATTTTCTTATCCTGTACGGAGAAGAAAAAAGCTGGTGTGTTGATTGCAGTCAAGGATACCATTAATGTTTCCCTCACGGAACAAGTTATAGACACCCACGGAAGGTTTATAATATTAGTCGGTCTTTTCAATAATATCCAAATAACTCTGGTGAACATTTATGCACCAAACTCATCTCAAATTTCTTTTTTAAATAAAACTCTTAAGAAGATTAGAAAATCACATGTAGGTAAACTCATAATATGCGGCGATTTCAACATGGTCCCCGACAAACAACTAGACTCCACTAGCTTTTCAAACAGAAATTCCCCTATCCTGGCCCCGTGGCTCCATAAAGAAGCACTTTATGACACCTTCAGATGCCTTAATGCATCCTCAAAGGAATTTACATACTATTCCCCCCGGCACAGGTCCTTCTCTAGGATCGATCTGTTCTTAGTTGATAGGTGGACCCTCCCTGGTATTCTACATGCTGAAATAGGAGATACTACATGGTCGGACCACTCACCTATATATCTCTCACTCAGCGTAACTAATACTTCACCAGCTCCTAGAAATTGGAGAATCAACCCCTCTCTCATCAGAATCCCCCAATATAATCAGGAGATCAGACAACACCTAGCCGAATACTTCTCAATTAATGCAAACCCAGACACTAATATATTCTCCACATGGTGCGCACACAAAGCGTTTATGCGAGGCATACTAATTAAAATTAGTTCACACCATAAAAAAAAAAAAACAACTTCATATAACCAACATCCTTTTACAAATCACAAAGGTTGAGCAAACTATGCAATCTTCCCCCACAATAGCGCTCCATAAAGAACTGATGAACCTCCGTCTTAGTCTCCGCAGAGCATTAATTGAAGAGTTTGACAAAACGTCTAAACGGTCAAAAATGAATTATTACTCAGAATTCAATAAACCCACAAAATTGATGGCCAAAATCGCAAAAAAACGTCAAGCGGCTTCAAAAATACCATTCCTTATAAAACAAGATGGTTCAGAAACAAAAATAACCCATCCCCAGGACATTGCTGATGAGTTTAGCCATTTCTATGCCAAACTCAACAATCTCCATAGCGACCCACTAACACCACAACCGGACAATGTCCTGATTAACACTTTCCTGGAAAAAATCAATCTCCCACATATCACAGAAGAACAACTTAGAAAATTAAATACCCCTACAACACCTACGGAAGTTCTTACTTCAGTTAAATCTCTAAAACCCCACAAGGCTCCAGGTCCAGACGGTTTTTCAAATGAATATTATAAAGACTTCGCTCTGGACCTGGCCCCTTATCTCTCAGAAACATTCAATAAACCATCGATAGTGGCACTTTCCCAGAAGAAATGCTTAAGGCCACCATAGTCACCATCCCCAAGCAAGGTAAACCCTTAAGTTCTACAGCAAACTACAGACCCATCTCTTTGCTCAACTGCGACGTAAAGTTATACTCAAAGATTTTAGCCCAGCGGTTGCTAAGTGTCCTCCCACAAATTATTCATAGCGACCAAGTGGGCTTTACAAAGGGCAGGCAGGCACCAGATGGGACCAGGAGAGTGCTTGATTTACTTTCAGTGGCGGAGGCGAACCATATGCCGTCCCTGATTCTGGCTTTGGACGCAGAAAAAGCCTTTGATAGGCTCCACTGGGGGTTCGCCTTCGCCACTTTGGAGAAGTTTGGCTTTAGGGGAGATATCCTCAGAGCCATCCAGGCCCTATATAGCTCACCTTCCGCAGAGGTCTTAGTTGATGGCACCCTCTCAAAAAATTTCAAAATAACAAATGGTACCCGCCAGGGGTGCCCTTTATCGCCCCTACTGTTCACATTAATTATGGAGCCATTTGCTGAATCTATCAGACTAAATTATAAAATCAAAGGGATCTCTGCGGGACATAGACAACATAAAATTAGTTTATTCGCTGATGATGTCTTATTATTACTCACTGACCCCTTATCTTCATTGAGGGAGGTATGTGAAATAATCCGACAGTTTAGTAAAGCATCATACTACAGGTTAAATATAGAGAAGTCACAAATTCTGGGAATCAATATAGACAAACCTCTAAAAGACAACATCCAAAAGGAATTTCCCTTCCAGTGGCAGGAGAAAACTATTCCATACTTAGGAATCAAATTGTGCTTCCCAATCAGCAACATAATCTCCGCCAATTTCTCCCCTTTATTAGAAGAACTCCAAATGGAACTGAAAAATCTAGAGACTAAAGAACCGTCATGGCTAGGTTGAGTTGTCTTATATAAAATGCTAATCTTGCCCAAAATTCTGTATTGTTTCCGCACTCTCACCCTTCCGATCTCGAGGATGGAAATTTCCAAATTTCAAAAGCAGCTCTCCAACTTTGTGTGGGGAGGTAAGAGACCTAGGGTAGCTGCGTCTATCCTATACCTCAATAGAAAACAAGGGGGCCTAGGGGTTCCCAACCTGTGGTCTTACCTACATGCGATCAACAATAATCAAATCAGACAATGGGTGAGGGGAGCTACAGGCCCAGGCTGGCTTCAAATTGAATCCCATCTTCTTGACAACAAGCCTTTTAAACACCTCCTCCTGGCCTCCCTCCTTGGTTCTTTAATACCCTCACTTCCACAAATCCAGTATTTGGCCTCATTGTCCCCACCAATGCGTGCATCCCTCCACTCATGGAACTGGCTGGCACAAAAAACCAGAGACCAAAGAGGGAAGGACAACGTTGAAGTCCCTCTTGCCACCCTTGAATTTTTTATCCCCAACCTGTGCCTGAAATCTTGGGTGGAGAGAGGCATAATAAACGTAGCAGACCTGATTCAGGGAGACGATATTATTCCCTTCCATAACCTATCGAAACAATACTCTATACCAGCGAAAGAATTCTTCAAATATCTCCAGATCCGTTCCCTCCTTCAAAGCTCCCAACTCTGGAAGGCGAACATACCAAATGAAAATAAAAAGATTCTTAACGGCTCCATTCCGCTGTCTCGATCCCTTGTGAGAACTTGCTATGATGCTCTCTCAGGTGATATGAGAGAAACAAAAAAAATTCATCTTCTCAACTGGGAGAGAGACACAGGAAGGAGAAATCTACCAAACCAATGGATTTCAGCATTTGAATGGGCTAATAAGTCAACCCTTAATGCAAATGTTCTCGAGGTCCACATAAAAGTCTTGACCAGATGGTACTATACCCCAGTGATTCTGACTAGAGCTTTTCCCAATATAAGAGATACCTGTTGGAGGCAGTGTGGCCTCCCGGGCAGTATACTCCACATTTTCTGGAGTTGCCCAAAAATTACGCGGCTTTGGGACGAAGTCTTTTCCCTCATAGGGAAAATTACAAAAATAGTCACTATTAAATCCCCGAGACTAACAATTCTCCTACTAGATAGCAGGAAGTTTCCTACCCAATCAAGAAAGATCACGTGTCACATCCTTCTTGCTGCCAAACTACTAATAGCAAGAAAGTGGAAGACTGAGGTGTCTCCTACCATAAATGATCTAATCCAGACCATTGCAGACCACAGTATATATGAAAAACTATACGCCCAAAAGAATGGAAGTTTTCCGGCCTATCTAAATAAGTGGAACCCATGGCTTCATCTGTTCCCCAACTAACCACTTTTCCACCCCCCCCCCCCAGCCCCGTTAAAAAAAAAAAGAAAAACAAACTCATTTAAGTGTTTCTCTTCCTTTTTTATTTCTTCTCCTCGTCCTCCTGTGCTGTACTTGTTTAAAAATAAGGACATGTTAATGTTATGACTATATATAGAATATAAATATGGCTGTTTGATGCATGTAATGTTGCATTCCCACAACTGTTTTCAAGAATTTCGACCCAACAATTGGATACAAGAACAGAAAAGATGTACCTGTGTTGCAACCCCTGTTATGTATGTACAATGTTACTTTATTTCTGTTTTTCTGCTGTGAAGCTACTAATGATAAAACCAATAAAAATCTAATGGTTAAAAAAAAAAAAAAAGGATATTCTAGGTACTAAAAGTCAGAACTCCTCCTCATCTCAATCTGAAATATGGACCTCAGAATGCGAGCGGTCGTTTGCAGCCCTAAAGACTGCTCTGTCCAGCTCTCTGGTCCTGCAGGCCCCAGACTTCACCCGGAGGTTTGTGGTGCAAACTGATGCCAGCGTTTATGGCCTTGGGGCTGTCCTCAGCCAAGTCAATGCTCAGGGAGAAGAACACCCTGTGCTTTACCTCAGCCGTAAGCTCCTGCCTAGAGAGGTGGCATATGCCACGGTCGAGAAGAAATGTTTAGCTATCATCTGGGCTCTACAGAAGTTACAACCATATCTGTACGGGCGTAACTTCACGGTAATCACGGATCACAATCCACTCAGCTGGTTGAACCGTGTGGCCGGAGAAAATGGCAAGCTCCTTCGCTGGAGCCTGGTGCTGCAGTCCTGCGACTTCACTATCCAGCACAAGAAGGGAAGTGAACATGGCAACGCGGACGGACTGTCCCGTCGAGATGAAGTGACAGAGATGGGCACTGGAAGTGATCTGTAAAGATGAACTGCCGTGGCCTATCTAAAAAGGGGAGGTGTGATGAGGTATCAGATTTTGTACCTACAGTCGTTAGGCCTTCAGCCATTTTGTCCTATGTACCTTGCCTTATATTCAGCAATCCATTTGGTATCTACTAGATAATCCCTGAATAGGTGGAAAGGAGCGACAGGTTTAGCAGCTTTTTCCCCAGCCTGTCAATATCTGCATGCAGGAAAAGCCTTGTCTCACCTGCCTGGATAGGAGCTGTGCTGTGATGTAAATAACCCCCCATTCTTTCTCTCCCACCTGTATGTGTTGGGTGGTATTAGCATGACGATGCTGACCCTGCAGGTGTTAATTAAGTTTAGGAAAACCCTTCTTGTATTAATTTCCTCTTACAGACTAGACGGGGCCGAAAGAATCCATATTGAGGAAATCTTTAATAAGAACATTTGGTCAGGTGAAGGTCCCAAACGGATATGATTCCGATTTTAAAAATCGTGTGTCCCAGACGGCCAAAACGCATCCACTCACGGTGCGTTAAGTGCTCAGGGACCCTTTCAAATTACGTAACCCCATCACTGGTTGGAATTGCGCCTGTCCGTTTGGCACTCACACGTAGCTAAAATCATAAACGGAAATATGGCGGGCATATCCTCACGATCAGAGGCTCTCCCGCCGAGATATGACCAAACATAAATAAATATGATTCCTCAGAGCCAACCCTCCATTCTCTGTATGACCTCAGAAGGGGCAGAGAAGAGGTGTGTACTAGGGACCCTTTAAAATGTGGGCCCCCTCAGGTCCCATTTGTCGATCCACTGAGCTATACTGCGGTATATGGACTTTCCTATGTTCTGGCTCTCCGCCGCCCAGACCCCTTTGGGCCGTGTATCCCAAAATCTGGTAACTTTCTTTTAATTTCTCCTGTTTTATTTTAAATCTGCTGAGTTTGTATTCATACTGTATTCCTTATTCTCCCATGTAACAACCTTTTTCTTTGTATACCTTTGTACATTCTGTATGTATTACACAGCTAGACCTTTTCTAGAATAAAACTACAATTTATCAGTTCAAGCCTTGTCCGTTTTAACAACTAACCATAATACTCCGAAGATTGTGTTAATAATTTATAGATTGGGTCCAATGCCCGTGAACATTGGTGGTGGTGGCAGCTGTGTATGGGTATTGTACAGCTCTGGAATGCGTTGGAACGGATCAGGCGGTGATTTGAGCTTTCGCTTCGCATGCGTGCAGAAGCCCTGAGAAAGCCAGGTACAAATCAGCCTGAATTCTAACGACTCCACGCTTACAATAACGCTAGAGTGATCGAGGACTGAGGTGGGATCGATAGGTATGGTCCCCCCTCTCCCTCTTCTGTGTCCGGTACGTGACACATATGTTGTCTATTAAGCATTTCAAAGTGTTTGCAATGCAAGTTTCTGGCTATACCACTCATCTTTGTCAGGAATTACCAAAAATGATCACAAGTAAAGGCTTCATCAGTCCAGAATCAGTCTGGGAGTATGTGGATCTCATCTGACCTGCTTCCACGAAGGATATGTGCCTGCTGTAACTCTGTCCCCAGACATCCAGGGATGCTGTGTTCTATAGTCGGCTCTATTCCAACCTCAGCTGTAAGCTAAAATATGTAATTATCAGTACCAACAAGATGGAAGCCTTCATTATTCCACTGGCAGCATGACAACCATTACCTTCCAAACTTCAACCCTTAGGGGGGGCAGGACTTGATGATGATCATCCTAATATTTTATTGGTCCTACTTCTTCCAAACTATCCATGTTGGTCTTCCTGTCCCAGAAAAGTCCGCAAGATAAAAAAAGACAGAAGGAGCTAGATGTTCCCGATGACATATTTCTATCTATATTAGAAGATGTCCAAAGAGAGGAGAACCTGATGGCAGAACAAGGGCTTCCAGCTGTAGGGCAGCTGAGCACTAGGGTGGCAGAAGTGGGTATGCCAGAGCTGATAAACCTCCTGTTTTTACTGTCAAATGACCAGCAGGAGATTGCAATCCAGAACAATAATTTTCATAGTGTGGCCCCAGCTAACCAGCCAAACCCCATTCAAGGAACAGCCCCTGTTTGGCCATCATATCCTTTGCAACCTTGTTTTCAGGCTCCTGCCTCTTATGACAATAACCCAGCTGCCATGTTTTACCCATCGACCATTTATAATCCATCTGCTTTTAACCCTAATACGTTTTAAAACCAAAATAATTGTACCGTTATGCTCTTAGTAAAGGGCATTCATATCTATAGTGTTAAATAAAAGTAATAATAATCCAAAGTTCTTGATTCTAACAGTTGTTTTGTTTTCCTTTTGCCAGAAAGCACCCATTTAAAATTACCATGTGTACATTTTTAAAGATTGTTTCTATATTTTTAGTGTGTTTTCAAATACTGTTCAATGTTTTTATTGTTTTTAAGCAGACCCCTCTAACATTTCTGTAGCAGCAGTATAGGCAGACCCCTGTATCATTTACGTAGCAGAGGTATAGACCGAGCCCAATACCATTTTCGTAGGTGCAATATGCGCAGACTCCATTACCATTTCTGTAGAAGTATAGGCAGACCCCAGTAACATCCTTGTGGCAGCAGTATAGGCAGACCCCTGTAAAATTTACGCGGCAGCAATATAAGCAGACCCCAGTAACATCCTTGTGGCAGCAGTATAGGCAGACCCCTGTAGCATTTATGTGGCAGCAGTATAGGCAGACCCCAGGAACATTTAAGTGGCAGCAGTATAGGCAGACCCCAGGAACATTTAAGTGGCAGCAGTATAGGCATACCCCAGGAACATTTAAGTGGAAGCAGTATAGGCAGACCCCAGGAACATCCTTGTGGCAGCAGTATAGGCAGACCCCAGTAACATTTAAGTGGCAGCAGTATAGGCAGACCCCAGTAACATCCTTGTGGCAGCAGTATAGGCAGACACTAGAGATGAGCGAGCACCAAAATGCTCGAGTGCTCGTTACTCTAGTCGAACTGTCAGTGATGCTCGAGAGTTTGTTTCGAGTAATGAACCCCATTGAAGTCAATGGGCGACTCGAGCATTTTTGTATATGACTGGTGCTCCGCTATGGTTTTCATTTGTGAAAATCTTAGCAAATCACCAAAGTTATGTAAAAAACACAGAAATGGATAGAGCAGGCGAGGAGCAACATGCAGGACTGCATTTCGGGCTCTGAGGTCTGACTATTAAGCCACAATAGTGGCAAGAGTGAGACCCCCCCACTGTCAGCATAACGATCGTTCTCCTCTGCCACAGCTGTAACAGCTGTGGCAGAGAAGAACGATGTTAGCCCATTGAATTCAATGGAGCCGGCAATACAACCGGCTCCATTGAAAGCAATGGGCTGCCAGCGAGCGCGGGATGAATTTTCGGGAAGGGCTTAAAAATATAAGCCCTTACCTGAAAATCATCCTAAAATGTGTAAAAAAAAAAAATTATGTCAGCATTAAGATCGTTCTCCTCTTCCACAGCTGTAACAGCTGTGGCAGAGAAGAACGATGTTAGCCCATTGAATTCAATGGAGTCGGCAATACAACCGACTCCATTGAAAGCAATGGGTTTTCAGCGAGCGCGGGATGAATTTTCGGGAAGGGCTTAAAAATATAAGCCCTTACCTGAAAATCATCCTAAAATGTGTAAAAATAAAAAATTATGTCAGCATTAAGATCGTTCTCCTCTTCCACAGGGCTGCCAGCGAGCGCGGGATGAATTTTCGGGAAGGGCTTAAAAATATAAGCCCTTACCTGAAAAAGAAAGATTTTAGTGTAAAAAAGAATAAAAATGCAGACATTCTCTTCAATGGAGCCGCTGCTGCTGCCGGCGACTCCATTGAAGACAATGGTCCGCTGGCACACCTGAATTCTTTTCCAGGGAAGGGCTTTACATATAAGCCATTCCCTGGAAATGAATTAAAAGTGATTTAAAAAACAAAAAAAATAGATACTCCCCTCCCTTCAGCTGCCGGGGCACAGCCGCGTCTTCTCCTGCTGTCCCCTGCACTGTGGTGCTGAACTGCTGTCATTCAGCTGAGAGCTGCGCTGAGCCAATCAGAGGCAGCATTCACTCACCCATTCATGAATTCATGAATGGGTGTGAGTGAGATCTGCCTATGATTGGTCAGGCTGTGACCAATCAGAGGCAGCTCATTCAGCAGGTGGGGATTTTAAATCCCCGGCTGCTGAATACTACTCACAGCTGTTCAGAGCAGTTCAGGAGAACTGCCAGCTGGCCGCAGCTGAACTCCGTCTACCGGGACTAGGTGAGTATATATATATTTTTTATTTTTACACATTTCTGGATGAATTGCAGGGAAGGGCTTATATATTTAAGCCCTTCCCGAAAATCCATTGTGCGATCGCCGGCAGCCCATTGCTTTTAATGGAGCCGGCTGTATTGCCGGCTCCATTGAATTCAATAGGCTAACATCGTTCTGCCGGGACAAGGTGAGTATATATTTTTTTTTACTTTTTACACATTTTAGGATGATTTTCAGGTAAGGGCTTATATTTTTAAGCCCTTCCCGAAAATTCATCCTGCGCTAGCCGGTAGCCCATTGCTTTCAATGGAGCCGGCTGTATTGCCGGCTCCATTGAATTCAATGGTCAGTGCTCGTTTAATCGAGACGAGCACCGCGTGGTGCTCGTCTCGAGTAATGAGCATCTCGAGCACCCTAATACTCGAACAAGCATTAAGCTCGGACGAGTATGCTCGCTCATCTCTAGCAGACACCTGTAAATTTACGTGGCAGCAGTATAGGCAGACCCCAGTAACATCCTTATGGCAGCAGTATAGGCAGACCCCTGTAACATTTACATGGCAGAAGTATAGGCAGACCCCAGGAACATTTAAGTGGCAGCAGTATAGGCAGACCCCAGTAACATCCTTGTGGCAGCAGTATAGGCAGACCCCAGGAACAGTTAAGTGGCAGCAGTATGGACAGACCTCAGTAACATCCTTGTGGCAGCAGTAAAGGCAGACCCCTGTAAAATTTACGTGGCAGCAGTATAGGCAGACCTCAGTAACATTTAAGTGGCAGCAGTATAGGCAGACCCCAGTAACATCCTTGAGGCAGCAGTATAGGCAGACCCCTGTAAAATTTACGTAGCAGCAGTATAGACAGACCCCAATAACATCATTGTGGCAGCAGTATAGGCAGACCTCTGTGTTTCCTGTCAAATAGCCTGCAGGAGATTGCAATCCAGAACAACAATAATTTTCATAGTGTGGCCCCAGCTAACCAGCCAAACCCCATTCAAGGAACAGCCCCTGTTTGGCCATCATATCCTTTGCAACCTTGTTTTCAGGCTCCTGCCTCTTATGACAATAACCCAGCTGCCATGCTTGATCCATCGACCATTTATAATCCATCTGCTTTTAACCCTAATACGTTTTAAAACCAAAATAATTGTACCGTTATGCTCTTAGTAAAGGGCATTCATATCTACAGTATTAAAAAAAAGTAATAATAATAATCCAAAGTTCTTCATTCTAACAGATGCTCGAGGGTTCGTTTCGAGTAACGAACCCCATTGAAGTCAATGGGCGACCCGAGCATTTTTGTATATCGCCGATGCTCGCTAAGGTTTTCATTTGTGAAAATCTGGGCAATTCAAGAAAGTGATGGGAACGACACAGAAACGGATAGGGCAGGCGAGGGGCTACATGTTGGGCTGCATCTCAAGTTCCCAGGTCCCACTATTAAGCCACAATAGCGGCAAGAGTGGGCCCCCCCCCCCTCCCAACAATTTTTACTTCTGAAAAACCCTCATTAGCAAGGCATACCTTAGCTAAGCACCCCACTACCTCCAACAAAGCACAATCACTGCCTGCATGACACTCCGCTGCCACTTCTCCTGGGTAACATGCTGCCAACCCCCCCCCCCCCCCCCCCCCGCACGACCCAGTGTCCACAGCGCACACCAAAGTGTCCCTGCGCAGCCTTCAGCTGCACTCATGCCACACGCTGGCCTCATAGCCACACCACCCTCATGTCTATTTATAAGTGCGTCTGCCATGAAGAGGAACCGCAGGCACACACTGCAGAGGGTTGGCACAGCCAGGCAGCGACCTTTTTTAAAAGGGGCGGGGCGATAGCCCACAATGCTGTACAGAAGCAATGAGAAATCCAATCCTGTGCCACCTCCATCAGGAGCTGCACACGTGGGCGTAGCAATGGGGAACCCATGTGCCACACACTATTCATTCTGTCAAGGTGTCTGCATGCCCCAGTCAGACCAGGGTTTTTTATAAATAGTCACAGGCAGGTACAACTCCGCAATGGGAATTCCGTGTGCACCCACAGCATGGGTGGCTCCCTGGAACCCACCCGCTGTACATAAAGGTATCTCATTGCAGTGCCCTGGACAGCAGAGCTAACGTCAGATTAAATGCAGGTGGGCTTCGGCCCACACTGCATGCCCCAGTCACACTGGGGATTTTTTATAAGTAGACACAGGCAGGTACAACTCCCTATTGTGAAGTCCCTGTAGACCCACAGCATGGGTGGCTCCCTGGAACCCACCGGCGGTACATAAATAAATCCCATTGCAGTGCCCAGCACAGCTGAGGTAACGTCAGGTTTAATGCAGGTGGGCTTCGGCTCACACTGCATGTCCCAGTCAGACTGGGGTTCTTTAGAAGTGGACAGATGCAGTTACAACTCCGTGTGGACCGACAGCATGGGTGGGTCCCAGGAAGCCACCGGCGGTACATAAATATATCCTATTGCATTGCCCATCACAGCTGAGGTAACGTCCGATTAAATGCAGGTGGTCTTCGGCCCACACTGCATGACCAAGTCTGACAGAGGTTTTTAATACATAGACACTGGCAGGTACAAATCCCTAATGTGAAGTCCCTGTGGACCCACAGCATGGGTGGCTCCCTGGAACCCACCGGCGGTACATAAATGTATCCCATTGCAGTGCCCTGCTCAGCAGAGCTAACGTCACATACAATACAGGTGTGCTTCGGCCCACAGTGCATGCCCCAGTCAGACTGGTAATATGTCTATGTAGCAAAAGTGTAGGCCAACCCCACACACCTTGCTGTACCATGAGTGCAGGCGAAGCCCGTAAAAATTACTAGGATTACACTGTAGGCGAGGGCCCAAAAAAATTGGTGTACCAACAGTACTAATGTACCTCAGAAAAATTGCCCATGCCCAACCAAGAGGGCAGGTGAAACCCATTAATCGCTTTGGTTAATGTGGCTTAATTGGTAACTAGGCCTGGAGGCAGCCCAGTTAAAATAAAAATTGGTTCAGGTGCAAGTATCAACGCTTTAATGACAATTGAAACGTATAAACATTGTTTACTAAAGTAATATGACTGAGCCTTGTGGGCCTAAGAAAAATTGCCCGTTCGGCGTGATTACGTGAGGTTTCAGGAGGAGGAGCAGGAGGAGGATGAATATAATACACAGATTGATGAAGCTAAAAGGTCCCCGTTTTTGATGGTGATAGAGAACGATGCTTCCATCCGCGGGTGCAGCCTACATATTGTTTAGGTACCGCTGCTGTCCGCTGGTGGAGAAGAGAAGTCTGGGAAAATCCAGGCTTTGTTCATCTTTATGAGTGTAAGCCTGTCGGCACTGTCGGTTGACAGGCGGGTACGCTTATCTGTGATGATTCCCCCAGCCGCACTAAACACCCTCTCTGACAAGACGCTAGCCGCAGGACAAGCAAGCACCTCCAGGGCATACAGCGCTAGTTCAGGCCACGTGTCCAGCTTCGACACCCAGTAGTTGTAGGGGGCAGAGGCGTCACGGAGGACGGTCGTGCGATCGGCTACGTACTCCCTCACCATCCTTTTACAGTGCTCCCGCCGACTCAGCCTTGACTGGGGAGCGGTGACACAGTCTTGCTGGGGAGCCAGAAAGCTGGCAAAGGCCTTGGAGAGTGTTTCCCTGCCTGCGCTGTACATGCTGCCTGATCTCCACGCCTCCCCTGCTACCTGGCCCTCGGAACTGCGCCTTCTGCCACTAGCGCTGTCGGATGGGAATTTTACCATCAGTTTGTCCGCCAGGGTCCTGCGGTATAGCATCACTCTCGAACCCCTTTCCTCTTTGGGTATGAGAGTGGAAAGGTTCTCCTTATACTGTGGGTCGAGCAGTGTGTACACCCAGTAATCCGTAGTGGCCAGAATGCGTGTAATGTGAGGGTCACGAGAAAGGCATCCTAACATGAAGTCCGCCATGTATGCCAGGGTACCAGTATGCAACACATGGCTGTCCTCACTAGGAAGATCACTTTCAGGATCCTCCTCCTACTCCTCCTCCTCCTCCTCAGGCTATACACGCTGAAAGGATGACAGGCAAGCAGCATGGGTACCCTCAGCAGTGGGCCAAGCTGTCTCTTCCCCCTCCTCCTCATGCTCCTCATCCTCCTCCTCCTCCTCCTCCTCAACGCGCTGAGATATAGACATGTGGGTGCTCTGACTATCCAGCGACATACTGTCTTCCCCCGCCTCCTTTTCCGAGTGCAAAGCGTCTGCCTTTATGCTTTGCAGGGAACTTCTCAAGAGGCATAGCTGAGGAATGGTGATGCTAATGATTGCAGCATTGCCGCTCACCATCTGGGTAGACTCCTCAAAGTTTCTAAGGACCTGGCAGATGTCTGCCAACCAGGCCCACTCTTCTGTAAAGAATTGAGGAGGCTGACTCCCACTACGCCGCCCATGTTGGAGTTGGTATTCCACTATAGCTCTACGCTGCTCATAGAGCCTGGCCAACATGTGGAGCGTAGAGTTCCACCGTGTGGGCACGTCGCACAGCAGTCGGTGCACTGGCAGATTAAACCGATGTTGCAGGGTCCGCAGGGTCGCAGCGTCTTGGACTTGCGGAAATGTGCGCTGAGCCGGAGCACCTTTTCGAGCAGGTCTGACAAGCGTGGGTAGCTTTTCAGAAAGCGCTGAACCACCAAATTAAAGACGTGGGCCAGGCATGGCACGTGCGTGAGGCTGCCGAGCTGCAGAGCCGTCACCGTGTTACGGCCGTTTCACACAAGACCATGCCCGGTTGGAGGCTGAGCGGCGAAAGCCAGAGGTCGGTCTGCTCTGTCAGACCCTGCAGCAGTTCGTCGGCCGCGTGCCTCTTCTCTCCTAAGCTGAGTAGTTTCAGCATGGCCTGCTGGCGCTTGCCCACCGCTGTGCTGCCACCCCGCGCGACACCGACTGGTGGCGACGTGCTGCTGCTGACACATCTTTTTTTTTTTTTTTCTCATTGAATTTTTTATTGATTTTAACAAACATACAAGTCATTGGTACACAACAATATAAGAATCTAGCTCGTAAACAGCTCATGCATATTATCAAATTCAAGCTATGCTGTTTGCAATGGTATTAGTTGGTATGTTTACCGTCGACATCTGACAACTTATCATCAATATACGATCAAAACATGAAAATGAAATGAAATGCGCTTTGTGCTGTATAGGCTATTGATTGGCTAGGGTTATGTTCACCTTTATTATATTCAGGTTAAAGTGCAATTATATGCTTTACCCTGTAATTTCACTAAGCGTATCTTTTACGTTTCTACAACAACTTGTAATGCGCATGTATTTATACGAAGAAGGAAACAAGACTAACAACATTAGAACAAATCAGTAACTAGGCATCTCGCATCTAATCATTTCAGCTGTTGATGTTATTTTCTTTTCAAGGATTGTCTCCATATATCCCACGTTTCATTGAATTTTGGTGTTTTTATTTCTATACGCCAACCATTTTTCAAATATGTATTGGTCGTCCATTCGGCTCTTGAATTCTTCGAATACTGGCGGTAAGGGATTTTTACAATGTCTTGCTACAATGGATTTGGCAGTCATTAGGGAGTGGGCCAATAGATATCTTGTCTGCTTGGGAAACTGTTCCAGGTCCATCAGCAGCATAAACACTTTAGCCTTATTAGGTATGTGACATTTCAGAATGCTTTGCAGAAAATTGGTTATGCTTTCCCAGTACACTTTCAAAGATGGGCACGACCAGAAAATGTGTGATAATGTGCCTTTTTGGCCACAACCTCTCCAACATAGACCGTCTCCTGGGTTCGATCTATTGTATAAGAGTGATGGGGTATAATACCATCTTAGATTAATTTTAGTCTGGACTTCCAGAATGTTAAGTCCCGTAGTGGCTCTCGACATTAATGTATTTGAGGTGGACCATTGATCCAGTGATATTTTTTCCCTGAGTTCAATATCCCAGCTTGACATGTATGATTTTTTCGACATTGTTTTATTCTTGGTTAGTATGTCGTAGTAGGATCTTGCCTCCGATTTGTTTTTGGACGGGTTTGTGCAGACTTTCTTAATAATTGTTTCCGGGATCTTTACTTTGTGTATTGGTTTTTCTTTTAGGAGGGAGCATATTCGAAAATATGTGAATTTTTCGCTCTGTTGCAGGCCATACCTGGAACTTAGTTCTGTGAAGTTTATGAGTTGTCCCATGTGTACCAAATCATTTACATATCTAACTCCTTTGCCGCTCCATGTTTTCATGTCGCAGTTTGGTAAGAAAAGATTAAGTGCCTCGATGGGTATGTGGGGTAGCTCCATTTTATCGCATATTCTCGTTTTTTTTGCGAGATCCTTCCATTAATGGATCACAGCCTGTAATGTGGGGGGGATGTGTTTGAGTTGAGTGTCTATGCTGTTTGGGAAGATCAAACTGTCTACCACAGTAGCCAGCATCAGTGCCCGACCAGGTAGGTCACCTATGTAGCTTTTTTCTACACTTGGCCAACCCACTGTATTGCTGGACATGATTAATTGTCTAGATTGATTTAATATATTGGCTTCGTAGTATGCCATTAAGTTGGGTACCCCCAATCCTCCATTTTTCCTGTGAAGCGCCAATATTGATAGGGCTAGTCGTGGTTTCTTTTCACTCCAGATGAAGTTGTTTAGTTGTTTTTGAAATTTGTTTACTGTTTGTTTGGTGACAGGTAGCGGTAGGGTCCTGAAGTGGTACAAAATTATTGGGAGGATTTTCATTTTATATGATGTGATCTTACCCATCCATGATAATTTTAAACTTGAAAGGTGGTCTATTTCTTGTTGAATTGAGTTAAGTAGCTTTGGGAAATTCTCTTGTTCTATGTTTTTAAGAGATGGAGTCAGTGTTATTCCCAGATAAGGTATGCCATTCTTTTTCCACTTGAAGGGGAATTCCGCCCGTATTGCTTTTTCTAGATTTGTAGAGGTCCCCAAACCGAGGACAAGGGATTTGTCTACATTTAGCTTGTATAAGGAAACATTACTAAATTGGTTGATTATATTGCAGGCCTCTCTCAGCGATTCTAAAGGGCGTGTCAATGTCAGAATGACATCGTCTGCGAATAGACCTATTTTATATTATCTGTGATTTATTGGGATTCCTTTTATTTCAGGGGAGGTACGGATAAGTTCTGCTAATGGCTCTATAGCCAACACATACAGGATAGGGGACAATGGACAGCCCTGCCTTGTGCCGTTAGAAATTGATAGCGGCACTGACAGGGTGCCATCTACCAAGACAGTAGCCGTAGGGGCCGAATACAGGGCCCGGACGGCACCTATCGTACTATCCCCGAAGCCGAACACTCTCATTGTCTCGAATATATACTCCCAGTGGACTCTATCAAATGCCTTTTCGGCGTCCAGGGCCAGCATTATTGATGGTAATTTGGATGTTTCTACTGAATGTATCAGGTTCAGGATTTTCCGAGTGCCGTCCGAGGCCTGCCTCCCCTTCACAAACCCCAGTTGATCGGAGTGTATTATGTCTGGGAGTATGTCTACCATTCTACGGGCCAGTGTTTTAGCATAAATCTTAACATCAGAGTTAAGTAGCGAGATGGGACGAAAGTTGGTTGGTGTGTTTGGTTCCTTCCCCGGTTTTGGCAGGACTACGATTGTAGCCTGCAGCATCTCCTGTGGAAATTGGCCTCTTTCTTTAATCGCGTTGAACGTTTTGGTGATGTGGGTAGATAAGTAGGGTAAGAAATTTTTATAATATTCTGCTGAATATCCGTCCGGTCCAGGGGCTTTTTGGTTTTTTAGGGTTGATATGGTATCTATTATCTCCGCTGTTGAGAACGGAGCGTCTAAAAAATTCGTTTGCACGGGTGTAAGCTTCGGCAGGTTGACTCTTTGTAGGAATGCTTTTATTGACGCCTTATCTGGTTGTGTAGTTGGGGGATCCTTATTCAGGTTATATAATTTGCTGTAGAAAGAGCAAAAATTGTCTGCAATGTGTTTGGGGTTTGATAGTTTTTGTTTTGTATCCTGGAAATTCCAGATGTAGGGAATATTTGCTTTTATTGTTTTCCTTTTAATCAAATTTGCCATCCATTTGGATGGCTTGTTGATTGCTGAGTAGCTATCCGCTCGTTGAGCAGTGATCTCTCTATCAAAGTCCCCCAGTAATGTTTTCCGCAAGGCCAGTCTCAATTTATGTAATTCAATGTGAATATTTTGGTCTGGGAATTTTTCTAGCAGGGCCTCTTTTTGTTGTATTTGGGTTAGGATTTCATCTGCTTTTTTAGTCTTGTCTTTTTTATACTTGGAGCCCAACTTTATCAAGATGCCTCTCATGAATGCCTTGTGGGCGGCCCACACCGTTACTGGGTCTGTTTGAGGGATGGCGTTGAATTTAAAGTATTCTATTAGTGCTTCTTGAATTTTTTCCCTATATTTGGGAATGTTCATTAAGTAAGTATTATTTCGCCAAGATTTAGTTGGTGGTCCAAGGCCTCCCACATTCAGTGTTGTTATAATCGGGGCATGGTCGGACCACGAGGCCGTCCCAATCTCTGCTTTTTGTAGAGATGCCAAGAGTCCTCTCTCAACTAGGCACAAGTCTATACGCGAGAAAGACCTATGTCTGTTCGAATAGTGCGAGAACTCTTTTGCAGAGGCATTGGAGCACCGAAATGTGTCATAGAGCACATTTCTGTGTAGCCATTCCCCTAGGGTAGCATTTCTTTTAAGATTTGGATTTGTAGTATCCAGATCTCTGTCGGGGACTAGATTGAAATCTCCGTTGATCATTATTGGGCTCTCCGCTACCTGGTTGATTTTTTTCTTTAGTTTATTGAGAAAGTTAATTTGTTTTTTGTTCGTTACATAAGCGTTGACTATAGTGATTTTTGTGTTTTTAAGGGTCCCTACTAAAATTAGATAGCGTCCCTTCGGGTCGCTTATCTGTTTATCGATTGTGAATGGGGTTCTATCACAGAATGCTACCATTACCCCCGCTTGCTTTTTAGGGGCACATGCAAATATAACTTGCGGAAACACTCTGTGGGCCATTCTGCATTTATCTGCCTCCAATAAATGTGTCTCCTGAATACACAGAATATCAACATTTTGCATAGTTGCCTCTTTCCATGCAGACCGTCTCTTGAATGGTGAATTCAGGCCGTTGGCGTTGATCGATAGGATTTTCACCGCCATACGAATGGTGGATGGCAGCGAGGATGGAGACTTGAGGGAGCTTGTGATGCGAGAGTGCCTGTGGAAACAAAATAACAGAGAACAAAGAACCAAACAAAGTCCTCTTTGTGTATAGGGCCAGCACGAGAAAAGGTGTCTGGCGTGAGGGACCAGTTGCTGGGGGTAAGACTGACAAATACAAGGCAAGTTAGAACTTGCATTTTTCGGTGGGGGAGAAAAGTTCAGCTATCTCGAGCAGGCACTTCATAAGACGTTATTTTATATCCATTGGAGGCGTGGGTTTCTGGGTCACTTCGTGGTAGGGGAGCTCCGGCTGGTGCTTTGTTGGCGTCTGTTTTTTTCTGTGTTAGCGTTTGCATAGGTTGGAATTTGCGGTGTGATTCCCCAGGAGATTAATATTTCTTCCGCGGCTTTAGGGTCATGGAGGACATGTGTTCTCCCATCCCTTGTGGCGATAATTTTCGTGGGGAATCCCCATTTGTATTGGATGTTAGCTTTCCTTAAAGAAGTGGTAATTGCTACGAAACTTCTTCTTGCTTCCAATGTGGATTGCGATAGGTCAACGAATATTCGCAGGTCAGAGTAAGGATTCAGTAAAGGTTGTCGTGTTCTTGTCGCGTACATTAGAGCTTCCTTTGTGGTATAGTAATGAATTCGTGCTATCACGTCTCTGGGGTATTCCTCTTTAAGGAACTTTGGACGCGGCAGCCTGTGTGCTCTGTCTATCTTGAATTCTGACAACGGTATATTGGGAAGCATGTTCTGCATAAATCGCGTAATATAATTCACGATTTCTGCATTGGAGACATTTTCCGGTATCCCTCTTATTTTGACGTTGTTACGTCGGTTTCTATCCTCTAAGTCGGATAGTTTGAGTTGTAATTTATTGACTTTCTCCTCTAGGTCGTAGTGGGAGTCGATCAATGAGTTGTGCGAGCCCACCACTTCTTCCAGTTTTTTCTCGTGTTTTTCTATTTTGTTATTAATGTCCCGGATGGAGGAATTTACTGTGGACGTTAGTGTAGAGATATCCGCTTGTATACTGTTTCTAAGCGCCAGTATTATTTCTTTTATGTACAGCTCGGTCACCAGTTTATTTGATGCAGTGAGGTTGTTTAAGTCATTATCATCACCCCTCTCATAAGGATATTCAGACTCTGAATCACTTTCAGCGTCGTGAGACATCTTCTGCCTCTGCTTCTCTGGGCTGCATGTAGGGGTTTTCGCTATGTGAGGCAGCGTGTTCGGCGCCATTTTGGATGTCAGGGGGACTTTGGTATTATTCCTCTCCTCGTTCACTATCCTGTCCTCTACATCTTTTGGCATGTCTGTGTTTGACAGGGGGTCTACGGCCGCTGCAGCATATCCCTCCGTTACTCCCTCTTCCGCTGTCTCAAAGGGGCTGTCAGTCCCGGTATCGCTACCCGCTGTCTGGGACCTTTTCTGTCCCTGTTTGTTTGGGCTTCTTATGGGGGAGCTTATTGTGCTTGGCAGCGTGCTCAGCGCCATCTTGGGTGCAGGGAACCCCTTAGTGGTGCTCTTCCCCCCGTTCACTGACCTTACTTTTGAGGTTGTCGGTGAGATCGTGGGATGCTGAGAGCCTCCGGACGTCCCGACGGGGCTTCCCGAGCTTCTTTCAGCCGCTGCCTCTTTCTGTGCCGATCGGCTATCAGCCTCCCGCTCCCGGTCTTTGCGAGCAGCCGGCGCGCTGCCCTGTGCGGCCATTGCTGGGGACGATCCGCGCGCCGCAAAGAAGGACTCCAGCCTTGCCGGCGCCGGTCTCGGACCTCTTCTTCTTGCCGACATGCCCTCCTGGTGAGTTCTCTTTTCGGTTATAGCGGTTTACCGCCTCCAATTGTGCTTTGGATCGCTTGAAGTGCCTGGATCCGAGCGGAGCCTAAAGATTAGCTGCCGTCTCGGTGCCTCTCCAAGCCACGCCCCCCCGCTGCTGACACATCTTGATTGCGAGACAGAGGTTGCGTAGGAGGAGGAGTGTGGTTTAGTGGAGGAAGCATACACCGCCGCAGATACCAGCACTGAGCTGGGGCCCGCAATTCTGGGGGTGGGTAGGACGTGAGCGGTCCCAGGCTCTGACTCTGTCCCAGCCTCCACTAAATTCACCCAATGTGCCGTCAGGGAGATATAGTGGCCCTGCCCGCCTGTGCTTGTCCACGTGTCTGTTGTTAAGTGGACCTTGGCAGTAACCGCGTTGGTGAGGGTGTGTACAATGTTGCGGGAGACGTGGTTGTGCAGGGCTGGGACGGCACATCGGGAAAAGTAGTGGCGACTGGGAACCAAGTAGCGCAGGGCCGCCGCCGCCATCATGTTTTTGAAAGCCTCCGTTTCCACAAGCCTATACGGCAGCATCTCCAGGCTGATCAATTTGGCTATGTGCACGATTAACGCTTGAGCATGCGGGTGCATGGTGACGTACTTGCGCTTGCGCTCAAACAGTTGCGCTAGCGACGGCTGGACGCTGCGCTGAGAGACATTGCTGGATGGGACCGAGGACAGCAGAGGTGAGGGTGTGGGTGCAGGCCGGGAGATGGTCATGCCTGTGTCCTGAGAGGGGGGTTGGATCTCAGTGGCAGGTTGGGGCACAGGGGGAGAGGCAGTGGTGCAAACCGGAGGCGGTGAACGGCCTTCGTCCCACCTTGTGGGGTACTTGGCCATCATATGCCTGCGCATGCTGGTGGTGGTGAGGCTGGTGGTGGTGGCTCCCCGGCTGATCTTGGCGCAACAAACCTTGCACACCACAGTTCGTCGGTCGTCTGCACTCTCAGTGAAAAACTGCCAGACCTTTGAGCACCTCGGCCTCTGCAGGATGGCATGGCGCGAGGGGGCGCTTTGGGAAACAGTTGGTGGATTATTCGGTCTGGCCCTGCCCCTACCCCTGGCCACCGCACTGCCTCTTCCAACCTGCCCTGCTGCTGCACTTGCCTCCCCCTCTGAAGATCTGTCCGCAGTAGGCTTAGCAAACCAGGTGGGGTCAGTCACCTCATCGTCCAGCTGCTCTTCATCCGAATCCTCTGTGCGCTCCTCTCTCGGACTTACTGCAATTACTACTACCTGAGTGATAGACAACTGTGTCTCATCGTCATCGTCCTCCTCACCCACTGAAAGCTCTTGAGACAGTTGCCGGAAGTCCCCAGCCTCATCCCCCGGACCCCGGGAAAATTCCAAAGGTTGGGCATCGGTCACGACAAACTCCTCCGGTGGGAGAGGAACCATTGCTGCCCATTCTGGGCAGGGGCCCGAGAACAGTTCCTGGGAGTCTGCCTGCTCCTCAGAATGTGTCATTGTAATGGAGTGAGGAGGCTGGGAGGAAGGAGGAGCAGCAGCCAGAGGATTCAGAGTTGCAGCAGTGGACGGCGTAGAACTCTGGGTGGTCGATAGATTGCTGGATGCACTTTCTGCCATCCACGACAGGACCTGCTCACACTGCTCATTTTCTAATAAAGGTCTACCGCATGGACCCATTAATTGTGAGATGAATCTGGGGACCCCAGAAACTTGCCTCTCTCCTAATCCCGCAGCAGTCGGCTTCGATACACCTGGATCAGGAGCTCGGCCTGTGCCCACACCATTACTTGGGCCTCCGCGTCCTCGGCCGCATCCAAGTCCTCTAGGCCTACCCCTACCCCTCAGCATGGTGTATTACGAGTAGAGCAGAAACAGAACGCTGTAATTAAATGTGCCGCTTATTGGCCTGTGGTTGGAGGCTGATTTCGCTCACGGAACGCACAGCAGAGCCAGGTAACAATTTTGCGCACGCCTGTAGTGAGACGTAGGTGCGTATCACTGAGCTAGTGGAATTCACAGCGCAGAAGCAGTCAAGTCGCCAAAGGGTTGTGGTACGCCTTAAGTATTTGGCTTCCCTTTTTTTAAATGGTGAGCTGAAACAGCAGACAGATACTGTATGCAGCGTTTTTAATGTTAACTTTTTCCCTATGGCGCTATCACGGCGGTGATGTAACAGAGACAGCAGAGCCAGGAAACAATTTTGCGCACGCCTGTAGTGAGACGTAGGTGCGTATCACTCAGCTAGTGGAATTCACAGCGCAGAAGCAGTCAAGTCGCGAAAGGGCAGTGGTACGCCTTAAGTATTTGGCTTCCCTTTTTTTAAATGGTGAGCTGAAACAGCAGACAGATACTGTATGCAGCGTATTTTATGTTTACTGTTTCCCTCTGGCGCTATCACGGCGGTGATGTAACAGGCACAGCAGAGCCAGGAAACAATTTTGCGCAAGCCTGCTGTAACGCTTAGCTGCGTATTAATTAGGACTACTACCCCCAGCAGACACCCAGTACACTGAAGACGGTCACAGGCAGCCCAAATATAGTATTTTTCCCCATTTTTTTTTTAAAAAGCCCACTGCCTATATAGACAGTATATCTCTTTCACCTTTCCCATTGTCCCTGCCTCACCAGTACTACAATATACTGAGTAAAATGACTGCAGACTGAGGACGCAATTGTTACCATGCAGCGCGGCACGGGGTCCCGCGGCCGGCGCGCGTCGCTCCGGCGTCGGCTCCGGCGGCCTGGAGCCCTGTGTCGGGGTTATCCCAGCGGCTTGGGGTGGCCGGTGGGCGGCGGCGTGGGCGTGTCCGCCCGTAGGGTGCCGCCGTCACTCCTCCGTTCTTCTTATACAGCAGTGGGTGGAGTTGCCTCCTCCCACTCTCTGCCCCTGGGCGGAGCCTTGTGGTTAAAAGACTGGCAGTGAATTGAGCTCACTGCCAGTTACTGGTTCTGCTTACACCTAGCCAGTCTGTCTGCGGTTACCCTCAGTCAGTCCCTAGTTGTCGGTCAGCTTCTTCTGGTTCCCTATTGCTCTGTCTGTTTTTGTTGGTTCTGTTAGCCTCTAGTCTAGTCTGGCTCAGTCAGCACTAGGTGCTATCCAGTATCCTTCTAGTTTGCCTGTGAGCTCCATCTCCAGCCTTGTAAGTTTGTTGGCCTGTTCCATCTGCCTCCCCTGTCGGCACTCTGTTCCCCCCATTAGGTAGCTTCCTTCTTGTCAGTCGCCAGGTCCCTAGCCAGGGCAGGGACCGTCGTCCAGTTGTCCACCTGGGGTTAGCCAGGGCCGAGGCAAGTAGGCAGGGACAGTGGGGTGCGGGAAGATCAGGGCACCCCACCTGGCGCTCGGGGGGCAGAGTGCCGTAACATAATAACTGGCCCTTAAAATACTGTTTTTCTTTTCATGGAGGCGATCAGCGCCCTGGCAAACCAGCTGCAAGACCTGGTGCCAGTGATCCGGGACTTGTCAGCTCGCATGGTGGCCCAGGAGCAGTGGGCGTTGTCGCAGGGGCAGAACGCCTTTACCAGTCCTGAACCCAAGTGCCCTCTTTCCGAGGTGTTCTCTGGGGAGAGGAACAAGTTTTTCGTTTTTCAACAGGCGTGTCGCCTGTTTTTTCAGATGCGTCCTGTTCTTCCGGCTCGGAGGCCCAGAGGGTCGGGCTTATAATGTCCCTGCTGCGGGGCTCTGCCCAGACCTGGGCCTTTTCCATTCCCGAGGGTTCCCCCTCCCTGCAGTCGGTGGACTCCTTTTTTCAGGAACTCGGGGGTATCTTCAATGAACCGGACCGAGTGGGGTTGGCGGTTTCGCGGTTGCTGGCGCTGCATCAGGGGTCGCTTTGTGTGGAGGATTATTGCTCCAATTTCAGACGCTATGCAGGTGATACTGCATGGAACGATAGTGCCCTGAAAGACGTTTTTCTGCAAGGTCTCTCGGACGCGGTCAAAGAACTGTTGATCTCCCATCCCGTTCCCGGGTCCTTAAAGGAGGCTATGGAGCTAGCGGTGAAGGCAGATAGGAGGCTCAGGGCTGGGAAGCAAGATAGACTGACCCGTAGAGTCAGGGAGGTCGTTTGTCCTGTTCCCTCCTCTCCCGTACCAGTCTCTGTTCCCGAACCTATGGAACTGGACCCCAAGGAGCAACGCCGGGTTCGGTTATTGCATCATTTCTGCCTCTACTGCGGGAAAGCTGGACATCGGGTGATAACCTGCCCCCTGAGGCCTCAGCGTCCACAGTCTGAATCGGCAGAAAGACTCCAAGTCCTAGGCGATTGCAGGGAGGATCGCCTAGGACCACAGGTACGTCCTAGACTTCTGGTATCCTGCCAGGTTAGATTCCGGAACTTCTCCCGCCCAGGGCAGGCGTTTATTGATTCCGGAGCAGCCGCTAACCTGATAAGCATGCGTCTCGTTGAGCCCCTGAGGGCTGAATTTGTGGCGCTGAAGACGCCAATTCGTTTTGCTAGCATTGATGCTACCCCTCTTGCTTCGGGCTTGGTACGATGGAGGACCCCAGTGTTACAACTCACGGTGGGGGGTCGCCACTCGGAAACTCTATCATTCCTGGTGATGGAGAAAATGTCACTAGACATGGTACTAGGAATGCCGTGGCTGGCGTTGCACAACCCCCAATTCGATTGGACCACTGGGGAGCTAACCCAGTGGGGACCGTCCTGCCATAGCCATTGTGTTCCCTTTCCTCTCTGCTCAGTCGATACCGCTCTCAGGCCCTGAGATCTCACTTCCCTTCACACCCCGTCCGCCGGTCTTGCTGCTGATGCTGCCACCAATGCACTGCAGGGGGGGATGGAAGAAAGTGGTGGGGTCTCGTATGCAGTTGCGTAGTGTGGAGAGTCTGTCGGTATCTGAGCCGTACAGGGTGGGACAGAAGGGGTACCGGTCCTCTGGAAACCGCAAAAGGAGGGGTCGCAGGGGGTTCCATAAGTCTTTGTCAAAACCTGTTGTCCCTTCGGTGATTCAGTGAATTGAGCTCACTGCCAGTTACCGGTTCTGCTTACACCTAGCCAGTCTGTCTGCGGTTACCCTCAGTCAGTCCCTAGTTGCAGGGGGGTGGTATAGGGCTGGAACGTCACAGGAAGTAGTTGTAATGCCTCCCATGTCTTTCTATTGGCCAGAAAAGCGCGCTAATGTCTCAGAGATGAAAGTGAAAGTAACTCGAACATCGCGTGGTGCTCGCCTCGAGTAACGAGCATCTCGAACACCCTAATACTCGAACGAGTATCAAGCTCGGACGAGTATGCTCGCTCATCTCTATTCTTAATTCTAGCAGTTGTTTTCCTTTTGTCGGAAGGCACCCATTTAAAATTAACAGGTGTACCTTGTTTCTATTTTTTTTCGTTAGTGTGTTTTTTAAATACTGTTTAATGTTTTTATTGTTTATACGCAGACTCCTCTAACATTTCTGTAGCAGCAGTATAGGCAGACCCCTGTAACATTTAGGTAGCAGAGGTATAGACCGACCCCAGTACCATTTTTGTAGGTGCAGTATACGCAGACCCCATTACCATTTCTGTAGAAGTATAGGCAGACCCCAGTAACATTTCTGTAGCAGAAGTATAGGCAGACCCCTGGAACATTTACGTGGCAGAAGTATAGGCAGACCCCAGTAACATCCTTGCGGCAGCAGTATAGGCAGACCCCAGTAACATCCTTGTGGCAGCAGTATAGGCAGACCCCTGTAAAATTTACGTGGCAGTAGTATAGGCAGATCCCAGTAACATCCTTGTGGCAGCAGTATAGGCAGACCCCTGTAACATTTATGTGGCAGCAGTATAGGCAGACCCCAGGAACATCCTTGTGGCAGCAGTATAGGCAGACCCCAGGAACATTTAAGTAGCAGCAGTACAGGCAGACCCCAGGAACATTTAAGTGGCAGCAGTGTAGGCAGACCCCAGTAACATCCTTGTGGCAGCAGTGTAGGCAGACCCCAGTAACCTTTAAGTGGAAGCAGTATAGGCAGACCCCAATACATCTTTGTGGCAGCAGTATAGGCAGACCCCTGTAAAATTTACGTGGAAGCAGTATAGGCAGACCCCAGTAACATCCTTGTGGCAGAAGTATAGGCAGACCCCTGTAACATTTACGTGGCAGAAGTATAGGCAGACCCCAGGAACATTTAAGCGGCAGCAGTATAGGCAGACCCCAGTAATATTTATGGGGCAGCAGTACAGGCAGACCCCAGTAACATTTATGTGGCAGCAGTATAGGCAGACCCCAGTAACATCCTTGTGGCAGCAGTATAGGCAGACCCCAGGAACAATTATGTGGCAGCAGTATAGGCAGACCCCAGTAACATCCTTGTGGCAGCAGTATAGGCAGACCCCAGGAACATTTTAGTGGCAGCAGTATAGACAGACCCCAGTAACATTCTTGTGGCAGCAGTATAGGCAGATCCCTGTAAAATTTACATGTCAGCTGTATAGGCAGACCCCCAGTAACATTTAAGTGGCAGCAGTATAGGCAGACCCCAGTAACATCCTTGTGGCAGCAGTATAGGCAGACCCCTGTAAAATTTACGTGGCAGCAGTATAGACAGACCCCAATAACATCCTTGTGGCAGCAGTATAGGCAGACCTCTGTGTTTACTGTCAAATAGCCTGCAGGAGATTACAATCCAGAACAACAATAATTTTCATAGTGTGCCTCCAGCTAATCAGCCAAACCCCATACAAGGAACATCCCCTGTTTGGCCATCATATCCTTTGCAACCTAGTTTTCAGGCTCCTGCCTTTTATGACAATAACTCAGCTGCCATGTTTGATCCATCGACCATTTATAATCCATCTGCTTTTAAACCTTATACGTTTTAAAACCAAAATAATTGTACCGTTATGTTCTTAGTGAAGGGCATTCATATCTACAGTGTTAAAAAAAGTAATAATAATAATCCAAAGTTCTTAATTCTAACAATTGTTTTCCTTTTGCCGGAAGGCACCCATTTAAAATTAACGTGTACATTTTTAAAGATTGTTTCAATTTTTTTTTGTTAGTGTATTTTTAAATACTGTTTAATGTTTTTATTGTTTATACGCAGACCCCTCTAACATTTCTGTAGCAGCAGTATAGGCAGACCCCTGTAACATTTAGGTAGCAGAGGTATAGACTGACCCCAGTACCATTTTTGTAGGTGCAGTATACGCAAACCCCATTACCATTTCTGTAGAAGTATAGGCAGACCCCAGTAACATTTCTGTAGCAGAAGTGTAGGCAGACCCCTGGAACATTTACGTGGCAGAAGTATAGGCAGACCCCAGTAACATTTTTGTACCAGAAGTATAGGCAGACCCCAGTAACATTCTTGTAGCTCCAGTAAAGGCAGACCTCTGTAACATTTACGTGGCAGAAGTATAGGCAGACCCCAGTAACATTTAAGTGGCGGCTGTATAGCAGACCCCTGTAACATTTAAGTGTCAGCAGTATAGGCAGACCCCTGTAGCTTTCTTGTAGCAGAAGTATAGGCAGGCAGACCCCAGGAAAATTTCTGTAGTAATAGTATAGGCCAACCTCTGAAACATTGGGGTACCATCAGCATAGGCGAAGGCCAGAAAAATTAGTTGGATAAGAGTGTAGGCATGGGCCCGAAAAATAAGTGTACCTCTAAAAAATTTATCAACCGAGAGGGCAGGTGAAACCCATGAATATTTTTTGAAAGATACAGCTCACTGTTGCCTAATTTGTAACAGAGCCTGTAGGCAGCCCTCTTGAAAAAATTGGTTCATGTTAAATTATCTATATTTTTGAAACTTTGAAAAATTGCAAAAACATTAGTAGATGAGCCTTTTAGGCCGCAGAAAAATGAGCCTTTTTGGCCGTTCAGCACGATGACATGTTGTTTCTGGAGGAGGAGTAGCAGGAGGAGGACTAATGTCAGAGACAGATTGACAAAGACAAATGCCCCTTATTTTCCGGTGATAGAGAAGCATGCTTTTATCTGCGGTTGCAGCAAAAAGAATCTTTAGGTTCCGCTGCTCTCCGCCGGTGGGGAAGAGAAGTCTGGGGAAATCCAGGCTTTGTTCATCTTTATGTGTGTAAGCAGGTCGGCACTGGCAATTGACAGGCGGGTACGCTTGTCCGTGATGATTCCCCCAGCTGCACTAAACTCCCTCTCTGACAAGACGCTAGCGGCAGGGCAAGCCAGCACCTCCAGGGCATACAGCGTAAGTTCCTGCCACGTGTCCAGCTTTGACACCCAATAGTTGTATAGAGCAGAGGCATCACGGAGGACGGTGGTACGATCGGCTACGTACTCCCTCACCATCTTTTTACAGTGCTCCCTCCGACTCAGCCTTGACTGGGGAGTGGTGACGCAGTCTTGCTGGAGAGGCATAAAGCTGGCAAAGGCCTTGGAGAGTGTTCCCCTGTCTGCGCTGAACATGCTGCTTGATCTCCGTGCCTCCCCTGCTACTTGGCCCTCGGAACTGCGCCTTCTGCCGCTAGCACTGTCAGATGGGAAGTTTACCATCAGTTTGTCCACCAGGGCCCTGTGGTATTGCATCACTCTCTAACCCCTTTCCTCTTCGGGAATGAGAGTGGAAAGGTACTCCTTATACCGTGGGTCGAGAAGAGTGTACACCCAGTAATCCGTAGTGGCCAGAATGCGTCTAACGCAAGGGTCACGAGAAAGGCAGCCTAACATGAAGTCAGCCATGTGTGCCAGGGTCCCAGTATGCAACATATCGCTGTGCTCACTAGGAAGATCACTTTCAGGATCCTCCTCCTCCTCTTCCTCATCCACAGGCCATGCACACTGAACAGATGGGAGGCAAGCAGCATGGGTACCCTCAGCAGTGGGCTCAGCTGTCTATTCCCCCTCCTCCCCCTCCTACTCCTCCAAAACACGCTGAGATATAGACATGAGGGTGCTCTGACTATCAAGCGACATACTCTCTTCCCCCGTCTCCTGTTCCGAGCGCAAAGCGTCAGCCTTTATGCTTTGCAGTGAACTTCTCAGCCGGCATAGCAGAGGAATGGTGACGCTAATGATTGCAGCATCGCCACTCACCATCTGGGTAGACTCCTCAAAGTTTCTAAGGACCTGGCAGATATCTGCCATCCAGGCCCACTCCTCGGTAAAGAATTGAGGAGGTAGACTCCCACTAGGCCGTCCATGTTGGAGTTGGTCTACGCTGTTCATACAGCCTGGCCAACATGTGCAGCGTAGAATTCCACCCTGTGGACACATCGCACAGCAGTTGGTGCTCTGGCAGATTAAACCGATGTTGCAAGGTCCTCAGGGTGGCAGCGACCGTGGTGGACTTGCGGAAATGTGCGCAGACGCGGTGCACCATGCTGAGCAGGTCAGACAAGTGGGGGTAGTTTTTCAGAAACCGCTGAACCACCAAATTGAAGATGTGGGCCAGGCATGGCACGTGTGTGAGGCTGGCGAGCTGCAGAGCCGCCACCAGGTTACGGCCATTTTCACACACGACCATGCCCGGTTCAAGGCTCAGCGGCAAAAGCCAGAGGTTGGTCTGCTCTGTCAGGATGTGTGCGGTCCCAGGCTCTGACTCGGTCCCAGCCTCCACCAAATTCACCCAGTGTACCGTCAGGGAGATATAGTGGCCCTGCCCGCCAGTACTTGTCCACATGTCCGTGGTTAAGTGGACCTTCTCAGTAACCATGTTGGTAAGGGCACGATTGATGTTGCGGGAGACGTGCTGGTGTAGGGCTGGGACGGCACACCGGGAAAAATAGTGGCGACTGGGGACCATCGCCGCCATCATGTTTTTGAAAGCCTGTGTTTCCACAAGCCTGTACGGCAGCATCTCCAGGCTGATCAATTTGGCAATGTGCACGTTTAAAGCTTGAGCATGCGGGTGCGTGGCGGCGTATTTGTGCTTTCGCTCCAACGCTTGCGCTAGTGACAGCTGGACACTGCGCTGACAAACATTGCTGGATGGGGTCGAGGACAGCAGAGGTGAGTGTGTTGGTTCAGGCCGGGAGGCGCTAGTGCCTGTGTCCTGAGAGGGGGGTTGGATCTGAGTGGCAGGTTGGGGCACAGGGGGAGAGGCAGTGGTGGGACCTGAGACATTTGCCGTAAGTCCCCAGCCTCATCACCCGGACCCCGGGAACTTTCCAAAGGTTGGGCATCGGTCACGACAAACTCCTAAGGTGAGAGAGGAACCATTTCTTCCTAATCAAGGCAGGGGCCTGAGAACAGTTCCTGGGAGTCTGTCTGCTCATCAGAATGTGTCATTTTCATGGAGTGAGGAGGCTGGGAAGAAGGAGGAGCAGCAGCGAGAGGATTCAGAGTTGCAGCAGTGGACGCCGTAGAAGACTGGTTGATACATTGCTGGATGCATTTTCTGCCATCCACGACAGGACCTGCTCACACTGCTCTGTTTGTAATAAAGGTCTACCACGTGGACCCAAAAATTGTGATATGAAGCTGGGGACCCCAGAAACGTGCCTCTCTCCTAATCCCGCAGCAGCCGGCTGCGATTCACCTGGACCAGGAACTCGGCCTGTGCCCATACCCTCACTTAGACCTCCGCGTCCACGTCCCTGTCCTCTAGCCCTACCCCTCAGCATGGATTACGAATAGAGCAGACACAGAGCGGTGTAAATAATTATGGAATTATTGGCATACAGTTGAAGGCTGACAGCGGTATTGTAACACTAATTCCAGGCAGAAACAAAGAATACAGAAGGCTGCAAACAGGCCTAGCCATGCAATAGTGATGCACTACAACTTCCACCAGACAACCTGTAAAATGCACACGGTCAGAGCTAGCCGTAAGAAGGAGCCTTTATTTTAATTTTTTGAAAAAGAATACAGGCTATATAGCGTGTATATGACTTTTCCTCTATCAGTGGCTGTCGCCGTACGCTGTGTGTGAAGTTGACGGCAGACACAGAGCGGTGTAAAAAATTATGGAATTATTGGCGTACAGTTGGAGGCAGACAGCGGTATTGTAACGCTAACTCCAGGTAGAAGCAAAGAATACGGAAGGCTGCAAAGAGGCCTAGCTGTGCAATACTGATGCACTGCAACTCCCACCAGACACCCAGTAAATTTCAGACGGTCAGGGGTAGCCCAACAAAGGAGCTTTTATTTTAATTTTTTTGAAAAAGAATACAGGCTATATAGCGTGTATATAACTTTCCCTCTATCAGTGGCTGTGGCCGTACGCTGTGCGTGAAGTTGACGGCAGACACAGAGCGGTGTAAATAATTATGGAATTATTGGTGTACAGTTGGAGGCTGACAGCGGTATTGTAACGCTAACTCCAGGCAGAAACAAAGAATATGGAAGGCTGCAAACAGGCCTAGCCGTGCAATAGTGATGCACTACAACTCCCACCAGACAACCTGTAAAATGCACATGGTCACAGGTAGCCCTAAGAAGGAGCTTTTTAAAAAAAATTTTTTGAAAAAGAATACAGGCTATATAGCGTGTATATGACTTTCCCTCTATCAGGGGCTGTCGCCGTATGCTGTGCCTGAAGCTGACGGCAGACACAGAGTGGTGTAAAAAGTTATGGAATTATTGGCGTACAGTTGGAGGCTGACAGCGGTAATGTAATGCTAACTGCAGCCAGAAAAAAATTATACGGAAGGCTGGAAAAATGTCTGGCTCTGCAATAGTGATGCACTACAACTCCCAGCAACCATGCAGTAAAATGCACACGGTCACAGGTAGCCCTAAGAAGGAGCTTTTAACAAAAAATTTTGGAAAAAGAATATAGGCTATATAGCGTATATATGACTTTCCCTCTATCAGGGGCTGTCGCTATACGCTGTGCGTGAAGTTGACGGCAGACACAGAGCGGTGTAAAAAATTATGGAATTATTGGCGTACAGTTGGAGGCTGACAGCGGTAATGTAACGCAAATTGCAGCCAGAAAAAAATTATATGGAAGGCTGGAAAAAGGTCTGGCTCTGCAATAGTGATGCACTACAACTCCCAGCAGCCATGCAGTAAAATGCACACGGTCACAGGTAGCCCTAAGAAGGAGCTTTTTAAAAAAAAATTTGGAAAAAGAATACAGGTTATATAGCGTGTATATGACTTTCCCTCTATCAGGGGCTGTCGCCGTACGCTGTGCGTGAAGTTGACGGCAGACACAGAGCGGTGTAAAAAATTATGGAATTATTGGCGTACAGTTGGAGGCTGACAGCGGTAATGTAACGCAAACTGCAGCCAGAAAAAAATTATACGGAAGGCTGGAAAAAGGTCTGGCTCTGCAATAGTGATGCACTACAACTCCCAGCAGCCACGCAGTAAAATGCACACAATCACAGGTAGCCCTAAGAAGGACCATTGGGGTTTTTGTAGACAGGATTCTACACTACCACTGTCCCTGTCTCACCAGCACTGTCCCTATAGTCTGTATAATAGACTGCAGACTGACAACGCTATAGCTGTAATGGCCTGCACAGCCCGAGATGAAAAAAAAAAATTGTGCAAAACTGCTCCCAGCCAGCCACAACAGTAATGCCCACGGTCAGATGTGGTCCTAAGAAGGACCATTGGGGTTCTTGAAGACGCTAACACTATCCCTGAATGAGCAACAGCACCTTCCCTAATCTCTGCCAGCATGTGTCTGAGGCAAGCCGAGGGCGGGACCGCTTTAAATACTCAGTGGTCACTTGATCTCACCAGCCACTCACTGCAGGGGGGTGGGATAGGGCTGGAACCTCACAGGAGGAAGTTGTAATGCCTTCCCTGCATGTCTATTGGCTAAAAAATGGCGCTAAACATGCACGGAAGGAAATGGAATAGACTCATGGTGCTCGTCTCGAGTAAGGGCTCCAATCCACTTGCGTTTTTTTCACGTGTTATAGCTTGCTTTTTTTCATGCTATATTGCTGCTTTTTTTTCACGCGATTGTCAATGGGACTTTCTAATGTTAAAAACGCACCAACTTGCAAAGCGTTTTTAACATTAGAAAGTTCCATTGACAATAGCGTGAAAAAAAAGCAGCAATATAGCATGAAAAAAGGCAAGCTATAACGCGTGAAAAAAACGCAATTATGCAGGAGCCCATACAGTATGAAAAAAGGCAAGCTATAATGTGTAAAAAAAAAAACGCAAGTGGGTTGGAGCCCTAACGAGCATCTCGAGTACCCTAATACTCGAGCGAGTATGCTCGCTCATCTCTAGTCTGTAGCAAACAAGTCTTGCCAAATGAATCTAATTTCCTTCTATGACAAAATTACCAACTGGATTGATCAGGATAATGCAGTACATATAGTATATCTTGACTTTAGTAAAGCATTTGACAAAGTATCTCATAACATACTTGTGTAATGTCAAAAAATGTTCAAATATGGGATTGACAAAGCATTAGAGATGAGCGAACGTACTCGTCCGAGCTTGATACTCGTTCGAGTATTAGCATATTCGAGATGCTCGTTACTCGAGACGAGTACCACGCGATGTTCGAGTTACTTTCACTTTCATCTCTGAGACGTTAGCGCGCTTTTCTGGCCAATAGAAAGACAGGGAAGGCATTACAACTTCCCCCTGCGACGTTCAAGCCCTATACCACCCCCCTGCAGTGAGTGGCTGGCGAGATCAGGTGTCACCCGAGTATATAAATCGGCCCCTCCCGCGGCTCGCCACAGATGCATTCTGACATAGTTCAGGGAAAGTGCTGTCTTGCTGGAGTTGCTATAGGGAGAGTGTTAGGAGTTATTTTAGGCTTCAAGAACCCCAACGGTCCTTCTTAGGGCCACATCTAACCGTGTGCAGTAGTGTGGAGGCTGCTTTTTGCAGTGTTGCACTTTTTTTTTTTTTTTGTATATCGGCCGTGCAGAGCATTGCGTCCTGCAGTAATTTTACATTGTCCAGGGCCAGTAGTGGTGAGGCAGGGACAGAAGACATATTTAGTGTATATAGGCAGTGGGCCTTTCCAAAAACATTTGGGGAAAAAAATTTGGGCTGCCTGTGACCGTCCTCAGTGTACTGGGTCTCTGCTGGGGGTAGTTGTCCTAATTCATACGCAGCCAGCTAAGTGTTACAGCAGGCTTGAGCAAAATTCTTTCCTGGCTCTGCTGTGCGTTCTGTAAGCGAAGTCAGCCTCCAACCACAGGCCAATAAGCTGCATATTTAATTACAGCGTTCTGTTTCTGCACTACTGGTAATACACCATGCTGAGGGGTAGGAGTAGGCCTAGAGAACGTGGACGCGGCCAAGGACGCAGAGGCCCAAGTCAGGGTGTGGGCACAGGCCAAGCTCCTGATCCAGGTGTATCGCAGCCGACTGCTGCGAGATTAGGAGAGAGGCACGTTTCTGGTGTCCCCACATTCATCTCACAATTAATGGGTCCACGCAGTAGACCTTTATTAGAAAATGAGCAGTGTGAGCAGGTCCTGTCGTGGATGGCAGAAAGTGCATCCAGCAATCTATCGACCACCCAGACTTCTGCGCCGTTCACTGCTGCAACTCTGAATCCTCTGGCTGCTCCTCCTCCTTCCTCCCAGCCTCCTCACTCCATTACAATGACACATTCTGAGGAGCAGGCATACTCCCAGGAACTGTTCTCGGGCCCCTGCCCAGAATGGGCAGCAATGGTTCCAAATCCTCTCCCACTGGAGGAGTTTGTCGTGACCGATGCCCAACCTTTGGAAAGTTCCCGGGTCCGGGGGATGACGCTGGGGACTTCCGGCAACTGTCTCAAGAGCTTTCAGTGGGTGAGGAGGACGATGAGACACAGTTGTCTATCAGTGAGGCAGTAGTAAGGGCAGTAAGTCCGAGGGAGGAGCGCACAGAGGATTCGGAGGAAGAGCAGCAGGACGATGAGGTGACTGACCCCACCTGGTTTGCTACGCCTACTGAGGATAGGTCTTCAGAGGGGGAGGCCAGGGCAGCAGCAGGGCAGGTTGGAAGAGGCAGTGCGGTGGCCAGGAATAGAGGTAGGGCCAGACCGAATCATCCACCAACTGTTTCCCAAAGCGCCCCCTCGCGCCATGCCACCCTGCAGAGGCCGAGGTGCTCATAGGTCTGGCAGTTTTTCACAGAGTGCAGACGACCGACGAACAGTGGTGTGCAACCTGTCTCGCTAAGATCAGCCGGGGAGCCACCACCACCAGCCTCACCACCACCAGCATGTGCAGACATATGATGGCCAAGCACCCCACAAGGTGGGACGAAGGCCGTTCACCGCCTCCGGTTTGCACCGCTGCCTCTCCCCCTGTGCCCCAACCTGCCACTGAGATCCAACCCCCCTCTCAGGACACAGGCACTACCGTCTCCTGGCCTGCACCCACACCCTCAACTCCGCTGACCTCGGCCCCATCCACCAATGTCTCTCAGCGCACCGTCCAGCCGTCGCTAGCGCAAGTGTTGGAGCGCAAGCGCAAGTACGCCGCCATGCACCCGCACGCTCAAGCGTTAATCGTGCACATAGCCAAATTTATCAGCCTAGAGATGCTGCCGTATAGGGTTGTGGAAACGGAGGCTTTCAAAGGTATGATGGCGGCGGCGGCCCCGCGCTACTCAGTTCCCAGTCGCCACTACTTTTCCCGATGTGCCGTCCCAGCCCTGCACGACCACGTCTCCCGCAACATTGTACGCGCCCTCACCAACGCGGTTACTGCCAAGGTCCACTTAACAACGGATACGTGGACAAGCACAGGCGGGCAGGACCACTATATCTCCCTGACGGCACATTGGGTGAATTTAGTGGAGGCTGGGACAGAGTCAGAGCCTGGGACCGCTCACGTCCTGCCCACCCCCAGAATTGCGGGCCCCAGCTCGGTGGTGGTATCTGCGGAGGTGTATGCTTCCTCCACTAAACCACCCTCCTCCTCCGCAACCTCTGTCTCGCAATCAAGATGTGTCAGCAGCAGCACGTCGGCAGCAGTCGGTGTCGCGCGGCGTGGCAGCACAGCGGTGGGCAAGCGTCAGCAGGCCGTGCTGAAACTACTCAGCTTAGGAGATAAAAGGCACACGGCCCACGAACTGCTGCAGGGTCTGACAGAGCAGACCGACCGCTGGCTTGCGCCGCTGAGCCTCCAACCAGGCATGGTTGTGTGTGACAACGGCCGTAACCTGGTGGCGGCTCGGCAGCCTCACGCACGTGCCATGCCTGGCCCACGTCTTTAATTTGGTGGTTCAGCGCTTTCTGAAAAACTACCCACGCTTGTCAGACCTGCTCGGAAAGGTGCGCCGGCTCTGCGCACATTTCTGCAAGTCCCACACGGACGTCTACCCAGATGGTGAGCGGGGATGCTGCAATCATTAGCGTCACCATTCCTCTGCTATGCCTCTTGAGAAGTTCCCTGCAAAGCATAAAGGCAGACGCTTTGCGCTCGGAAACAGAGCCGGGGGAAGACAGTATGTCGCTGGATAGTCAGAGCACCCTCCTGTCTATATCTCAGCGCATTGAGGAGGAGGAGGAGGAGCATGAGAAGGATGAGGAGGAGGGGGAATTGACAGCTTGGCCCACTGCTGAGGGTACCCATGCTGCTTGCCTGTCATCCTTTCAGCGTGTATGGCCTGAGGAGGAGGAGGAGGATCCTGAAAGTGATCTTCCTAGTGAGGACAGCCATGTGTTGCGTACAGGTACCCTGGCACACATGGCGGACTTCATGTTAGGATGCCTTTCTCGTGACCCTCGCGTTACACGCATTCTGGCCACTACGGATTACTGGGTGTACACACTGCTCGACCCACGGTATAAGGAGAACCTTTCCACTCTGATACCCGAAGAGGAAAGGGGTTCGAGAGTGATGCTATACCACAGGACCCTGGCGGACAAGCTGATGGTAAAATTCCCATCCGACAGCGCTAGTGGCAGAAGGCGCAGTTCTGAGGGCCAGGTAGCAGGGGAGGCGCGGAGATCATGCAGCATGTACAGCACAGGCAGGGGAACACTCTCTTAGGCCTTTGACAGCTTTCTGGCTCCCCAGCAAGACTGTGTCACCGCTCCCCAGTCAAGGCTGAGTCGGCGGGAGCACTGTAAAAGGATGGTGAGGGAGTACGTAGCCGATCGCACTACCGTCCTCCGTGACGCCTCCGCCCCCTACAACTACTGGGTGTCGAAGCTGGACACGTGGCCTGAACTCGCGCTGTATGCCCTGGAGGTGCTTGCTTGTCCTGCGGCTAGCGTCTTGTCAGAGAGGGTGTTTAGTGCGGCTGAGGGAATCATCACAGATAAGCGTACCCGCCTGTCAACCGACAGTGCCGACAAGCTTACACTCATCAAGATGAACAAAGCCTGGATTTCCCCAGACTTCTCTTCCCCACTAGCGGACAGCAGCGATACCTAAGCAATACGTAGGCTGCACCCGCGGATGGAAGCATCGTTCTCTATCACCATCAAAAACGGGGACATTTTTGCTTCATCAATCTGTGTAAAATATTCATCCTCCTCCTCCTGCTCCTCCTCCTGAAACGTCACGTAATCACGCAAACGGGCAATTTTTCTTAGGCCCACAAGGCTCAGTCATATAATTTTTCTAAACAATTTTTATACGTTTCAATGCTCATTAAAGCGTTGAAACTTGCACCTGAACCAATTTTTATTTTAACTAGGCTGCCTCCAGGCCTAGTTACAAATTAAGCCACATTAACCAAAGCGATTAATGGGTTTCACCTGCCCTCTTGGTTGGGCATGGGCAATTTTTCTGAGGTACATTAGTACTGTTGGTACACCAATTGTTTGGGGCCCTCGCCTACAGTGTAATCCAATTAATTTTTGGCCCACCTGCATTAAAGCTGACGTTACCTCAGCTGTGCTGGGCACTGCAATGGGATATATTTATGTACCGCCGGTGGGTTCCAGGGAGCCACCCATGCTGTGGGTGCACACGGAATTCCCATTGCGGAGTTGTACCTGCCTGTGACTATTTATAATAAACGCGGTCTGACTGGGGCATGCAGACACCTTGACAGAATGAATAGTGTGTGGCACATAGGTTTCCCATTGCTATGCCCACGTGTGCAGCTCCTGATGGCGGTGGCACAGGATTATATTTCTCATTGCTTCTGTACAGCATTGTGGGCTATCGCCCCGCCCCTTTTAAAGAGGGTTGCTGCCTAGCCGTGCCAACCCTCTGCAGTGTGTGCCTGTGGTTCCTCCTCAAGGCAGACGCACTTATAAATAGACATGAGGGTGGTGTGGCATGAGGGCAGCTGAAGGCTGCGCAGGGACACTTTGGTGTGCGCTGTGGACACTGCGTCGTGCGCGTGCGGGGGCGGGGGGTGGGCAGCATGTAACCCAGGAGAAGTGGCAGCGTAGTGTCATGCAGGCAGTGATTGTGCTTTGTTGGAGGTAGTGTGCTGCTTAGCTAAGGTATGCATTGCTAATGAGGGCTTTTCAGAAGTAAAAGTTGTTGGGAGGGGGGGGGGGGGCACTCTTGCCGCTATTGTGGCTTAATAGTGGGACCTGGGAACTTGAGATGCAGCCCAACATGTAGCCCCTCGCCTGCCCTATCCGTTGCTGTGTCGTTCCCATCACTTTCTTGAATTGCCCAGATTTTCACAAATGGAAACCTTAGCGAGCATCGGCGATATACAAAAATGCTCGAGTCACCCATTGACTTCAATGGGGTTCGTTACTCGAAACGAACCCTCGAGCATCGCGATAATTTCGTCCCGAGTAACGAGCACCCGAGCATTTTGGTGCTCGCTCATCTCTACAAAGCATCTGTTAGGAGGTTTCACAACTGGCTGAGTGATCGTACTCAAAGAGTGGTCATAAATGGCTGCACATCCAAGTGGAAGAATGTATCAAGTGGGGTACACCAAGGCTCTATCCTAGTCCCAGTGTTGTTCAACATTTTTATAAATGATCTAGATCTAGGAAATTGAGGGAACACTGATCAAATTTGCAGACGACACAAAGTTATTAAAAATAACACGAGCAGAGAAAGGGTTTAAAATGATCTAGACAAGCTTGAACAGTGGGTGGTGACTCTTAAATGGCATTTAACAGAGAGAAATGCAAATTCCTACATCTGGGCAAGAAAAATGAAAAAAAAAAAACACATACAGCATAGGAGTAATTGAGCTAAGCAGCACATGTGAAAAAGACTTGGGTATAATTATAAATCACAAACTGAACATAAATCAACTTGTGTGATGCAGCAGCAAAAAAGGCTAACACAATTCTGGGATGTATTAAGAGAAGCATAGAGTCGAGATCACGTGAGGTCTATATCCTCCTCTACTCTTCCTTAGTCATACCTAATCTGGAATACTGTGTCCAGTTCTGCGCACCCCAACTTAAAAAAGACATAGACAAACAGGAGCAAGTTCAGAGAAGAGTTACCAGGATGGTGAGCGGTCTGCAAATCATGTCCTATGAGGAACGGTTAGAGGATCTGGGAATGTTTAGCTTGCAAAAAAAAAAAAAAGGCTTATAGGAGACTTAATAGCTGTCTACTAGAGATGAGCAAGCACACTCGTCTGAGCTTCATACTCGTTTGAGTATTAGGCTACTCGAGATGCTCGGTACTCGAGTCGAGCAACTCGCGGTACTAGTGTCACTTTCATTTCCCTTCCCCGCATGTTTAGCGCCATTTTTTAGCCAATAAACATGCAGGGAAGGCATTACCACCTCCTGCTGTGATGTGCGAGCCCTGTGCACGTCTACAGCAGTGGGTGGCTGGGCCGATCAGGTCACCGCCAAGTACTTAAACTGGTGCCGCCCGCGGCTCGCCTCAGACGCATGCTGGCAGAGATTAGGGAAAGAGCTGCAGCTGAGATAGGGAAAGTATTAGAGTAGGGATCCTCTCTTCAAGAACCCCAACGGTCCTTCTTAGGGCTACTCCTCATTGTGTGCATTAGTTTTGTAGCTGGCTGGGAGCAGTAGTGCACCAATATTTTTTTTTTTAAAGCATCTAGGCCTGTGCAGAGCATTTCACCTATACCGTTCTCTGTGTGCAGTGCATTAGGCAGAGTTCTCATTGCTAAACAGTATGCTAATTTTTGCTGGGCCACTGCAGAGCATTTGAGCTATACCGTTCTCTGTGTGCAGTGCATTAGGCAGAGTTCTCATCACTAAACAGTATGCTAATTTTCCCTGGGCCTATACAGAGCATTTCAGCTATGCCGTTCTCTGTGTGCAGTGCATTAGGCCGAGTTCTCATCACTAAACAGTATGCTAATTTTCCCTGGGCCCCTGCAGAGCATTTCAGCTATACCGTTCTCTGTGTGCAGTGCATTAGGCAGAGTTCTCATCACTAAACAGTATGCTAATTTTCCCTGGCTCTGTACAAAGTATTTCAGCTATACCATCTTCGGTGTGCAGTGCATTAGGCAGAGTTCTCATCGCTAAACAGTACACTAATATTTCCTGGGCCACTGCAGAGCATTTCAGCTATACCATTCTCTGTGTGCAGTGCATTAGGCAGAGTTCTCATAGCTAAACAGTACGCTAATTTTCCCTGGGCCTATACAAAGCATTTCAGCTATACCGTTCTCTGTGTGCAGTGCATTAGGCAGAGTTCTCATTGCTAAACAGTACGCTATTTTTTCCTAGGCCCCTGCAGAGCATTTCAGCTATACCATTCTCTGTGTGCAGTGCATTAGGCAGATTTCTCATTGCTAAACAGTACGCTAATATTTCCCAGGCCACTCCTGAGCATTTCAGCTATACAGTTCTCTCTGTGCAGTGCATTAGGCAGAGTTCTCATTGCTAAACAGTACGCTAATTTTTCCTGTGCCACTGCAGAGCATTTCAGCTATACCATTCTCTGTGTGCAGTGCATTAGGCAGAGTTCTCATTGCTAAACAGTATGCTAATTCTCCCTGGGCCTGTACAGAGCATTTCAGCTATACCATTCTCTGTGTGCAGTGCATTAGGCAGAGTTCTCATCGATAAACAGTATGCTAGATTTTCGTGGACCACTGCAGAGCATTTCACCTATACCGTTCTTTGTGTGCACTGCCTTCGGCAGAGTTTTCATCGCTAAACAGTACACTAATATTTCTTGGGCCCCTGCACAGCATTTCAGCTATATCGTTCTCTGTGTGAAGTGCATTAGGCAGAGTTCTCATCGCTAAACAGTATGCTAATTTTCCCTGGGTCCGTACAGAACATTTCACCTATACCGTTCTCTATGTTGGGTGAAGTAGCCGCAGTTATCAGCACTATCTACTGGGTTAATACTTCTCTGCCCCTTTGCAGAGCATCTCACAATACACTTTCCTTGTGGGCGGTGAAGTAGCCGCAGTTATCTGCACTATCCACTTGGTTAATAGTTCTCTGTCCCTGTGCAGAGCATCTTACAATATACTTTCCTTGTGGGCGGTGAAGTAGCTGCAGTTATCAGCACTATCCACTGGGTTAATAGTTCTCTGTCACTCCATACAGCCTCTCTTATCTACAAGTCTCTGTAAGTGGTAAATTACCCCTAGCTATCAGTGCAAGACAGCGGTTTCATTTTTTCTGTCACAGCATAGAGCCTCTGTTATCCACAAGTCTCTGTGTGCAGTGAATTAGCCTCAGTTCTCAGCGCTATACAGTGGGTTAATTTATTTGGACCCTGCCCTATCCTTTATCTGACATAATGAGGAGTAGGGGTAAGGGTCGAGGACGCGGGCACGGGCGTCAAAGTGAGGGTGTGGGCACAGGCCGTGTTGAATCGCTGCTGGCTGCAGAGGGATTAGGAGAGCACCTCAACTCCTCACTCCCCAACTTCATATCACAATTTGCGGGTCCGCGTGGCAGACCTTTGTTAAGGACCGTTACACATGACCGGTCACATTAACCTTTCAAGCCTTGGGTTCCAAATCAGTTCATACCTGGATGCATCAGAGAGACCAAAAACTATCTGATTCATAGTAATTAGCTCTCACAGATATGTAGAGATGGGCCGCGGCAAGTATATACAGCCCACTCTGCTTAAGGCGCGTACACTGAAAAGTTTATTGACTGACTATAGTTCTAATACAGAAAATGAATACGTCATTAGTCATGAGGTTTAATTTCATTGGGTTAGAAATAACATTAGAATCATGCACTGTTTAGTGAGAATATATTTATGTTCTCAAGCTTCAGCGTTATCTCGTCCTCCCTGGTCCTCCCTTTGTTATTCAACTTGCTGTAGTACAGTCAGTTCCCTTGTCCAAGTTTTTCTGAAAGTGTGGGAGGACTTTTTCCTGATGAGAACTGTTGTCCAGACTTGGTTCTCATGAAAAAGAACAGAGAGAGACACATCATTACACATTGTACCGAATATACTGCTCTAAAGCTATTTCTGCTTGAATAATTGTTTCACTACACACAAGCTTATTTACATCTTATAATGCTCCATTTTGTATCTAGCGGCCATTTTGAGACAGATTCTTCCATTTTATGAGCCTGTACTTTCTCAATTCCCCCTAGAAACTGTCTCAAAATAAACGATACTTTATAACTTCTACTGGGCGGGGTAAGGTTTGCTTTCCCTATCTCTAGCTTATGATCTATGCCCTACCTATCATTGTTGGTCAGCTGTCCAAGGGCTAATCCCTTCCCCGACAACTAATCCTAACTAACTAAACGCGAAGACCTGATGGACACAGAAGGGATCTACAACATACATGCTACTCTATTCTAATGGCTGGGAGACTGGAGTGGTCACCCCTGTTTCTGCTGAGACAGATCCATAAGGGGACAAATCGCTCTGTTGTATTATAGGCATATAGCCATTGCCTGGGGTTTCCGCATCAACATACACGAGAGCAACAGGCACCATCTGGTCTGTAAGCCTAGCACAGGAGCGTCTTATGCTGGGCACAATACAGACAGAAAGTAGCAGGAGTATGATAAGAGTAACCAGAATCCCTATTCCTATCTGCATCAAGAATTGTTTCCATTGTCCGGTCCGTGCAAACCACTCAACCCAGGGGTTAGTTATCCCAGAATTACGCTTCAGCTCTTCTGACAATGTGGTCAATTTCTTCATTGCGATAGTCACTTTACCTGTGGGGCCCTGTGTTATCTGGAATATATGTACAGCAAGTTTTCACCAATCATTTTACAAACCCCACCTTTCTCGGCTAGCATCATATCCAGAGCCACTCGGTTCCGGAAAGCCATGGTGGCCGTGGGGCCCAACTGATCAGCAAGCCCCTAAAGTGCATCTCTTGTATAGCTCACGAACCCCTGCTGGTTGTAATATATATACAAACATTCTTATTGATGGTTACTATTCCAAACAGGGACTCAAATCCGGCCTTAACTTGATCCCTGGCTTTAAACTCATCTGACACCCCCCCCTTGGCACTCTGATTGCATCTATATATATATACACACATGTGGATCAAACCTGCCACCTGGTTTCAGATTGTGACGCTCGTCTGCAGGACCTGAGAGAGAAGCAGAGACCACAGAATGCGTTATTGACAATTCCTTGGAGAGGCCTATGACAAAATTAACAAGAGAATCATTTCCCAAACTTGGCTACTGTGACATGTACCCTCCGGAGAAAAAGAAAAACTAATGGAAGACACTCAATTCAAGATTTGCCCGTTTCCCACTACTCCGTGGACGGTAGGGTGTGTGAAAAGCCTGGAATATACCCAAAGCAGACATGATGTATTGCATTATTTCACCTGTGACATTTGTACCTTTGTTTGACTCAATCACTTCCGGTACCCCATATCTGCGGATTACCTCATTCATGAGCTTCTGTACAGTTACCTGCTTATTTACTTTGGTAACAGAGTAGGTCTCCAACCTGAAAAGAAATCAACAACAAGCACATATTCATGCTTCCCAACAAGTGGGAGCTGAATGTAGCCAATTTGCAATCCCTGAAATGGGTAGAGTGGTCTAGGCAAGTGTTATGTGGCAAATTTACTTCTGCCCTGTTGCTTACGGCAAAGATCATGCAAAATTGGACAAGTGATGATGCAGCAACTACAGGAAACCCAGGAGCCACTCGTCCTTGTTCAAGCGTCGAGATCATTGCTGCTTTGAACGGGGTGCTGGATGAGGCAAGCATCGCCACCATGCTTAAGGAGGTGCTAGAAGGCCTGGAGTACCTGCATAAGAACGGCCAGATCCACAGGGATGTTAAGGCTGGAAACATCCCCCTGGGTGAAGACGGCTCAGTGCAGATCGCAGATTTTGGCGTCAGCGCGTTTCTAGCCACAGGAGGCGACATCACCAGGAATAAAGTCAGAAAGACCTTTGTGGGCACGCCATGTCGGACGGCACCGGAGGCGATGGAGCAGGCCAGAGGACACGACCTCAAGGCGGACATCTAGACCCCCGGTAGGTGTGTCTTTCCGTGCATTCGCTGGGCCATCATGGGGCACAGGGACCGTGGTGGGCAAGTTCTGTTGACTGTTCGCCATTCACCGTCCCATTTCTGCTGCTCCCCTATTTAGTCCATTTGTCTTTTTCTTCATTGCTGGCTTGTAACTGTAAAGTCTTTAGCATATCAAAGTCCAAGTTTGTATCAAAGTCCAAGTTCATATCAAAGTAGTCAAAGTCCAAGGTTTATATCAAAGTCCAAAGTTATTGTCAAATTCTTCTTTTCTTCCACGGCTTGAGGGCCGCTGCCTTTGCTGTGTGGTCTGTGATGGCGTTGCCTCTTGTTTCTCCGGTGTAGGAATTGGTGTGAGCTTTCCACTTTGTCACCACTGCACCATTCTTAACAAGCTGTCTGGCCTTCCATGTTAGGCCGTAGTCATGAGCTATGCCAAATGCATACCGGGAGTCAGTGTAAGTGTTTGCCGTCTTACCTTCTACCACTCCACACGCCTCAGTGAGGGCCTGTAACTCCGCTTCCTGTCCTGGGACATGCGGAGGCATTCTGCTTTTAGGACATCTTGTTGCGTGACCACTGCATATCCAGCGTGGAGTCGTCAATTACCCTGGTACCATCTACAAAAACAACTCAGAATATGCATTATTAACAAGGGCTTTCAATTACCATTTATTATGGCCACCTGTTCTGGCAACATGATGGCTTCCATTAGTAAACTTACAGCTTTTCTATTCTTGATGGAGGAAACACAAAAGGCTTAGTGATACATTGAGGTAACTATTTGGGTCAGGATATTGTGGTGCCCTCGGGAATTGGCCAGGCATCTAATATCAGCTTCATGCATCTGGGAAACTGGTTTTGGGCTATTCTGTGCCCCTTATGGCAGCACTGTCCAACAGTACTGCTTTCCTCTGAAAAGAAATGCAAACAAATACTGACAGTCTGGCTGGCCCTTTAAACTCTTTCTCTTTAACGGGGAACAAAAGGGGTATTGGCTGGGAAGACACATTCCTTAAGGGCTTTAAGTTAACATAAAGAAGAGACAATGTCTGCAACTGCATCTTCCTGGACATGTGCCAGGGGGTACTGATGGACCAAGGGGGCTAAGAGCTTGGTCCTCTGCGTACGTAAAAGTGAGGACGGGTAGAGGTGTCGCTTGGTCTGCTGCCATCCGACATAAGGTCGGGTGACTTTCAGACCCAGGGTGTATACAAGCCTCACCGGACAGGTGAAGTTTGATACAACCTCCCAAGGGTCCCATCACGTCAATTCTCAATATGCTTTCAGGACCTTCCAGCATAAGGAAACGAGTGAGGTATCGTGACCCTTTAAACATTACCTCAAGCGGTTCAGTTTCTGCCAGCTGAATTGGCACTTTTGAAACCCCTTTCACAAATTACCGCTAAGCAATCAGGTTGGTATTCTATTTCAAATAGATCATAACCTTGTTGTAAAAAGGAAAAAGAAAAAAAATTAAAAATTTAAAAATAGCTGACCTGCAATACCTAGATCACCTATATCTTCTCTCCCCCCCCCCCCCTTTGAACTAGGGTACTTAATTGGGAGAGTAACCGAGTTCAAGGTAGTAGCAACAGTGAGAAGAATGACAAGAGCACATTGTAGCTGGATTTGACGGGCCAGAAATAAGTGCTTGGGTTGCACTTGCGTGTATACGCTCCGGATGTCATGGGGGGGGGGGGGGTTAGTTCAATACCAACTCCGAAGATTTGTTAACCATTGCCTGTACTGCTGCCACCGCACAAACACACGAGGGAGCTGCTTCAGAGGTGAGAGAGAAAAGAATAATTGAAAGACAGTCATAGAGTGGTTGCATAAGTAGGGAAACCAAGTGCATTCATGGTCGGCAGTATGAAACAAGGCCCAGAAAGGTGCGGGGTTTGGCAACGCATATAGGTACAGGTATGGCCGGGACAGCAGCCTTTTGTTCCTATGTGAGATGTCCAGTTCCTTGGCCTAAACAGTGACCCAGGAGAACAACCTTAGTTTTGCAGAACTGGAGTTTGTCTTTAGAGGCTTTACAGACATTTTCTGCAAGAAAAATTAACAGTGAAATTGTGGCCTGTTGGCAGGCTTCCAGATCATCAGCACACAGCACCTACATCACATAGCGCCGACAGCACACAGCGCCTACATGCGGTAGGTGGCTGACTGACCCTTCAGCGTCTTTTCTGGACTGGAAAAAGAGGGGTGTTTGTTGGAGCAGTTAGTTTACAAAACTCTTCTGAACCGGCACCTGAGGTCTCAACCCGTACTGATCCATCTGGTGAGAATTTGATGGATGCAGATAAGGCCTGTAAGATATCAGTGCCAATAATAGAGACATGAATATTCTACAAACATCTATCCACATTGAAAATTTACATTCTGCATATGCAGAAGGGGGGGAGAAAAACTTGTATCCCCAGTCAATATCTGCATCACACATCTTACATTTATCATAGTCTGAACACGGGTCATTAACTCTCATCCATCCATGCGGTCAAGTCTGTCTCTCTCTCATTCAAATGTTAGTAAGAGTTCACACAGGACGTAACGCGTATGATGCAACTGTCCTTATCTTGCAAACAAATGCATTCAATCACTACCACCCCTCCCTGGAAACAGTCAAACTTTAACTGTCTGTAATACTAGAGATGTACAACAGATTCCACAACACTAATATTCCCCATAAAAGGAACACACATTTAGCAATTATGCACACGTCCAACCAATTACAGAACTGACATTTACACAAAGAACAGCAAAAACAGTAAGGTTCACTGGATTCATTTTGGGTTCTATTCTAGTCAAGCAAACTTAATTATTGTCCAGTGTTCTCCGCTCTAATCTTTGGCCTTGAGAGCCAGATGAAGAGAAAAACAAAGGGAAGGGGGGAGGACCTGCTCCGGACTAGCTGCGGATTCTAATAGATCAAGCATTAACCCTCTATGTACTCCTATATATTTATATATCTATATATATTATCACATATTGACCCTCTCCTTCCGACCTTTTTCTCAGCAGTATCTGACTTATGAGGAATGGACAACACGTACAGCAATGACACAATGTTATGACATTAAAACATACAGGACAAACAGCACGGTGGTTAATTGTCACATAATTGTCTGCAGACTCTGCATGAACTCGCTTCATGTCATAGGGGGACACAGACTAGAGGATTCCCTTTCTCCTCCATTTTTTCCCCTTGCAAAGTGGAAAAGATTTTTCCAGCAACAACTACATTCGTGGGAATTTTTAAGCACAGACCTACTTGGGATGGGGGTGCTAAACACAGACTGCAGAACAGATAATCGGGAGGAGGCTGTTTGCAGGTGCGATGAGGGGACTTGAATGTTTCTATGCAAAATTCAGAAAAGGCACTCGTCATTGCAGTTCAAAGAATTGGTATGCCGGGTAAAAACATACATAGATGGGAGGTCAGAGGCCAGCTCATTTCTGCTGCGGAGCTAAGATGACGTCTGAGCGGCAGCTGAAGGTATTGTTACAACAGATGCTAAAATGGCCGCTGGGCTATGGCTGGCACTGAAATGGCCACCGAAGGCGTGGCCTGACTGGGCGATGGTGACGGGAGGGTCCAGGAATACTACATACTAGACACGTATCAAGATATATCGACTGGTATTGGCCCCAATAACAACACAGTCATCTAGGGGCAGGGCAAAGGGAGAAAAACATCGTCCATGACACGGCCGGGGCGGTGCCCTCAGATGTTAAAGAAGGACTGCCTTTCTTTGTCTTCAACTTGAAACTGCAATTATCTTACTTCAACTTTACATTACTTATTGAATCTACATACTACCAACTGGGTATGCCTAGCCCTATGCTCAATGACACATTGGGAAGTTTATCTCTAAGTGCCTGAGCCTTTTGCTCAGTGACTATACCAACAGTTTCACATACTCCTTGACTTTCTTCACATACTCCTTCCCTCCTCTACATGACACCAAGTGGACAGGATCAAACAGACCACTGTCAGGTACCTTAATTTAAACATGTTCCGAAACTAAACTCTGAGCCGTCTCTCAACCGGGAGTCCGAAGCCGTATGCTCAATCACGTGATCGTACTTGTCACGTCCGATGCCGTCTGCTCAATCACTCCCTGAGAAGTATGCTCAATAAACTAAACCTCGAAGCCGTCTCTCAACCGGGATCTGATGTCCCTGAGAAGTATGCTCGATAAACTAAACCCTCGAAGCCGTCTCTCAACCGGGATCTGCAGTCCCTGAGAAGTATGCTCGATAATCCAATTTATAACGTCCTAAAAGATTCTGTCCCCTAGTGTCATAGACCACCCAAGACCTGAGGTAAACTTCTTTACCGATGACAACTATGATGTCAAACATCAAACATCCGACTGACCTAGGAGTCTGTCAATCAACTGAGCCAAAACAGACCAACGGCAGACATCATATGATAAATATGACACTTACCGGGCTGTGTGTGAGGTTGATCAGTCCTCTGGTTTGGATATATGTCCTCCCAGTCCGATGTCGTCGTCCGATGAGTGACACAAGAGTCAAGGGTAAATCCTGCCGACTACGCCAACTGTTAAGGACCGTTACACATGACCGGTCACATTAACCTTTCAAGCCTTGGGTTCCAAATCAGTTCATACCTGGATGCATCAGAGAGACCAAAAACTATCTGATTCATAGTAATTAGCTCTCACAGATATGTAGAGATGGGCCGCGGCAAGTATATACAGCCCACTCTGCTTAAGGCGCGTACACTGAAAAGTTTATTGACTGACTATAGTTCTAATACAGAAAATGAATACGTCATTAGTCATGAGGTTTAATTTCATTGGGTTAGAAATAACATTAGAATCATGCACTGTTTAGTGAGAATATATTTATGTTCTCAAGCTTCAGCGTTATCTCGTCCTCCCTGGTCCTCCCTTTGTTATTCAACTCGCTGTAGTACAGTCAGTTCCCTTGTCCAAGTTTTTCTGAAAGTGTGGGAGGACTTTTTCCTGATAAGAACTGTTGTCCAGACTTGGTTCTCATGAAAAAGAACAGAGAGAGACACATCATTACACATTGTACCGAATATACTGCTCTAAAGCTATTTCTGCTTGAATAATTGTTTCACTACACACAAGCTTATTTACATCTTATAATGCTCCATTTTGTATCTAGCGGCCATTTTGAGACAGATTCTTCCATTTTATGAGCCTGTACTTTCTCACCTTTATTACAAGAACAGCAGTGCGAGTAGGTCCTCTCGCGGATAACGCGTCCAGCAATGTATCGAACACCCAGTCTTCCACGCAGTCCACTACTACCGGGCTAGGGACTGCACCTCTGAATCCTCTGGCTGTTTCTCCTTCCTCCCAGCCTCGTCACTCCAGTAAAATGACAGATTCTGAGCAGGCAGACTCCCAGTAACTGTTCTCGGGTCCCTGCCCTGTGTGAGAAAAAACTGTCCCTCAACCACCTTAGGAGTTTGTCGTGACCGATGCCCAACATTTGGAAATTTCCCAGAGTTTAGGTGATGAAGCTGGGGATTTCCGGCAAATGTCTCAAGAGCTTTTTGTGGCTGAGGATGATGAGACCTAGTTGTCTGTCAGTGAGGTAGTAGTAAGGGCAGTAAGACCGAGGGAGGAACGCACAGAGGATTCAGAGGAAAAGCTGCTGGACGATGAGGTGACTGACTCCACCTGGCTTGCTAAGCCTTCTGAAGACAGGGCTTCAGAGGCAGAGGCAAGTGCAGCAGCAGGACAGGTTGGAAGAGGCAGTGGGGTGACCGGGGGAGAGGCAGGGCCAGAGGCAATAATCCCCCAACTGTTTCCCACAGCACACCCTTGTGGCAAGCCTCCATGCAGAGGGCTAGGTGTTCAAAGGTGTGGATGTTTTTTAGTGAGTGCGCGGACGACCAACGAACAGTGGTGTGCAACCTGTGTCGCACCAAGATCAGCCGGGGAGCCACCACTACCAGCCTCACCACCACCAGCATGCGCAGGCATATGATGGCCAAGCACCCCACAAGGTGGGACAAAGACCATTCACCGCCTCCGGGTTACACCACTGCCTGTTCCCCTGTGCCTCAACCTGCCACACAGATCCAATCCCCCTCCCAGGACGCAGGCACAAGCGCCTCCCAGCCTGAACCAACACACTCACGTCCACGGTCCTCCACGGCCTCTAGCAATGGCTCCCAACGCAGCGTTCAGCTGTCGCTAACACAAGCATTGGAGCGAAAGTGGAAATATGCTGCCATCCACATGCACAAGCTTTAAAGGTGCACATTGCCAAATTAATCAGCCTGGAGATGCTGCCATACAGGCTTGTGGAAATGGAGGCTTTCAAAAACATGATGGCTGCAGTGGTCCCGCGCTACTCGGTCCCCAGTCGCCACTATTTTTCCCGGTGCGCCGTCCCCGCCCTACACCAGCACGTCTCCCTCAACATAAACTGTGCCCTCACCAACGCGGTTACTGGGAAGGTCCACTTAACGATGGACACATGGACAAGTACTGTCCGGCAGGGACACTATATCTCCCTGACGGCACATTGGGTCATCTTGGTGGAGCCTGGGACCGCTCATGTGCTACCCATGCCGAGGATAGGGGGTCCTACCTCGGTGATGGTTTCTGCGTCGTATTATGCCACCTCTTCCAAAACCCCCCTCCTCCTCCTCCACGTCCTCCACCTCTCAATTAAGAAATAGAAAGAAAGATTCGTGGCAGCATGCAAGGATGCAATAAAATATATCCTTTATTCTTTTTTCCATTGTAAAAGCTGCAACGTTTCGATCTTATACAAAAGATCTTTGTCAAGCATGCTTGTCAAAGATCTTTTGTATAAGATCGAAACGTTGCAGCTTTTACAACGGAAGAAGAATAAAGGATATATTTTATTACATACCTGCATGCTGCCACGAATCAATCTTTCTGTGATTATCTGGAATTTCTGGATCCAAATTCGCTTTCTAGTGGCGTGCATAGTAAATCCAGTCCTGCTTTATGGAAGCTTAAAAAGAGTGCTGCTTGTACGTATACTTCTCAATTAAGAAGTGTGAGTACGTTGCCAGCAGTCAGTAGTGCGCAGCACGGCAGCACAGCGGTAGGCAAGTGTCAGCAAGCTATGCTGAAACTAATCAGCTTAGGTGACAAGAGGCACATGGCCCCTGAACTGTTACAGGGCCTGACGGAGCAGACCGACCTCTGGCTTTCGCCCCTGAGCCTCCAACCGAACATGGTCATGTGTGACAATGGCCGTAACCTGGTGGCGGCTCTGCAGCTCGGCAGCCTCACACACAGGCCATGCCTGGCCCACCTCTTCAATCTGATAGTTCAGCGGTTTCTGAAAAACTACCCCCACTTGTCTGACCTGCTCGGCAAGGTGCGCCGCGTGTGCGCACATTTCCGCAAGTCCAGCACGGATGCTGAAACCCTCAGGACACTGCAATGTCGGTTTCAACTGCCAGAGCACTGACTGCTGTGTGACGTGCCCATGCACTGGAATTCTATGTTGCACATGTTGCCCAGGCTTTACGAGCAGCGTAGAGCAATTGTGGAATACCAGCTGCAAAATGGCCGGTGGAGTGGTAGTCAGCCTCTGCAGTTCTTTACAGAGG